>NC_042618.1:6782880-7132188 GCF_901001135.1 Rhinatrema bivittatum | reverse complement strand
TTAGTTGAGGGGGTTCTCCTTTGGTTGTGAATGATTGGGATGTTGTAAGTGTGCATGATGAGAAGAATTCTGGAGGAGGTTTAGTCTGAAAGTGCACTTGATTGGGTCTGGAGGTAAGGATTGTCTGATGCTAATAGAATGCTGAGGTTGAGTGCTGGTTGAATGCTGAGGTTGAGTGCTGAGGTTGAGTCCTGGTTGAGTCCTGGTTGAATGCTGAGGTTGAGTCCTGGTTGAATGCTGGGTTGAGTCCTGGTTGAGTGCTGAGGTTGAGTGCTGGTTGAATGCTGGGTTGAGTCCTGGTTGAGTGCTGAGGTTGAGTCCTGGTTGAGTGCTGAGGTTGAGTGCTGGTTGAATGCTGGGTTGAGTCCTGGTTGAGTGCTGAGGTTGAGTGCTGAGGTTGAGTCCTGGTTGAGTCCTGGTTGAGTCCTGGTTGAGTGGTGAGGTTGAGTCCTGGTTGAGTGCTGGTGGAATGCTGGGGTTGGTGCTGGGCGGTTGTTGTCTGATGCTGGTTGAGTGTAGAGTGCGGTATTACACTTTCTCTGGAAGGATCTGCAGTGTAGGGGCAGGAGGTGGGGTTGTAAATGGGACCTGTGACAGGTTACAGTCGCTCCCAGTTGGAGGGAGAGACTGCAAAAAGCAATGACGTGGGGTGGGAAGGTTGACCGGCTTGAGAATCGGAGGGCTGAGCAGTTTCAGAGTTCAAGATAGGGGCTATCCTGCGGGGCTACACTAAGGAGCGCGACAAAGGGGCAGTCGAGCTCCTTCGACGCGCGACGCTCAGCGCGCGGCACCTGGCTGGATATTGATTTAAAGCCCCTCAAGGGCTGGCTCCTATTGGAGGAGCTGGATCGGTGGGCGGGGCTCCCGTTTTCGGCGCGGCGCGGTTTTTTACTACTTACAGTTTTGAGCGAGCCGTTTCTGCCGCGTTTGTCGTCCCCGGGTCTCCCCGGGGGGGGGGGGAGAGAGAAGCCCTGGCCTTCCCCCGGTGGGGCTCGGCACCGACAGCGCAGGCCTTCCCCGATCGCCGCACAAGAAGAGAAAATGGCACCGGCTGGATATCGATTTAAAGCCCCTCAAGGGCTGGCTCCTATTGGAGGAGCTGGATCGGTGGGCGGGGCTCCCGTTTTTGGCGTGGCGCGGTTTTTTACTGCTTACAGTTTTGAGCGAGCCGTTTCTGCTGCGTTTGTCGTCCCCGGGTCTCCCCGGGGGGGAGAGAGAAGCCCTGGCCTTCCCCCGGTGGGGCTCGGCACCGACAGCGCAGGCCTTCCCCGATCGCCGCACAAGAAGAGGAAATGGCGCCGGCTGGATATCGATTTAAAGCCCCTCAAGGGGCTTTAAATCGATAGTGAATGCCCTTCATGGGCTCTGCCCAAACAAATGGTGATGGAACCCACAAGGGAGGGTGTGATACTTGATCTAGTGCCCACAATTAGGGATAATGTATCTAATGTCCAGATAGGTGCTTATCTGAGCACCAGTGATCATCAGGGAGAATACCTGGTGAACATGAGGGAAACAAAGTAAGAAATCAGGAAAGCAAAAGGTCAGTGAAAGGAAGGATTGCCAAAAATGTGAAGCGAGGTGACAAAACATTTTTCAGGTGTACCTGTTGCGATTCTGCCCACAGCTGGAGCTACGGGCAGCCTCTCACCTCTCTCCTAAATGGCCTGGAGGCCATCGGCGTTTCCCCTGCACAGCCGGAGCCGCTCGCGGCTTGTTCCTTGCGGCCGGGAGGCCATCAGCATTCATGCTCCTCCCTGCTTCATGGCTGGGAGTCACTGTGATCCGCGGCAGGCCCACTGCTGCCGCCGTTTCAACATGTGGCATGGAGTCACTGCTGCTTTCTATTTGGTGCGGCCTGGGGGCCACAGACACTGCTTCCACGCAGCCCGGAGGACATCAGCGGCTCTTCGTGGAAGGAGCCGCTGATGTCCTCTTCTTCTTCGCGGCCCAGAGGCCGCAGATATCAGTGTTTCCTTGCGGCTGGGGCTGCCCTCGGTCCTCCCTCATGCGACAGGGGAGCCACCTCCCACGTCAGGGACTGTTTTGTGGCCTGGTTCCTGCTCCAGTTCTGTCTTCGGCGGCAGGGTTGCCGCTCTCCAAGGTCCTGCCCATTTCCTCTCTAGGTGCGGGGCCGTGCCTCTCTTCAGCACCTAAAGGGCCAGCGAGGGAACAGTGCTCCTCTGATGTCATTGTGGGATTCGCCTCTTCAGCCCTACAAAAGAGTCCTGTCTTCATTGCTTCGTTGCCTTTGCAAGGAGCCAGTCCTCCCTAGGACTTCTCTTCCATCTTGCTTCTCGTTGGCACTCTGTTCCATGTTGAAATTCCATGTCTTCGTCTTCATTGTGGTCTCTTGCATGACTCTATGTCTTCATCTCATCAGTTCCAGTCATCCTGATGTTTCCTTCATCCTTCTCCTCAGATCTACTGATGTTTCGTTCTTCAGATCTTCTGGGCTTCCGATGTCTTCATCTCCTGATCTTCAAGCATTCAGATGTCCTCCGCTATGGCAACGTAAGCCTCCAGAAGATTCCGCTTTTATTGTCCTTCGCTCCGAGTTCCGTCTCCGAGCTTTTAGCCTCAGGTGCCATACTCCAAATCCACTTGAGCTCCCGCGCCGAGTGAGGTTCTCAGAGTTCTAAGATCCTGAAGTCCTTCCCCAAATCCTGAATCCTGTCCAGATCTTTGGAGCCTTGTCCATGTGAATGAACTCTACCTAAAACCTCTTCCGTTGGTGTGGTCCGTCCCTTGTCTTGTCTGGCTGTGGAAGGCATGCCTCGGTGTAGTCCTCGCCAGAGTCTTCACTTGATTCTTCAATCAACCTGTGCGGGGAACCACTAGCGTGGTCCGAGGCCAGCTCTGACTGGTTGTGTAGGGCGCGCCTCCAGGCGTGGTCCGCGACCAGCCCTGATTGACTGAATAGGGCGCGTGATGTGGCAGTTCCTACTCAGTATTCTTCAAGCAACTTGTGACAATTTCGGAGTCCTTCTGTTCAAGTATCCTGAGTCCCTTCTCAACCTTCAAGTCTTCGGCTCAACCTTCAAGTAACCTGGCTCTTCATGTGAATCCTTCACGTATCCTGAGTCTTCATCGGAGTCTGATGTCTTCGCCTTTCAGCCTCTGTCCGTCCTGTTGCATTTGCTGTTCCATACGGCAGGTCCGAAAGGGGCTATCGAGTGGCCAGAGGGCTACCCCAGAGACTAAAAATGCATTGCTAGGTCTCTTTGATGCGATCAGGTTCGGCAGAGGTCAGGGTCCTGCATCTTCAGCCTGCGCTTGGACACTCCTCACTTGCCTTGGCCCTTCCCGGAGCTCCTCTGCAGTTGCGTCGTGGCCAAAGGGTACACGAAATCCCAAAAATGGGACCGCCTCAAGCATTTCCACAACAGTACCAGAGAAAGAAGAGTGGCCCAAAATGGTATAATGAAACTGAAAGGTGATGAGGAGCAATGTGTGGAGACAGACTAAGAAATGGTGAAAATATTAACAAATACTTCAATTCAGAGTGCACTAAGACTCTGGAGAAGGACCACTGCTGGTTGAGAAGACCATTGGCGGTGGGTTAGATGAAACTTAGTTTACAGAAGAGAATGTACTGGAAGAGCTAGGAAAATTGAAATTAGAGAAGGCCATGGGGCCAGATAACATACATCCCAGGATATTTTATTTATTTATTTATTTAAAAACTTTTATGTACCAACGTTCATAGGCATATCACATCGGTTTACAGATAACAAGGGGATAAAATATATTGCAACAGAAAGGATATTGAGGAAGCTCAAAGATGTCCTGGTGGGTCTGCTGAAAGACCTGTTCAATAAATCCCTGGAAATTGGAGTGGTACTGCAAAATTGAAGAAGAGCAGTGGTGGTCCTACTTCACAAGAGTGGTAGCAGAGAGGAGGCAAGAAACTATAGGCCAGCTAGCCTCATCTCAGTGGTGGGGATATTAATGGACTCTCTGTTGAAGGAAAGGATTGTGAACTATCTACAATCCGGTGGGTTGCTGGACCTGAGGTAGCATTCATTCACCAGTTGAAGGTCTTGTCAGACAAATCTGATTGATAATTTTGAATGGATGACTATAGAATTGAATCAAGGAAGAGCACTCAATGTGATTTCTTGGATTTCAGCAAAGCTTTTGATACAGACTTTAGGGAATTTAATAACCACAGTTTGCAGCCTGGACTCTGCCCTATGTACCCCTCCCCAAGGGAACTAGCAGGGTACAGAAATTAATAGGGATATGCACTGATTTTTTTTGTGTCATTTTCATTTCGGTCATTATTTGTTAAATTTTGTTTTTATAGTGGTTCAGGAGGTATTTATTTCCGGTTTCCCTAATTTCTGAGTGTCCACTACCTAGTTTTCTCAGAGTTAGCGCACCCTAATAGAACTTAGGAGGCACTAACTGGATATTAGCGTGCACTAACAAAAAATGCTACCAATATTTGACAGTATTTCTATACTGTCATTTGGAAGTACCATCACAACGGTTTACAAATTGAGTGATAAGAGTATAAAATAACAAATTTCTAATTAAAAATATTACTGAAATAGGGAGGACTTACAGCTGGAGACCTCTCGTCCGAGAAGATTGGCAGAGGAGGGCAGGTTCAAGAGCACCGATTCCACCTGGTGAGCTGTTTCACCGAATCGCCCCGAAGCCACACCCCCGAACTGACATCACTAGGAAGGGCCAAAACGCCGGGATAAAGGCATGCTAGCAGCGGCGATACCCCGGAGGACTTACAGCTGGAGACCTCTCGTCCAAGAGGATTGGCAGAGGAGGGCAGGTTCAAGAGCACCGATTCCACCTGGTGAGCTGTTTCAGCGAATCGCCCCGAAGCCACGCCCCCGAACTGATGTCACTAGAAAGGGCCAAAACGCCGGGATAAAGGCGAGCTAGCAGCGGCGCGCAGCCGAAGCCGCGCGCCAAAGGGGCGCGCCCCTGGGAAAAAATTCCTGGAAGTTTATTTTGTGACTTTTCCCCACTTTATGGGTAGGAAAAGGAAGCCGAAAATTTGGTCATCTTCTCCAGCGTCTACAGAGGCTAGAGGCCTGATGGATCAGCATGTAAGGCGGGTAAGTCAAACTGCCCGCAATACGATTCCTGATATATCCTTTTCATCGGGTGCTTCAGACAGCCCGTGCCATGAACTACAATCTCAATCGTTGTTGGAGTTAAATGTCCCTATTGAATCACAACTGGAGATGGCTGACACGCATAATGCAAATTTACAACCCACTACGGTGGGGGAAGAGAATGAGGGGAGATCTGGTGATGTGACTGGACTACAGGTTTCTAGTCCAGTAATCATAGATCCACAGTCAGTGACTCTGGTTGATGTATGGAAAGCTATCAATGACCTGCAGAAAATAATGACTGGCTTTATGGACCAAACTAATAAAGGGAATATGGAAATGAAAAATGTATTGCAGACATATGATAATCGTTTAAAACAATTAGAGGAAGTAGGAAAGGCTAATACTGTGCAGATAACATCTTTACAGACAGTAAATAACTCCTTTATTAAGGATAGCCTAGTTAACCACAGACAGATAGAGAACCTAGAGAATGAGAATATGGCTAAAAACCTGAGGTTTTTGAACTTTCCCATGACTAGGCTTCTCTCTGCTACTGAATTGTTGAAAAAATATCTAGTTGAAAACTTGTCTATATTAAATGTAGATGATCAATCTATTTCCAAAATTTATTATGTATTGAGTTCAAGAATTAAGAGACAGGAAGGAGAGGAAGGAATGGACAGTGTCCAGCAAACGTCCCCAAATTTAACCTCCTTCCTAGAGTCATCTGTAGATGATATTCCGCAGAGAGCTACGTTATTAGTTACTTTCTGCAGAGAGAAAGATAAAATTAATATTCTTCAGAAATATTTTAGAAATAGGGAACATTTATTTTGTGGTTAAAAGGTTCAAGTATTTCCAGATGTCTCTCGATCCACTCAGTACAGGAGGAAGCAAATGCCTTATAGTATATCAAAAGAACAGATTTATCTTTCAGGATCCGTCACACCTGGAAACGTTCTTGGTTGATAAAGAAGCAGGTTGAGACATAAGTAGTTGTAAAGAAATAAATAGATCCAGCTTAATGTAATTATTGAATTACAATTTCCTATATTGTTTACGTATTATTTGTTTGCATCCTCCCAATTAGTGGACTATAATTTTGTCATATAGAGGACGGAGGTTTGTAAATTGGTTCTTGATTTAATTGTGCTATATGCAATTGTATTTCTTTGATTTTTTGCATTTTTTATAATTTGTAAAAACTCTAATAAACTATAAATAAAAAAAAAATATTACTGAAATAATACTAAAAGTCTAATTAATAATAAAAATCAAAATAAGAACTTAAAACAACATTGCATTAATATAAAATTACTAAAAAGCATAAAACAAGGAAATAAAATACAGAATGAAATCATAAATGGTAAGGAATGCCAACTATTTACTCTGAGGATCACATTCTGTTTGTTTAAAAGCCTGTATAACCAGGTTTTCAGGTCCTTTTTGAATTGTCTGTAATCTTGTTGTAGTCTAAGGTTTACAGGCATTGCATTCCATATTTTTGATCCTGCAAGTGAAATAGCCCTATCCCTGACCTGTGTGAGATGTGCTGTTTTTACTGATGGAATTGGTAGTAAGTCTTTGTTTGCTGATCATAGTGTCCTTTGGGGGGGGGTGTAAGTGAATATTAGTATTAAGCTAACCTGCGTGTAATGTGCTGAGAACTTTATACTGTATACGGTATTCAACTGGAAGCCAACGTAATTCAGCTAATACTGGTGTAATATGGTCCTTTTTCCTGCTGCCGGTTAATACTCTTGCCGCTGCATTCTGTAGAATTTGTAGTGGTCTAAATGGTGGAAGCTGGGAGACCCAATAGAAGTGAGTTACAATAATCGGTACTGGCAATATTAAGGACTGTAAAATAGTTCTAAAGTCCTTATGACTAAGTAATGGTTTAAGGCGTTTTAATATCATTAGTTTCCCATAGCCTTCTCTTACTTTGTGTTATATGTTGTTTTATTTTTATTTTTTTATAATATGTTTATTGGTTTTTTATAAACATACAAAGTAAAATAATATGTCATTAGGTAGACATTCCCGCCCATCAAGGCGAATACAATGCAGCTCGTCAACAGGTAACATGTTTAAGATGAGCCTATACAAATAGAGCAAAGGGAAGCTATTATATCAAAATGTCATAACCAATGATATGAATATCTAGTATTTCCAACAATGGTTGCTAACAACCAATGCACTATAAACAGAGATTATTCAGTTAAGAACATTGGTAAGGATCAACCATATAGAGCATAACATATAAAGCATGCAAACAATTTTAATTCACGTTAAAATTTGAAGTTAAAGTCAAATTTAAAAACCATTGAACGCGTTTGTAAAAAGAAAAAAACTTCAGTAGTGATATTCTTGAGTGTTTTCTTTGTGGAAGTTAAAAAAAACAACCTCTGCCTCTGCAGTTAAGCCCTGCTGTTTTCTGCTGTTTCTGCCTGCCTCAAGTGTCATTGGAGGAAAAAACCAAAAGGGACCTGCTTTCTCATGTGCTCCGCTAGGTTCCGGGTCTAACCGCCGCACTTGTTCCCTCTCCCCCACCCCTGATATCTTGCTCCGCCTATGAGGCATCACCACCATAAAGTGCAGGCCCTGGGACCAGGTGTCGAAGCCTTTGAGGTTAAGCCCTGCTGTTTCATTGCACTGGCTTCCAATTTATTACCGTATCCAATATAAAATCGCCTGTATAGTTCATAATGTCATATATGGAGAACAAACTAAATGGCTTAATACATCTATGCGCCTTCATGTACCGCAAAGAAACCTGAGATCAGCCAATTATCAGTGTCTACAATTAAATCAGCAAAACTTAGCCATGTAAGAGAACGTGCTATATTTGTTGCTGGAACAAAAGTGTGGAACTCCCTACCAATGTACTTGAGATTACTAGCAGAAAAAAAGCAATTTAAAGCAGAATTGAAAACTTGGTTATTCAAATGCGCCTTTACAGAGCATGAAACTTAAGATATTTTGCTGCGAAACGCCTTTATAGAGTATGAAACTTTAGATATTTGCTGCGAAACACCAGAATTTATTATGTGCTTTACTTTTTTGAATCCTGTTTTTTATCTTTTTATTTTATTTTAGCAATATTAATTGAATTTAAAAGCTTGTTAGTACTATTTATATTTTTATGCAATATGATACTTTGTTTTAGGCTTAATGTTTTTTATTTCATTATACATCTTTTACTCTAACAGCTAATTTATTTAATTTTTCTTTTTTTATGTAGTTTTTAGCTGTTACTATTTTTAACAAAATAATGTATTTTCTTGCTTAATTTGTAAACCGTTGTGAAGGCCTGGTCGATGTGATGGTATAGAAATGCTAATAAACTAAACTAAATGTGTTGACCTTATCTCCAATAGATATATAGTAAGTGGTATCTGTTAGTGGGTCACCATATGGGGTACCCCTGAATCACCAGCGGTCAGGATATAGGAAGGACCAATGATGAACTGTGCAGGGCTTACTGGCCATCTGCTTCTCAGCGGCACCCCACACAGTATTAAGGCCAGTGTAATGTACCCTACATTCAGATCATCATGGGAGACAGATATGTTAGGAAAGCTGGCCACGTTTTTTGATTAGCCACACATTTTTTTACTGAGGAATTTTGAGCTGTTACAACTATGCTCATTTGAGTATGTATCATTTTTTGGAACTAATATTCATATTTGGGTCCCTTCTCATCCACCCATTTTGCTAGTATTACTCTTTGCCCCACAAGTCCTGCTTTCCCAAGGAATAATCTGGTAGCAGGGTCAGGAGGGATATCCATCAAAGTTGTAGTGCCAAATAACCATAAATTTGGATGTAGGGGTAACGTAATTTGAAGAAGATATTCACATTGTGCTTTAATTTTCCCCCAAAAGCAGTGGAAGTAGGTGCCATCCAATAGTCTGCATTTCTGACACAGCCCGGATACAGTGATCCTCATCTGAAAGGCTCGTAAAGGAGTGATATATGTCTGCCATAGAAACTTGTATTGGGATTCCCTCAGCAGTACATTTTCAGAGATGTCAACCAATGTTACATAGTTATTTTTAAAATTCGTAAATGAGAGAGTAAAAAGAAGCCAGCTCCTTCACTTCTCACTCATAGACCCCTCGAAGGGCCTGTGAATCTGTGGTTTTTAGCAAAGCCTTTACCAACGCTGATATATTGGGACCTCTTGCTCGTTCTCCTTGCAGAATTTCCCGAATTAATTTTGTAGACAAATTATCAGCCAATTGTCGTGTTTTATTATTTTTAATGTAGTGCTGTATTTGTAGGTAAGCAAAGAAGTATGTACTTTCAATGTGAAACTGTTGTTGAAACTCTGAACGCTAGGGAGACACCGGTTACTGGGTTAAAGAGCTGATGGATATAAGTTAAACCCTTATTCTGCCACCTCTGGAAAGTGTGCAATTCTAAACCTGGAGCAAACATTGGGTTATATGCAATTGTAGGGATGTGCAGAGCAAAATTTATGTTCATATTTTTTATGTCCGAAAGGGGGTCCCACTTGCGGCCAATATGGACATAAAAAAAATCCAATGAGTTGGGTATATGTACATATGTGCAAAAAAAAAATTTAAACCCCCTCACCCTACTTAATCCCCCCCCCCCCCAGACTTACCACAACTCCCTGGTGATCGAGCGAGGAGTGAGGACGTCATTTCTGCAATCCTTGGCGAGAAGCATGTGACGTCGGTGGCACGTCGAGTGACGCGGCGTCACGTGATTCCCGGCTCGTTCGCAGCCCAAAAAGAACTTTTGGCCAGCTTGGGGGGGTCAGGAGGCCCCCCCCAAGCTGGCCAAAAGTGCCGCCGACGTCACATGCTTCTCGCCAAGGATTGCAGAAATGGCGTCCTCACTCCTCGCTCCATCACCAGGGAGTTGTGGTAAGTCGGGGGGGGGGGGGGTTAAGGAGGGTGGGGGGGTTTATATTTTTATTTTGGCTCAACAATCGCGATTTCCCACATATCGAACATATCTATGTTCGATATGTGGGAAATCCGATCGTTTATGTCGAATCAATTTTTTAAGTAAAAAAAAAATATGAGTTGCGTTTTACTAATGCAGTCAATCCGAATGCACACCCCTATGCAATTGTGATCATCATGGAGAGTCGATGAGAATGGTGGCAGAGGATACATAACTGCACCCATGCCTTCCTACAAGTCCCCAACACCAAATGATGTTTAAGGTATGCCAGTATTAGGTGACTATCAATTTGAAGCAGAGGGTTGAGTGAATGTACCCCATACCATTCTAAGAGACTCTGGTAGGGGCTGTAGTTCATAAGCGAGAACATCCAGTCTCTCACATATCTTAAGCAACATGCTAGGTTATACAATTGTAGATTGGGAAGTCCTAAACCCCCTGCTTCTACAGGTCTTATTAATATGTCTAATGATAATTGGGCTTTTTTGCCTTGCCAGAGAAAGTATCATAGGGCTCGGAGAAATAACTTATAGTCGTGTTTAATAATCCAAATGGATAGCATCTGCAATATATATAAAACCATTTGGGAAGGAGGATCATTTTAAATAATTGGATACACCCCATTAACGAGAGGTAGAAACCGCCACCTAGTTAATATGGAACTGGTATCCCTAAGCAAGGGTTGTATATTAGCTTTATATATGTCGTGTAAGTGTAATAGAATTTTGATCCCTAAGTATTTAAGTTCTCTCAAGACCCATTTCAGAGGAAAAGGTTCGGGCCATGCATGATGCACATTTCCTGAAACATCTATGGCTTCAGATTTATCCTGGTTTATTTTTAGGCCAACAAAATGTCCAAAAAGATCCTGTAGCTGTAATACTGCTGGTAATGACCGAAAGGGGTCCGTAATGAAGACTAACACATTATCAGCAAATGCAGCCACCTTAAAGATATGGTCTAGACCCCCAAATCCCTTTATATCCTTAGAGGCTTCTAGCTTGCAGAGTAGATTGAGCGCTGAAATCGCACAGCCATTCATCCAGGCAGAGGGAGCCTCTGTCTGGATGAATGCACGGCAGTGAAGGAATGGCCGTGCAATTTCAGCGCTCAAGGCAGTGAGCGCTGAAATCGCACGGCCATTCATCCAGGCAGAGGGAGCCTCTGCCTGCTTGAATGCACGGCCCCCGCCGGAATGGATGCCCGTGCGATTTCGGCAGTCACGTGACTGTAGCAAGTCACGTGACTACCGAAATCGCACGGGCATCCATTCCGGCGGGGGCCGTGCATTCAACCAGGCAGAGGCTCTCTCTGCCTGGATGAATGGCCGTGCGATTTCAGCGCTCAAGGCAGTCACGGCATGTGACTGCCTTGAGCGCTGAAATCGCACGGAGAGGAGCGGGGAGAAGGGACGGAGGGGAGAATCGCAGGGAAAGGAGAATCGCACGGAGAGGAGGGGAGGGAGGATCGCACGGAGGGGGAGGGGAGGATCGCACGGAGAGGAGGAGAGGATCGCACGGAGAGGAGGGGAGGGGAGGATCGCACGGAGGAGAATCGCACGGAGAGGAGAAGGGACTACCGTAGCAGGCCTGAGCCTTGCTACTTTTTCGGTTTTTTGGGTTTTTTTTGCTTCGGGAGGAGGGGACCGGACGGGCTGCACCGGAGACCGGACGGGCTGGACCGGAGACCGGACGGGGCCAGGGCAGGTAAGCGGGGGCTGGGGGAAAGTTTGCTGAGCATCGGGGAACCATCTGGTACCTGTCATTTCAAATGTCATTTGAAATGACATTTGAAATAACAGATACCAGCGCGGCCGTGAAGCGTTAGGCCCGCGAACCCAGGATACTGTATAGGCGCTCTATACAGTAAAATGGGTTGTGCGGGCCTAACGCTTGCCTAAGGCTTCGCAGCCGCGGCATGCATTTGCATGCAATTAGAAGAGAGTATCGGGCGCTAAGTGAAGAGAACTGTGCGTGCGGGGAGGAAGGGTGCGCCTGACACTGCTGCACTGCTTCTACCGCGGCCTTACAGTATCGAGCTGTTAGGAAGGAAGGAATTCTCGTCCATCCCTACCTGGACAATTGGCTGATCAGGGCAAAGTCACCGGAGGAGAGTCTCCAGGCAACCAACAGAGTTATATCTCTTCTGGAAAGCCTAGGATGGGAAGTCAACACAAACAAGAGTTCACTACAGCCCTCCCAGTCGCTGGAATACCTGGGAGTCCGATTCGACACCCAGGGAGACAAGGTCAGCCTGACCCCCAAGAGGAGATCAAAACTCCGGAATCGTTTACAGGCGCTGCTGAGCACCACCCGGCCCACAGCTTGGGATTACCTACACTTCCTCGGCGGCTCCAGGACGGCCTCTCAGCCACAGGAAAGACTCAGCTGCGGCGGCTTCCGGGCCCAGCCATGGGGGAATGGCAGTGGCACAATGACGGCCTCCGGGCCGCGAGGTGAAGGCTCTGCACGGCTCCTGCTGTGCCAGGAAATGGCGGTCGGGCCGCTGGACGGCGGAGGTAAGGCCCTGTCCGCAGGCACCACAGGCAGGGGTGCAACAAAAACCTTATTTGTTGCACTCGTTTTAAATTAATACATCAGGCCTTGTGAGACTGGAAAATTCGGCATCCAAATGGCAGATGAAATTTTATTTATTTATTTTTTTTTAGATTTTTTTTTATACCGGTGTTCCTGTATGGAATACAGATCACATCGGTTTACATTGAAACAGAACATAAATTTTTGCCTAGAGGCATTACATAGAACAAGGTTATGGAACTTGGAACAGGGTAAACTAGATCAAAATTAACATTGTGATGTAAACATATTGGCTAACAAGTCTCATTGAGCAGTAAAAACAAAAACAAAAACATAAAAGCAAAACAGTAAATATCACATGAGTCCTGACGCAAGAGATTGGATAAAGAGTCGAGAAGAAGTATAGAACCTGGGGAATGCGATGGTGAGGAACTCTTACTGGCTGTAGGGGAAAAAAGTGCTTATAGTCCTGTAAAAGCTTGTTTAAAGAGCCAGGTTTTAAGTTTCTTTTTGAATGTGGAGTGGCAGATCTCTAGACGGATATCTGGCGGGAGCGCATTCCATTGACTGGGGCCAGCAGTAGATATGGCACGTTTCTGAAGGGAGGATTTTGTTGAGGGTACATGGAGTGTGCCTTTATATGCTCCTCTGATGGGTCTAGCTGAAGAGTGAGGACGTAGTTGGGTGCTTAGGTGAAGTGGGGAGATATTGTGAATTGATTTATGAATTAAGGTGTGCACTTTATAAAGAATCCTTTGCTTAATTGGAAGCCAATGGAGGAGTTTGAGAATGGGGGTGATGTGATCTCTTTTATTCGTATTTGTAAGGATTCTAGCTGCAGAGTTTTGTAACATTTGGAGGGGTATGATGGATGAGATTGGGAGGCCGAAGAGGAGCGAATTGCAATAGTCGATTTTTGATAGTATAATGGCTTGAAGAACCAATGTGGATAAGTGCAAGGTGATGCATATAGGGAAAAATATCCCATGCTATAGTTAGGTTCCATATTAGGAGCTATCACCCAAGAAAGAGATCTAGGCAACATAGTGGATAATACATTGAAACTGTCGGCTCAGTGTGGTGTGGCAGGCAAAAAAGCAAACAGAATGTTAGGAATTATTAGAAAGGGAATGTTGAATAAAACGGAAAATGTCAAAATGCCTCTGATTTGCTTCATGGTGAGACCGCACCTTGAATACTGTGAACAATTCTGGTCACCACGTCTCAAAAAAGATATGGTAGCGATGGAGAAGGTACAGAGAAGGGCGACCAAAATGATAAAGGGGATGGAACAGCTCCCCTATGAAGAAAGACTAAAGAGGTTAGGAGTGTTCAGCTTGGAGAAGAGATGGCTAAGGGGGGATGTGACAGAGGTGTTTAAAATCATGAGTCCTATTCTCCCCCGCCCCTGTTTATTGTAATTTCCAACCTTTTGTTAAAATGTAAACCGATATGTGTATTTTAATGTCGGTATAGAAAAGCTGTTAAAAATAATAATAATAATAATAATGAGAGGTCTAGAATGGGTAAATGAGAATCAGTTATTTATTCTTTCAGATAATAGAAGGACTAGGGGGCTGACTTTGCCAGACCCACCCAATTAAGAAGAAAGGAATTTATAAAACTAAGACCTCAAGTAGTAGCCTTAGGCTACACTTTCTTATTAAGATATCCGTGTAGATGTCTTATTAAGGGTAAAGGTGAAAATTTTGCATTTACTGTTATTGAACAACTTAAGTCATTTTTAAATGCAAGAATAGTGACCACAGTCCCACAATAAATAATGGTTCGGTAATCAGTAATGAGAGGTAACCATCAAAAATCGTTAAGCCAGTTTTACTATAAACTGTTTTTCTTGTTTTCTCCCCTAATGGATTACAGGTCTCACTTACCTATGTTACCTAGAGGACATAATTACTTAAAGATTATTATGTTGAGGTATTTTCTTTGTATTATATTTCTTTATGTTTTCTCTGTATTTTCTTTTTCTTGAAAGTATGGTTTATGTATACTTTATGAAAAAATGTAATAAATTGCAAATGAAAAAAAAAAAAAGAAGGACTAGGGGGCACTCCATGAAGTGTACAGAGAAGGTGAACCAAAATGATAAAAGGGATAGAACAGCTCCCCAATGAGGAAAGACTGAAGAGGTTAGGGCTGTTCAGCTTGGAGAAGAGACGGCTGAGGGGGGATATATATTAGAGGTCTTTAAGAACATAAGAGGTCTTGAATGAGTAGACGTGAATCGGTTATTTACACTTTTCAAATAATAGAAAGACTAGGGGGCATTCCATGAAGTTAGCAAGCAGCACATTTAAGACTAATCGGAGAAAATTCTTTTTCACTCAATGCACAATTAAGCTCTGGAATTTGTTGCCAGAGGATGTGGTTAGTGCAGTTATTTATTTATTTTGTTAGTTAGGAGTTTTTTATATACCGAGGTATAGCAAAAAATGCCTTCACTTCGGTTTACATTTAAAACAACCTGTTACATCTAAAGCATTTAAACATTTACAATAACCTGTTACATCTAAAGCATTTAAACAATAATTGGAACTGCTACTGAACAATAAATAAAAAAAACAAATGAAATAAATCATATATGAGGTATATAGCTGTGCTCAAATTATGTCTGGGGAAGAGATGTTAGAGGGAGAAGATTGATGAGGTTTCGGTGAGTTAGTGAAATAGTCATTGGAATGATATTGCATATCCGAAGAGGGGGATGCAGTAGGTGTGGTCTGTTGTGTTATCCTATGCCGTCTTTGAGTGCTTGGCTGAATAGCCATGTTTTGAGTTCTTTTTTGAAAGTTTTAAGGTTTAGTTAGTGTAGCTGGGTTCAAAAAAGTTTTGGATAAGTTCTTGGAAGAGAAGTCCATTAGCTGCTATTAATCAAGTTTACTTAGGGAATAGCCACTGCTATTAATTGCATCAGTAGCATGGGATCTTCTTAGTGTTTGGGTAATTGCCAGGATCTTGTGGCCTGGTTTGGTCTCTGTTGGAAACAGGATGCTGGGCTTGATGGACCCTTGGTCTGACCCAGCATGGCAGTTTCTTATGTTCTTAGCATGTAGCACATTTAAAACTAATCGGAGAAAGTTCTTTTTCAGTCAACGCACAATTAAACTCTGGAATTTGTTGCCAGGGGATGTGGTTAGTGCAGTTAGTGTAGCTGGGATTATGAAAGGTTTGGATAAGTTATTGGAGGAGAAGTCCATTACCTGCTATTAATCAAGTTGACTTAGAAAATACTATTTTATTTATTTATTTATTTTGCATTTTTATATACCGACATTCTTGTATCAGATACAAATCATACCGGTTTACATTAAAAACAGAGTTTGCAGGAAAATAGGTTTCCTAAGTCAAATACATTAAACATATTTAATAAACAAAGGATTACTAAACACTATGAAAAAGGTTAATTAACAAAGGAAAACTTAAGGGAATTAAAATAAGCGTAGCATGATGACATCATTACTAGCATCAGTAGCATGTGATAGACTTAGTTTTTGGGTACTTGCCAGGTTCTTATAGCCTGGATTGGCAGCTGTTGGAAACAGGTTGCTGGGCTTGATGGACCCTTGGTCTGACCCAATATGGCATGTTCTTATGTTCTTATGTTCTTAGGCCTAGGCAGGAGGCCAGGGCCTTGCCTAGGGCATACGCTGAGGCCCAAAGCAGGTGCCACAGCCTATGCCCAAGTGTGACGCCGGCGCTTTGACCTAGACCAAAGCAGGGTTCTCGCCTAGGGCATAGGCCGATGCATAAAGGGGCCATGGCATAGGCCCGAGCATGATGTTGGAGTAAAATACCAAGTTGGGTCCCGATGCCCGGGCCCAGACCTGGGCTCAGGCCTGGCCCAGAGGCTGGTTCCCGACTCCTGAGCCTCAGCCTAAGCAGAGCCTAGGCCCAAGCTTGATGCCACAACCCAGCCCAGAGGCCAGGTCCTGATACCAGGGCCAAAGTATTGGGACCCGGCCTCCCAGCCAGACCTTGGCATTGGGCCTGGGCTCCTATTTAGCCCGAGGCTGAGGTGTCGGCCTTGTGTAGACTGAGGCTGGGGTCAAGGCGACCTACCGTGGCCTCAGCCTATGCAAGGCCGAGGCATCACAGGTGGATAAGTGGGGACCAGAGGGATCCTGGCCCCAACATTTTTCCATGTGGGAGGGATGGGTAGCCTTGGGAGCCTCTGTTTTCATTTTTTGTCCATTTTATTTTTTAATGGCTGATTTGTTTTTCTCCCAAAAATGAAACGAACAAACATTCCACGAACCAAAATTCATGATAAAAAAAAACCCTCCCTAAAACAAACCGAAAATAAAAACTAATTTTTCACTGTACATCCCTAATATCTTAACTTCATAAAACTGAGGCCTCCTTCCTTTTTTTGTTGTCATTCCAGAGAACAAGAGTACAATCTGCCTTTGTTTTGTAACATGGCCAAGGCTATGGATCCTGCAACCAACTGATTCCCATCACTGTCTGCATTGTCAGTTTGAATTGCATTTTTCACTATTTTCTTTTTTAAATTTTTATTTATGCAATTTAACATATTACAAGTTCCAAGAACCAACTTGAAAAGGAAAACAGAAATAGACATAAGCAGATCATTTTTGATTATTTTTAATGTTATAATAAGCTTTCATGTCCCTATTTTCCTGTACAGTATTTGTTGGCTAAACATTGACTATAATTTGCAGGCAGGGACTGGGATAAATGCTACCAGCAATGAAGAAATATTCATTGAGTATCGCCACCTGTCCTGGAGGTGAGTTATGAAATCTCTGTGGTTCATCAAAAGGTCATCGCCTTAACTCATGCCTGCAAACAAGACAATGATTGCATTACAAGTGATCTCTATCTCATAAATAATTTAGGGAGGAGAATTCATGAACCACTGCAAGGGTTCTGAGTAGAGCTTTAGTTACCTTTACTTTCATATCTAACATCAGCTCTTATGTTTTTTATTTCTCAGCATTGGAGGCTTCGGAAACTTTTCAGACATGATTACCCTTCCAAGTGAGTACTGTGCAACTCCAACTACCAGCACACAGTTCATTCCCCTTCCTTCCCTTCTTACTGTGCAGCTGCACATTGACCTACCAGCACACAGCTCATTCCCCTTCTTTCCCTTCTTACTGTGCAACTTCACATTGACCTACCAGTCCACAGCTCATTCCCCTTCCTTTACTTCTTACTGTGGAGCTGCACATTGATCTACTAGCCCACAGCTCACTCTCCTTCCTTCCCCTTCTTTCTGTGCAGCTGCACACTGATCTACCAGCACACAAGTCATTTCCCTTTCCTTCCTTTCTTATTGTGCAGTTGTATATTGACCTATAAGCACACAGCTCATTCCCCTTCCCTTCTTACTGTGCAGCCGCACGTTGACCTACCAGCACACAGCACTTTCCCCTTCCTTCCCTTCTTACATTGCAGCAGCACGTTGACCTACCAGCATGCAGCTCTTCCCGCTTCCTTCCCTTCTTTCGGTGCAACTACACATTGACCTACCAGCACACAGCTCATTCCCCTTCCTTCCCTTCTTACAGTGCAGCTGCACCTTGACCTCCCAGCACTCAGCTCATTCCCCTTCCTTCCCTTCTTACTGTGCAGCTGCACTTTGACCTACCAGCATACAGCTCACTCTCCTTGCTTCCCTTCTTACTGTGCAGCTGCACATTGACTTACCAGCACACAGCTCATTCCCCTTTCTTCCTTACTGTGGAACTGCACATTGATCTACCAGCACACAGCTCTTCCCTCTTGTTTCCCTTCTTTCTGTGCAGCTACACATTGTCCTACCAGCACACAGCTCACTCCCCTCCTTCCCTTCTTACTGTGCAGCTGAACATTGACCTACCAGCACAAAGCTCTTACTGTGCAGTTGCACATTGATCTACCTGCACATAGCATTCCCCTTCCTTCCCTTCTTACTATGGAGCTGCACATTGACCTACAAGCACACAGTTCACTCTCCTTCCTTCCCTTCTTTCTGTACAGCTACACATTGACTTACCAGCACACAGCTCACTCCCCTCCTTCCCTTTTCTCTTTGGTCTCTGTGTAGTAACTGCCTTTTTAACAAAACTATGGTTTTTATAAACTGAACTCATCTTTATGAATTATTATAGTCATCTTATTCTACTATATCAAACTATTTATAAGCACACAAATTGTTGGCTCGTAATCTATTAAGAGAATAATCCAGTGTACAGTAGGTCTTCTAGGAATACACATTATTCCATAATTACTGTATTATGCTATTTAACACTTGAAATCTATTATATTTTTAATATCAGGAGTGTACTGTGAACTGTACAAGAAAATGTAGCTGCTTGCTATGCCCTTGCCCCAAATGGCTTGCAATCTGAGTTTAAGTAGAGCAAGGTCTCGTCACATTCCCCAAGACTGCAGACTAGTCTGAGTGGAATTATTCCTTTCTTAATGTCATTTTTTGCCATTCTTAGATATCTTTAAACTTTTCAACCCTGATATCATTGGCTTTTCAAAGGATCTGACTCAGAAAAATAAACCTACTACTGTGAATATAACTGGCTTCAATTTCGGAGCAAGCAACACCCATAGTCAGTAAGTAAATTAATTTTCTTTTCTTCACCTAACACTCCTTTAACCCTAGTTTTACTCTTCCTTTCCAAAAGGAAAGTATGACTGGAGCCCCCAGTCTATCCCCTAGTTCCATTTCCAGAGATGCAATATCTTGAGCTGTCCATCTCCTCTTGCCCTCATCCCACCTTGAAGAGTCAGGATTGGTTGCTCATGCCCTTTTATATTAAGCCATTTTGTAACTAAAGGTGTGGCTAGAATCAGTACAGAGCAGACATCAGGGAGTCAAGATGTAGAGATTTTATCCCGCCCTAGTGAGGCCTCTCTGCCTCATCAGGTTCCCACTTTGGGAGGGGGATTCCTGGAATCCTGCCAGTGGATTCTAGGTATTTTAGCTGCAGTAAGGATGTAATTTTGGTCTGAATCCTTTTGGATCTTACATTCCTTGACTGAAGACCAGTGAGCCCATTCACTCCCTGAATGAAGCAAGCACCTGTCATAGGTTTGGCTGTGTGAGGTGCGTGAAGGCTGGAAGAACTCTATCACAGAAAGAAAAGGTCATCCTCGCAGGCTGTACCCAGTGACAAGCACCTGTTGCAGCAGAACCCCAGGTAGGAAAGGTTTTGAAGTTGACAGTATTCCACGTTTTGTTATGGGAAGGTTTTTCTTAAGCCACCTGTTACAATTGGGCACCAGTTAAGTGTCGTGAACACCACCTGCAGGAGTGACTCAGGGTGGAGAAAAAAAACAGGAGTAGCAATAGAACCTCTGATACTGGCTGGAGAAGAATCTGGTGCACGCAGGAGTGTGTAGAGCTGGGTACTGGCTGGAACTTATGGAGCTGAATGCTAACTGAAGGATGCTTGTGGTGGTGGGAGCTAGCTGGAGGGAATCTGATACAGGCTGGAGGTATCTCTGATACAGAGTGCGTGGAGGTAAGGGTGAACTTGATACACAGGAGCAGCATGGAGGTATGTGTGAAAGTGAGTGCAGGTAAAAGTGATCAGGATACTGGAGCTGGGTGCTGGTAAGGATGGACTCAGGATAGCGTGCAGGTAAGGGTGATAATGACTGTAGGTATGAGCAACTGGACTGAGGGAACCCGGGGAAACAAGACTGACAATAAATAGACAGACTAACCAGACAGCACTAACACTGAACACAAAAGCCCGAAGGCAACAGAGCAAGGCTGAATGCCCAAAGGCAACAGAGCAAGGCTGAATGCCCGAAGGCAACAGAGCAAGGCAGAAGCCCCAAGGCAACACAGCACGGCAGAGAGGAGGCTAGAGCAGGGAGCCCAAAGGAGCTCGATGCCGAAGCACTGAGGGATTGGGTCAGCAGGGTTATAAAGGAAGTCCGAACATAGAGCAGATGACTAGGACGGATTGGGCCAGCCAGGAGAGCATGCTCTTGAGGGACCTCTGGTGGAGAGGCGGCTGCACAGCAGTCATAGTCATAACACTACCCCCCTCTTTAAGGCCTCCTCCTCCTCCGGGGTCCCAACTCTGCGGGGGGTACTGAATGATGGCCCCTTCCTGGGATGGCGTAACAAGGTCAAACCCTTCCTGGGGTGGGGGGCAGGGTCAAAATCCTCTTGGGGAGGTGTGATGGATGCAACCCCTTCTCGGGGTAGCAGAACAGTCCCAGACCCCTCCTGGAGTGGCAAAACAGTCCCAAACCCCTCCTGGGGCGGGAGGGCAGGGTCAAACCCCTCTTGGGGTGATGTGGCGGATTCAGACACCTCCTGGGGCAACAGGGCAGGCTCAGACCCCTCCTGGGGCAGCAAGGCAGGCTCAGACCCCTCCTGGGGTGATGCGGCAGGCTCAGATCCCTCCTGGGGTGATGTGGCAGGCTCAGACAGCAGGGTAATAAAATCTGTTGTGGATTGTTCACCAGTTGTGGGAGTAGTTATGATGGTGCAAAAGGAGGATAAAGACTGGACAGCTGAGGACTTGGTAAATAGAGACAGATTCTTGAAGCTTAGATCATGGTTCCCTGGTTCTGAGGTGTGGACTTGCAGCTTATTGAAAGCACAGGCAGCTCTGGAACGTCCTGGGAAACAGGTCGTTAGTCGTGACTGACCTGCAGCTGTGGGAAGTAGAGCTCTGCTGGGCTTAATCAGCTCTCTCTGCTTTAGAAGATCTTGTTTCTGAGACTCTAGCATGGAAATCACAGGAGCATTCCTGACCAGGTGAGTTCTAGGGCTTTCTGGGAGATAAGTTGCTTTTATGTGCGAGGTTTTCTTCAACGTTTTATGAAGGGGATGTGCTGGGATTCTCTATCCACAAACTGCCAATAGTGGTAACTTTATTAGTTGGGCCAGAAGCAGAACACAGAGTAATTGAACTGGCTGAGGTTTCTAGTGAAACAGCTGGTCCGGTAGCTGCGCAACCAGGGCAAGGGTTGCCTGGAGGTAAAAGACTAAGGAAATAGGAACATTTCCACCATCCTGGTCTGGGAGAGTCACAATTCAAACATTCTTGGTAGACTGAAACATTCTTTTTGTGACAGTTACTGCATGCCCAGTGTTCCTGATCTGAGAGTTGACAGGCTAGACAGTTTTGATAACTGGGATAATTCAGGGTTTGGCAATGAGCACAGATATAAAACCTTTGAGACTGAGACATGTTGTGGGTTGTGGAAACAAAAGTTGACTCACCGGATGGGTATAAAGTCCTGTCTTTCTCTCTGGAGGTGGATGGCTTCGGCATACTGTTACGATTGGGCACCGGTTAAGTATAGTGAAAACCACCTGCAGGAGTGACTCAGGGTGGAGAGAAACAGGAGTAGCAATAAAACCTCTGATACTGGCTGGAGACGAATCTGGTGCAAGCAGGAGTGTGTAGAGCTGAGTACTGGCTGGAACTTATGGAGCTGAATGTTAACTGGAGGATACCTCTGGTGGTGAGGCAGCTGCACAGCAGCCATAGTCGTAACACCACCTCTCCTCACTGGGAGCTTGGCTGGGTCATTAGGTTCCTATCCACAGAGTTTTCAATCCAATGAGTTGCCAATGCAAAGTAACTTCAAGGGATGAAGTAAGATCAAGAAGACCCTTATGGATCTCCACAAGTAGGGGAGCAGGACAAAGGGCTGGGTGCTTGGGAAGACAT
The DNA here is from genome assembly GCF_901001135.1 of Rhinatrema bivittatum. NCBI lineage: Eukaryota > Metazoa > Chordata > Amphibia > Gymnophiona > Rhinatrematidae > Rhinatrema > Rhinatrema bivittatum. Next base: position 7,109,940 of record NC_042618.1, on the reverse strand, counting down.
TGGATCATGAAAAGGGATTTCTGCTATGCTAGAAACGGACCTCTGACATGGGAATCCTGGTTAAGCCGCAGGGAGAGATAGCAAATGTTGCTTACCGGTAACAGGTGTTCTCACAGGACAGCAGGATGTTAGCCCTCACATATGGGTGACATCATCAGGATGGAGCCCAATCACGGAAAACTTCTGTCAAAGTTTCCTGAACTTTGACTGGCCCCTACTGGGCTTGCCCAGCATGGCACTAACCCTGCAGCCAGCAGGAGTCCCCCTTCAGTCTTATTTGAAAGCTACAGGCAGTGCCGAAAAATAAAACAACAAAACATTACAAACCCAACACCGCGGGGCGGCGGGTGGGTTTCATGAGGACTTAACATTCTGCTGTCCTGTGAGAACGCCTGTTACAGGTAAGCAACATTTGCTTTCTCACAGGACAAGCAGGATGGTAGTCCTCACATATGGGTGAGTACCGAGCTGAGGATGTCCGAACATGCACCAAATGTACCCAACGGCGTGCAACAGGCACAACAACTGGGGTGGAATTTGGTAGAGGGCATCCTGAACCCCACCGGGCAGGTGGAAGGGTGTTGGTACGTCACGTTGGAAATAAGTTACGCAGGACAGACTGGCCGAAGATGGAATCTTGTCTTCCGGCCTTCTCCAAGCAATAGTGGGCTGTGAAAGTGTGGAGAGAACTCCATGTGGCAGCCCTGCAAATGTCAGGAAGCGGCACCGATCGTAGGTGTGCTACTGAAGTCGCCATGCCCTCACAGAGTGTGCTTTAACACGGTCTTGAAAAGGAATGCCTGCTTGCTGGTAGCAAAAGGATATGCAGTCCGTCAACCAGGAGAAGAGAGTCTGCTTACCCACAGTTTGCCCTAATTTGTTGGGATGGAAAGAGACAAATAACTGAGTGCTCTTCCTGTGGGCAACTGTACGGTCTAGGTAGAATGCTAGAGCCCGTTTACAGTCAAGGATATGCAGAGCCTGTTCCCCTGGATTGGAAAGGGGCCTGGGAAAGAAGGTAGGTAGTATGCTGGATTGATTTATGTGAAACTCCGAAACTACCTTAGGTAAGAACTTAGGGTGAGTGCAGAGTACCGCCCGGTCCTGCAGGAGTTTAGTGTACCTTTGTGCACCCCTTTGTGTTATTTGTTTAATATGCTCCTTGTTATACCTTTTGCTTAATTGTTAAGAACTTTGATATTGATGATTTTATTTTTGTAATCTCTTAGCCTCAGGTACAAAAATTTTAGATTGTAAGCCCTTTTAGGGGATAGTGAATTACCTATTGAACCTTATTGTAAACCGATGTGATATCTCTTTTTGAAATGAACATCGGTATATAAAAATCATAAATAAATAAATAAATAAATACATAGTGTAAGGCGGATAGGTAACTAGGGCCTGTAACTCACTAACCCTGCGAGCTGAAGTGATAGCCAAAAGGAAAATCACTTTCCATGTGAGATATTTTAGGTCACAGGAGTGAAGAGGCTCGAATGGTGGTTTCCTGAGCCGACCGAGAACCAGATTAAGGTCCCAAGAAGGGGCCGGAGGATGTAAAGGTGGCTTGATATGGAGCAAGCCCTTTTTTTTTTTTGTAACTTATTTTTATTAAATTTTAGGAACATATAACAAAACATACAATAAATCACGATTGTACAGTTAGGGACACAAAGTTGACCATTTGGTCAGAGTACACTGTAACTCACAATTAGCCCACATGTAGTCAAAAGCGTCCTAGCACCCAAATTGGAAAGGAAAGGACAGGTACAATCTTCAAAACAGAAGTAAGGGTAGCTCCAAAATATATTCAAGATTCAGGAGAAAATCCCCAGTATGGGCTATGCAGCTAGGCAAAGCATACCCCACTCCTCCGTAGTTCCCAGTGAGAACCTGCAAACTCGTCCTCACCTAATAGAACCGCAGAACAATTGAATAGTAGAACACTTGAACAATAGAACAACCGATAAACTGTTCCCCCTACCTCCCCCCCTTCCCTCCCTCCCCCCCGCAAGAAACTGTGTGAGTGCAATATGAGTGCAATATGGCGTGAGAGTGAAATATGAAGTGAGAGTGAGCATACAGACCATGGGTAAGCAAGTCAAGAATTAGAAATTGAGGCAGGAGGATAGGGTTAGGAACCACCCCCCCGAAAGTTCATCAACCCAGGGCTTGGGATCACGTTCTAGGACCCAGATCCCTCTCAAGTGATTGTGGAGGGTTGTAAATATGTCTCTAGAGGATTCCAAACATTTCCCATAAATTTCATTTTTGTATCTGAAGCCTCCTGCATACAGAGATGTTCTAATGTAAACAATTTAATCAGACTCTTAAACCACAGTTCATGTTGAGGGGCTGCGTCCGATGTCCAACAGGCCAGGATGGCCTTCTTGCCCGTCAGGCTCACCCTACGAATAAACTGCAGCCCTGATTTTCCCAAACCTGGTATAGGGCTTCTATCAACACCAAATAGCCAAAGAAGTGGGTCAACAGGGAGATTCAACGAGAGTAGGGAACCACAGGTTGCAATAAGCTCCCTCCAAAAAAGCAGGATTACATTACAAGTCCAAAATTGATGGACATAAGTTCCTGTCTCCTTGTTACACTTTGGACAGACCGACGAGTCCGTTATATGAGCCATAAAAGCTCTGTCAGAGGCTACATAATAACGTCGTAAAAACTTAAATTGAATCTCCCTGTATATGACACTCCCCGACCAGTCGGGCAACCGTTCATAACATTTTGCATATTCCTGGCAAGTGAGCGTGAACTCAGTCCATTTGGACCACTGCCGCCAACTCTGAAATGTGGTGTCGATCGGAAAATGCAATAAGAATGATTGAGAAAAAGCTGCCACTGTGTTCCTTTGTGGTTTATGTATGGGGAGAACTTTGTGTACCACCTCAAAGGATATAGATCCCCCTGGTAGCAGCTTGTGCTTCTGACAAAAACCGCAGAGTTGCCTATAAGCAAAATGGTCTAGAGGGGATAAACTATAAAGTTGTTGCAATTCAGGGAAAGAATAAAGTTGGTTTTTTTCCATAGAGATGCATTGATATAACCATCTCAACCCCTTCTCCTTCCACTTGTGGAATGAGGAGGGAGTCATTGCTGGCATAAACAAAGGGTTACCGCATATCGGTAAAAATAGAGTGAGCCTCGAGGGCAATCGTGCCAGTCTGCATATGTAAGCCCAAGCCTGACGGCAGGCCCTCAAGAATGGTTGTGTCCCAAGCCCTGATGGTAAGTGCTTTCTGGGAAGTTGAAGTAATGGGTTTAAAGTTTGCTGGTTCCACCATGAGCAGAGCAGCTGGAGGGGGGTATAATGTGATGTGTCTCCTAACATGTCTTTTACATTGCGTAATAAGCAGGCTAAGTTGTATCTACGCAGATTAGGACAACCCAGGCCCCCTTTTTGTATGGGTTGTGTGAGGATAGTGAACGAAAGACGAGCCTTGCGCCCATTCCATATAAACTTCCTAAATAAGGCGTTTATCCCCTTACACTCCTTACCCGTTAACCATAATGGGGACATCTGCAGGACATAAAGCCATCTAGGCAGAATCATCATTTTGATTAGCTGAATACGTCCAGATAGTGATAAAGGAAGCCCCTGCCATTTCTTTAGTAGTAAGGACGTCTGTTCCATAAGTGGGTCTATATTTAATCTATGAAAATCTCGCACATCTGAAGATATCCGTATACCTAGGTATTTCATGGTGGCTGTCGCCCATTTAAGGGGGAAAGGACCCTGCCAATTTGGTTGAACTCGACTCCCAACGTCTAGGGCCTCTGACTTGTCCTTATTGATCCTTAGCCCGGCAAATTCACCATAGTGCTCCAGCATAGTCAACAGAGGATTTAGAGACTGTTGTGGATTTGTGAGATAGATCAATATGTCGTCCGCAAATGCGGCAATTGAGAACACCTGGGAACCCTTCCCATAACCACGAAGGAGCGATGAAGAAGCAATTTTTCTTAGAAGGGGATCAATAGCCAAAATGTACAGGAGTGGGGACAGAGGGCATCCCTGCCTCACACCTCTCTGAATGAGCACCTCCCCGGACTTGGAACCGTTAGCTGTAATGTGGGATTTGGGTTGGGCATACAACATATGGAGATAGGCCAAGAAATTCCCTTCAAAACCATATCTCTGCAGAACCGAGAAAAGATACGGCCAGGAGACACGATCAAAGGCCTTTTCGGAATCTAGGCCTATCACTAAAGCTGGTGTGTCTTGAGCAAGGGATGATGCCATGGCAGTCAACAATTTAATGATATGCGTACAAGCTGGCCTATTTTTAACGAACCCAACCTGATGGACTGAGATGAGATGTGGCAATAATAAGTTTAATCTGTTGGCTAAAATCTTCGCAAATAACTTTAAGTCACAATTTAACAGTGATATTGGGCGATAAGAGGCTGGATAGAGCGGGTCTTTGCCTGGTTTGGGGAGAACAGTAATATAGGCAGTATTGAAGTGACTAGGGAACCCCCCTCTAGTGATGGCGTCATTATAGAAATCTGTCAGGTGATCAACAAGTTGGTTTTGTAAGACTTTATAGAAATCAAAAGAGAAGCCATCTGGACCAGGCGCCTTCCCCCTTTTGCTTGTGGAAATGGCATTCAGGACTTCTAAAGGTATAATGGGTCTGTTAATAAACGATAATTGAGCCTTGGTCAGACTAGGTAAAGAAAGATCCTCGAAAAAGGAATCCTCTTCTCTCGCCCCTCCCGTCACATCATCAGTGTAAAGCTGTGCATAGAATTGGCGGAACACTTCACAGATATCTGTGCGAGTGGTAACCTTAGTGCCCGATCGCGTTTTCATGGCCGGTATGAAAGTTTTTCCCCTATGGGCCCTTACGAGATTAGCAAGGTGTTTCCCCGCCTTATTACCATAGCGGAAGAAGTTCCGCTCCGCAACCTGAAACGCCCTCTGTGCCCTCTGGTGTAAGACATTATTCAAATCCCGAAGAATTGCAAAGTATTTCTTTTGGGTTATTGGAGTATGGTTGAGAACCAAGTCCCGCTTCAGGATACCCAATTTGGCTTCTAGTTCCAGAATTTGTTTACTAAGATTCCTCGAGCGTGCTGCCACAAATGAGATGACCTCGCCTCTTAAAACGGCCTTTGCCGTTTCCCAAAATAACTCTGGGTTCGATGTGTGCTGAGAATTATTATGGGCAAACTCCGACCATTTTCTTTGCAAAAAGGTCTTAAAAGACAAATCGGAGCTAAGAAAACCTGGGAATCTCCACAACCTCTCTCCCCTGTCACAAACCTGGAAACATACATCCACCCAAATCATTGCATGGTCAGACGCCCCCTGCGGCCCAATCACCGCCTCTACTACCAGATGGAGCCCCTCTCTAGGCACTAGTATGTAATCGATACGTGAGAGTGTGGCATGGGCCCTAGAGATGTGTGTATAGTCTTTCTCTGTCGGATGGAGCGTGCGCCAAGCATCCAAGAGAGAAAATTCTGAACACAAGAAAGGAACTCCCTTCCCCCATCTACTTGGGACCCCGGATCCTTGGGGAGTCTTATCAATACTCGGGTCAGCCGGTAAGTTGAAGTCTCCTGCCAGAAACACGTATCCCTTCGCATGTTCAACCAGCTGCTCCAAAACATATGTGAAAAAAGAGTGAGAGTAAGCATTTGGCGCATAGATGCTACACACCGACACTTCCTGACCATTAAGAAAACCAGTCACCAAAATAAATCTGCCATCCTCATCTTTTACTATATTAGCAGCTGTAAAGGAGGCAGTTTTATTGACCAGTATGGCTACACCCCCTTTTTTCTTCAGCGCAGGGTTATAATAACATTCTCCCACCCAGTCCCGTTTGAGTTTGCCGCTCTCTAGGGCCGTGAGGTGAGTTTCCTGGAGACAGGCAACTGTAGGTTTGTGAGATTTAAGCCGTTGAAGTATTTTATATCGTTTAACTGGGGATCCCAGCCCATTTACATTCCAAGAGATTATTCTGGTATTATCCATCATCAGGCGGGAGTGGCTGATATGAGATAGGAAGAATAAACCATACTATTACGCCAGTGGAGTGGAGTCTCCCCGCACGTCCATGAGACAAAGTGATATGTGAATTCCCCACAACCCTATATCCAAATGAGAGAGATTCTAAAAGAAACCCACCCTGAGCCATATAATGTAGATCAAGCATGCCTCTCCATCCCCCACACTCTTCACCCACACACTTCAGAAAAATGCTTTGATAAAGAAACCACAATAACCACACACAGAATCCCCCATTCCCCCCTCTCTCCCTCCCTTTCCCAAACCACCCTTCTTTACCCCCCCATCCCACAACCCCATAAAAACCCAAAAAACCAAAACAACACTCCAAAGTCCTTACTACCTTCCCCATCCTCGGGTAGGTAGTGTTCCTCATGTATGTATCCCCTTGAAAACGGGGAAGAGATCACTTCTGCATGTGTTCAGGTGCCCCTTTCCGACCCCCCTCCCTAACCGCAGCACAAATATAAAAGTATAAAATTGTATGCCATAAAATATTAATATTAATAATAATATTAAAAAAAAAGAGAACAAAACAATGAAAGCAAGTACCAATGCCCCATGGGCTCCCCCAAGATGGCATATTACCGCATATGCATCATGAAAAAGTAAAAAGGAAAAAGTAGCTGTGCTGTAAGTTCGCCCCAAGTGTACATAAAGAAAGGAAAGTAAAAGTGAGAAAACAAAACAGACTTTTGCTGCCCGGATCTCTGTGGGTTCCGTTCATGAAGTCCGAAAATCCAATAGTACTGCATGCCTCAGTCAGTTGTTCCTCGTGTCGAAAGGAGTCCAAGCGGTGTAACCGGAAACAACTGTAAATGAAAGCCACTACTTCGCTGGCTGCTCCTCTTCAGGATTCAGTCTGCCACGCGGCTATGGGGAAAGAAAAATGAAGCCTGGCAGTTCGCCTTCAAGCCTCCAAAATGGCCGCCGAGTACTTTGCTTCCCTAATGCAGGTTGGTTGTCAAAAATTTCTGAGCTTCCTCCGGTGACTCGAAGAAGGAGATCTTGTTTTCATGCCAAATTTTTAATCGGGCAGGGAACTGTAACGTAAATCTGACCTGTTTTTCAAATAGGGTAGAACAGATGGGGGAGAAACCCCTTCTGAGCCCAGATACTTTCGCTGAGTAGTCTTGAAATAAACGAATCTTAGCGCCATCATAAGCCAAATCCGGGACTTTACGGTATGCTTGCAGCAGAAGTTGTTTGTGGGCAAAGTTAAGTACTTTTAGGATTACCATCCGCGGTCTGCTATCCCCGTCTTTACGTTGGCCTAGCCTATGCGCTCTTTCTATTCGAAAAGCTGGGGCGAGCTCCGGGAGATGAAGGGCCTCAGGTAACCAGCTCTCCAGAAAATTACCCAAGTTACTTTCCACCAGGGATTCCGGTAGCCCCATGACTCGAATGTTGGATCTTCGTGCCCTATTTTCTAGATCTTCTAATTTAGAGGAGTGCGCTTCCACAAGTTTTTCCAGAGTTGCGATTTTGCCCGTGAGCGCAAGTGTGTCGTCCTCCACGAGATTCACCCTGCCTTCCAAGCGCTCAAAGCGAGGGTTTATTTCATCTAGCACGGATTTCACATCCGCGATCTGTGTAGAAATGGCACCAAGTCTAGAATCTAGGGCCTCCATCAAGATCGCCTTGAAGTTTTCCGTGAGGTCCGGCTCTGGGCCCCTCACCACTGTGGTCGACGGAGCCGCCGCCATTTTAGGATCCCCCGCACCTGCCTTGTCCTTGTCTCGTCTCCCTGAGCGCATCGGCATACCCGCAGGTGAGCGCTGCATATAGTTGGTGATAGACATAAAAGAGTTTAGCAAGCAAGAAAATGCTGATTAGGAGGGGTTTTTGTGCCGGTTTAGTAGCAGGCTATACTTAGAACGGATCGAGGCACCCGGAGCTCTCCTGTACACAACCGCCTCCGCTCACCACATCACGTGATCTCCGCAAGCCCTTTAAAAAGCGTGTTACGAGGGGTTGTACTGATATAGGAACATCCCCGACACCTTTATGGAAGGCAGCTAACGCACTGACATGTTTCTGATGGAAGAGGTCTTTAGATCTGATTCCGACAAATGCCGGAGATAATCCAAAAACCTTGGGATTGCCCAGGAAAAGGGATCAAGGAACTGCGAGGTGCACCATGATGTGTACCTTTTCCATTTATAGGAATAAGATGTTCTTGTGGAAGGCTTCCGTGAAGCAATCAGGACACGAGAAAACGAATCTGAAAGGTTAAGTGGTTGAAGGATTTACCTTTCAACATCCATGCCATCAAAGACAAGGCCTGAAGATTGGGATGGCGTAGGCATCCGTTGTTTTGAGTGATCAGATGTGGGTCCGTTCCCAAGGGAATGTGCCTGTGGATGGAGAGATCCTGAAGTATTGGAAACCACACTTGGCGTGGCCAGTGAGGTGCTATCAGGATCATGGTTCCCTTGTCCTGACGTAGCTTCACGAGAGTCTTTGAGAAAAGAGGAAGTGGAGGGAATGCATAGAGCAGACTGGTTGCCCACGAGAGGGAGAATGCATCTCTGGGCGGAGAGCGCTCGCTCCGAATGAGGGAGCAGAAATTGTCGACTTTGTGGTTCTGAGGGGACGCAAAGAGGTCTGTCTGGGGATAACCCCATTGTTGGAAGATAAAGTTTGCTACCGAAGGGTTGAGAGACCACTCGTGCGGTTGGAAGTCGCGACTCAGTTTGTCTGCCAAGACATTGTCCACTCCCGGCAAGTAGGTGGCCCTGAGGTACATTGAGTGGGAGAGCGCTTCCACACAGAAAGAAGGAGCCTGTGCCTCCCTGCTTGTTGATGTACCACATGGCCACCTGGTTGTCCGTCTGAATCTGGATGACGTGATTTGATAGGCGTTCCTGAAAAGTTCTGAGAGCATATCGCATTGCTCGACGTTCTAGGCAGTTTATTTGATGTTTGGCTTCCTCTGGAGACCAAGACCCTTGTCTCTGTATATTGTCCACGTGGGCTCCCCACCCGAGGTTGGAAGCGTCGGTGGTGAGAATGAGTTGAGGATCTGGCACTTGAAAGGGCAGTCTCTGGAAGAGATTGTTCTGATCTTTCCACCAGGCGAGAGACAGACGGAGTGAGTCAGTGATGTGGACAATGGTGGACAGCTTGAATCCATTGTGATCTCAGAGTCCAGTGCATGAGCCTCATGGCCAAGCGGGCCAATGGTGTGACATGGACTGAGGACACCATGTGTCCCATAAGGATGAGGAATTGGCGAACTGTTGCTGTATGTTGAGACTGCAGATGGTGAGCGAGAGACATGAGTGTTAGCGCTCGTTGTTGAGGTAGAAAGGCTTTTGCCTGTAAGGTGTCCAAGTCTGCCCCAATGAACGACAAGGTTTGAGATGGCATTAAATAGGATTTTCCATAATTGACGAGAAATCCTAGAGAAATTAGAGTGTGTAGGGTCAAATCGAGGGACGACCGAGCGGCCTGCTGGGTTGGAGCCCTGATTAACCAGTCGTCCAGATAGGGGTAGACGTGAACATCTTGTTTCCTGAGGAAAGCTGCGACAACCACGAGGCATTTGGTGAAGACTCGTGGTGCAGACGCTAGGCCGAATGGAAGCACTCTGTATTGATAGTGCTTTGGGCCTACTAAAAACCTGAGGTATTTGCGATGAGTAGGAGTTATCGCAATGTGTGTGTATGCGTCCTGGAGGTCCAGAGAGCAGAGCCAGTCTCCTCTTTGTAGAAGAGGTAGAAGCGACCCTAAGGTTACCATCTTGAACTTTTCCCGCTGGAAGTACCGGGAATAGAACCCTAGGCCTTGCTGCGAGAGTGGGACCGGTTCTATTCCTTTTGACTGGAGAAGGAGGGAAACCTCCTGATCCAGAAGGATAGATTGGTCGGATGTCTCTCACGTCCGCAGAGGTGGTGAGTCCGGTGGCAGAGTGAAAAAGTTCAGGTGGTAAACCTGAGCAATGATTGCTAGCACCCATTGGTCGGTTGTAATTGATTGCCACGTGTTGTAAAAGTGGCATAATCGACCTCATACTGGTTTGCTTGCCAGAGGAATAAGGCTGCTGCTCTCCAAGTGGAAGTCAAAAACCTGAAGCAGGCCCCGGCTGGGGAGCTGCTTGTGATTTTTGCTTTTGCGCTTGGTGAGGCTGAGTCTTTTGATAAGGTCTCATAGTTCGGGACCTTGCTGGTGGAGGATAGGCCTTCCTCGGATGGTAGAATGACTTCTTAGAGTCCTTCCTGAAGGGCTGTCTTAAGGAGAAGTCGGAAGGCATTGATGAAAGCTGTTTAAGGGTCTCATGATGGTCCTTTAATTCAGCCACCATTCGCTGGATCTGTTCACCGAACAGATTGTCTCCTACACATGGTAGGTCAGATAGCCGTTCTTGTACTTCTGGGCAAAGGTCAGAAGATTTGAGCCGGGCCCATCGTCTTGCCGAAAAAGCAGCTGCAGACACTCTAGTAGAGGTGTCGAAGAAAGCAAAAATCCCGACAGTGAGTTTCCAATAATTAGAAAAGTAGTCCAAGTGCCTGTAACTAAAAACTCACCTGAGCTAAAAAATTCTAACTTATCCCTATCAATTAAAAAGCAGAATGAAAATACAAACAAAAAACAAACTTTGAAATGTTTGTATGCTAATGCCAGAGGTCTAAGAAGTAAGATGGGAAAATTAGAATGTATAGCAGTAAATGATGACATAGACTTAATAGGCATCTCAGAGACATGGTGGAAAGAGGATAACCAATGGGACAGTGCTATACCGGGGTACAAATTATATCGCAATGACAGAGAGGAGCACTCGGGAGGAGGTGTGGCGCTTTATGTCCGGGATGGCATAGAGTCCAACAGGATAAACATCCTGCATGAGACTAAATACAAAATTGAATCTTTACGGGTAGAAATCCCTTGTGTGTCGGGGAAGACTATAGTGATAGGGGTATACTACCGTCCACCTGGTCAAGATGGTGAGACGGACAGTGAAATGCTAAGAGAAAGTAGGGAAGCTAACCAAATTGATAGTGCAGTAATAATGGGAGACTTCAATTACACAACTATTAACACGAAGAGTCAAAAATTATCCACCAAACTTGAGAAGACCAGTTGGTGTCTTGATTAAAAAGTTACACAATGTCAGGCTTGCTGACGACTTCTATATTCATTTAATTTGATTCGGTTCCACTTTAATATTGACAGACTTCAATTACCCCAATATAGACTGGGTAAATGTATCATCAGGTCACGCTAGAGAGATAACGTTCCTGGATGGAATAAATGATAGCTTTATGGAGCAATTGGTTCAGGAACCGACGAGAGAGGGAACAATTTTAGATCTAATTCTCAGTGGAGCACAGGACTTGGTGAGAGAGGTAATGGTGGTGGGGCCGCTTGGCAATAGTGATCATAATATGATCAAATTTGATTTAATGACTGGAAAAGGAACAGTGTGCAAATCCAAGGCTCTCGTGCTAAACTTTCAAAAGGGAAACTTTGATAAAATGAGAAAAATTGTTAGAAAAAAACTGAAAGGAGCAGCTACAAAAGTAAAAAATGTCCAAGAGGCGTGGTCATTGTTAAAAAATACCATTCTAGAAGCACAGTCCAGATGTATTCCACACATTAAGAAAGGTGGAAAGAAGGCAAAACGATTACCGGCATGGTTAAAAGGGGAGGTGAAAGAAGCTATTTTAGCCAAAAGATCTTCATTCAAAAATTGGAAGAAGGATCCAACAGAAGAAAATAGGATAAAGCATAAACATTGGCAAGTTAAATGTAAGACATTGATAAGACAGGCTAAGAGAGAATTTGAAAAGAAGTTGGCTGTAGAGGCAAAAACTCACAGTAAAAACTTTTTTAAATATATCCGAAGCAGAAAGCCTGTGAGGGAGTCAGTTGGACTGTTAGATGATCGAGGGGTTAAAGGGGCACTTAGAGAAGATAAGGCCATTGCGGAAAGATTAAATGATTTCTTTGCTTCGGTGTTTACTGAAGAGGATGTTGGGGAGGTACCCGTAATGGAGAAGGTTTTCATGGGTAATGATTCAGATGGACTGAATCAAATCATGGTGAACCTAGAAGATGTGGTAGGCCTGATTGACAAACTGAAGAGTAGTAAATCACCTGGACCGGATGGTATACACCCCAGAGTTCTGAAGGAACTAAAAAATGAAATTTCAGACCTATTAGTAAAAATTTGTAACTTATCATTAAAATCATCCATTGTACCTGAAGACTGGAGGATAGCAAATGTAACCCCAATATTTAAAAAGGGCTCCAGGGGCAATCCGGGAAACTATAGTCCGGTTAGCCTGACTTCAGTGCCAGGAAAAATAGTGGAAAGTGTTCTAAACATCAAAATCACAGAACATATAGAAAGACATGGTTTAATGGAACAAAGTCAGCATGGCTTTACCCAGGGCAAGTCTTGCCTCACAAATCTGCTTCACTTTTTTGAAGGAGTTAATAAACATGTGGATAAAGGTGAACCGGTAGATATAGTATATTGGATTTTCAGAAGGCGTTTGACAAAGTTCCTCATGAGAGGCTTCTAGGAAAAGTAAAAAGTCATGGGATAGGTGGCGATGTCCTTTCGTGGATTGCAAACTGGCTAAAAGACAGGAAACAGAGAGTAGGATTGAATGGGCAATTTTCTCAATGGAAGGAAGTGGACAGTGGAGTGCCTCAGGGATCTGTATTGAGACCCTTACTGTTCAATATATTTATAAATGATCTGGAAAGAAATACGACGAGTGAAATAATCAAATTTGCAGATGACACAAAATTGTTCAGAGTAGTTAAATCACAAGCAGATTGTGATAAATTGCAGGAAGACCTTGTGAGACTGGAAAATTGGGCATCCAAATGGCAGATGAAATTTAATGTGGATAAGTGCAAGGTGATGCATATAGGGAAAAATAACCCATGCTATAATTACACAATGTTGGGTTCCATTTTAGGTGCTACAACCCAAGAAAGAGATCTAGGCGTCATAGTGGATAACACATTGAAATCATCGGTTCAGTGTGCTGCAGCAGTCAAAAAAGCAAACAGCATGTTGGGAATTATTAGAAAGGGAATGGTGAATAAAACAGAAAATGTCATAATGCCTCTGTATCGCTCCATGGTGAGACCGCACCTTCAATACTGTGTACAATTCTGGTCGCCGCATCTCAAAAAAGATATAATTGCGATGGAGAAGGTACAGAGAAGGGCTACCAAAATGATAAGGGGAATGGAACAACTCCCCTATGAGGAAAGACTAAAGAGGTTAGGACTTTTCAGCTTGTTGAAGAGACGATTGAGGGGGGATATGATAGAGATGTTTAAAATCATGAGAGGTCTAGAACGGGTAGATGTGAATCGGTTATTTACTCTTTCGGATAGTAGAAAGACTTGGGGGCACTCCATGAAGTTAGCATGGGGCGCATTTAAAACTAATCGGAGAAAGTTCTTTTTTACTCGACGCACAATTAAACTCTGGAATTTGTTGCCAGAGGATGTGGTTAGTGCAGTTAGTACAGCTGTGTTTAAAAAAGGATTGGACAAGTTCTTGGAGGGGAAGTCCATTACCTGCTATTAAGGTCACTTAGAGAATAGCCACTGCCATTAGCAATGGTAACATGGAATAGACTTAGTTTTTGGGTACTTGCCAGGTTCTTATGGCCTGGATTGGCCACTGTTTGAAACAAGATGCTGGGCTTGATGGACCCTTGGTCTGACCCAGTATGGCATTTTCTTATGTTCTTATCATAAAATGTCCTAATCTCATGTTTTCCTGCCTGAAAACCCTTGTTTACAAGGGTTTGAAGCTGGTCTTGGAATTGTTCAGGCACTCGTCGACCAATATTGTTTAGGTACTTCTGTTCCTTAACAGGTGGGGTAGATGAGTGAGGCTTCGACCTTTTTGCTTTCTTTTGAGCCAACTCTACCACAACTGAGTGGTGGTCGAGCTGAGATTTTTGAAAGCCAGGGACTGATTGCACTAAATAGGTAGTGTCAGCCTTTCTGTGTACTGGAGCAATGGATCCAGGGTTCTCCCAGTTCTTTTTGAGGAAGTCAAGAAGAACTTGAATGGGAATAGAAGTGATCAATTTGGGGGCATCCAGGAATTGGAGCAACTCCATCTGGTGCCTATCATCCTGTTCAGTCTGAAGTTGAAAAGGGACCAACTCAAACATTTCCTTCACAAAATTAATGAAAGAAAGGTCCTCTGGAGGAGAACGCTTTCTACTTTTAGTAGGAGAAGGAGGTGAAGGTAAGTCATCGGTGTCTGTGGAAGTATCATCACCCCAGGTGTCATAAGAATCAGCAGACTGACCTGTAGGACGAGAAGGGGGTTGGATACCTGAAGGCCCTGGTGGAGGCTCCAAGAAAATCGGAGGGATCACCGGGGGCACCGAAGATGGCGCAGAAGGCATCGGTGCCGGCATCAACGGCGCCGATGGACGTATCGGTACCGATGGATGAATCGGTGGCGAGGGACGAATTGGCCTCAATGGCTGAGGCAGAACTCCCGATGGAGAAATGCGCAATGGTGTTTCTCCTCCCAATGAAGTTGTCAACGGGGAGGGCACCAGAGCCATCGGGGACCCAGGAACCACCGGTGTAAGGGCGGACATGAGCGCCTCCATCCGGGACAGCAGCGGTGCCAGCGCTGCTGCAATTGGGTCGGTGACCGGTTCCATCCTCGGTGCCGGGGGAACCTGGAGCAGTTGCATCGCCTTGTCGATGGCCTCCTGAACCAGCTGGTCCAGTTCTTTTCGGTGACCTGGAGCAAGCAGCCCCGGCTCCGGAACAGAAGAGGGAGGCAGAGGCACAGTCGGAGGGACCACCTTTACAGGCGGAATCGCGACTCCCAAACCCCGATCGGGTGAGGGTGGCCTTGGTGACCCAGTCACAGGAATGGTCGGTGCCTTTCCTGGACGGGGCTTCTTCGACGATGGCTCGGTCAATGATTTCGCTCCCTCGACGGTCCGAGTTCTACAATGTTGATGGCGATGTTTCTCCCTGCGATCCCCTTGATCCTGAGGTGGAGTAGCGGGCATCGATGGCCATGAAGATGTCGATGGCGGACGGTGGACGATGCTGGCACGATGTCGACGGTGCCAGTTCCGATGACGTCGATGCGATGGACAGCGTCAGGGTCTGAGCACAAAAGAGGAGTTCCATCTTCTCCATTCTGGCTTTGCGACCTTTTGGTGTCATGAGGGCACATTTGGTGTAAGTCAGGACATCATGCTCACGGCCTAAACACATTACACAGACTCCATGAGGGTCTGTTATAGACATGGTGCGAGTACAGCCCAGGCACCGACGGAACCCCGACGCCATGGCCACAGAAAAAAATCGAGCCGCGGTACGGTCGACGGCCAGTAGGCCGCGAGGGCCAAACTCGATGGAAATCGACGGAAGACTGTCAAAAAATTTACCGGAGTACCGCGGCTGAGAACGGTTAGAGGAGGGACCCCTGTGGGGCAATTTAAGTTTAATTCAGTGAGGAAAATTCCTGTCAGGAATCTCTTCAGAGCTCCTAAACCGCAAGGCTACTGCTGCGTGGAAAAAAGAAGACTGAAGGGGGACCCCTGCTGGCTGCAGGGTTAGTGCCATGCTGGGCATGCCCAGTAGGGGCCAGTCAAAGTTCTGGAAACTTTGACAGAAGTTTTCCGTGATTGGGCTCTATCCTGATGATGTCACCCATATGTGAGGACTACCATCCTGCTTGTCCTGTGAGAATTGAGTGTACACTTTACACCACCATGGGATGCTCAACTAGTTTGCAGATGGAAAGGATACCTATTGAGAATGAGACATCCTATGTGTAACAAATTCAGCTGTAACTGCATAACTATTTATAGATGGACTTTAATCTGAGTTTAAACTAATCAGTAAATCATAATTTAACTCCCGGTTCCTGGTCCTGCCTGTTCTTTCACAGCATCTCCCTCCCAGGGATGACACAGCTACAAGCACACACAAATACAGAGGATCACACACCACTCTCTGGGCCATAGACGAGTCTCCCCCCCCCCCCCCCCCCCATAAATAGAATCCCTCCCAGGGATCAAGAGTCAAGCTTGGGATGGAGTCAGCCAGCTGGAACTTCCCCAAAGTTATAAATTAGATGTGTGCCCTGTGGGATCACTACTCCAAAAAAAGGGGTTACAAAAGGTTCCTACCATCAGTCCCTCCTTGGCACTTAGCATTTAAGTGGTGATCTTGGTCAATGCCATCAAGTCCTAGAAGTACAGACTTGAAGAACCTTCCCTGTGACTGAACTTCTGTCCAAGAGTGTCTCTTTAATCTCTTTCATTCATTATGAAATGTCTATGTTTATTAACTTTATTCTACCTGCTTCCTCAATCAAGAAGTTCCCAACATTTTGCCTGAATCCATGCATGGGTCACTAGAAGAATACCCAGCAGGATAATGAGGAATCACAGAAGCCACATTTTTTTATTTTTTTCAAATTTTAGAACAAACTGAAAGCCTTTGGATAGCCTGCATAAAATAAATTAGTGGTCTTAGTGTTCTCTGGTTTCCATATTGCTAAATATAAAACACCCATCGCAGTTTAACTCTGACTAGCACTGTTGTTGGTAGTCTCATCAGAGAGAGACCAAAGAATGCAGAGGTATAGAGTATTAGAGAGGTGGCTCATTCAGAGCAGTATCGAGGCACATTGGAATCCAGCATGGGGAGGCTTGCACTGCTGCTGCCCATGCGGTATCTGTTCTGTGATGGGGCAGTGTGTGTAAGTGTGTGAGGGAAGCTTGCACTACTGCTGCCTATGTGGTATCTGTTCTGTGATGAGGCAGTGTGTGCATGTGTGCGTGTGTGAGAGAGAGAGAGAGAGAAGCTTGCACTGTGCTGCTTTTGCAGTAGCTCTGTAATAGGGCAGTATCCATGTTTGTGTATGTGTGAGATGTTTACACAGTTGTTGCCTATGTAGAACCTGTTAGGTGAAGGGGTAGTTTATGTGTGTATATGTGCACTGCCCATGATATATCTGCGCTGTGGATAAATGGAGGATTACAGTTTCCAGTTCTGTCAATTCAGCCTCTTTTGTGAACACTATAGAGATTTTAACAAAAATAAATAGAACAAAAACCTCAAGAAAACTGGCATTGGCCCAGTGACTCAGTAGCATGTACTACCCATTGCCCTGCAAAGGATCGGAGTTCAGTTCCAGGGTCCAGATCTCTGCTTCCTTGCTAATTGGGGCTGGGGAAGCTGTGGAGGCAGTGGCAGGGGGCCTCTTAGACATTGCTCAATAGCAACACCTAGTGGCCAGATTCAGGGCCTCCAATTGTAGGGTCCTGGAAGAAGCCCAAGTACATGGACACCAGCCCAGGACAGCACTGCAATGATCCAGCTAAATACATTGGGAGGAAATAAAAAATAATGGAAAATGCCCAAGAATTTGTGAAGGAAGGTTTATGGTACGTAGTCCAATAGAGACTAGTTCTGATTAAGCTGAAAACAAAAGGAGCCGGAGGAAACTGCTATGCCAAAAAAAACAAACAACCCTCAACAAATTGAAATATGAGGTATTTACAAAATTTAAACTAGGAAAAAAGTCAGTAAAATTATTTTGTGTAGGGTCTTTGTAGTAATTGGATCTTCTGCAGAAACCCTCGGGAACCAGATCCTAGACCCAAAACAATTCCAGAAAGGTCAGTGTGACAATGGAAACTCCAGCTGTGCATACTATTTTCCAATAATCCTCTCTTCTTTCTTTTCAGTGACCTTCCTGACCAGACAAGACACCTGATCAGCACCATGAAAGCCTATCCAGTAAGGGTCTTTTTGGGAACTTTTTAAGTCAGGGATGCAACGGTAAGGTTATCTTAGAAGACCAGGAGAGGATAATGTTGAGAATCTCCTGAGACATTTATTGGAGAAGTCAACCAGTTGTTGACCTGTAGATCATCTTTAGTTTAGGTTGCTCTCCTATAAGGCACAATTTTTCCCTTCTATAAGTAAGAGGAAATGAATGCTGCACAGAGCAGGAGAGAGACCTTGGGGTGATAGTGTCTAACGATCTGAATTCGGCAAAACAATGTGACAAGGTGATTGCTAAAGCCAGAAGAATGCTGGGCTGCATAGAGAGGAATATCGAGTAAGAAAAGGGAAGTGAATATCCCCTTGCACAGGTCCTTGGTGAGGCCTCACCTGGAGTACTGTGCTCAGTTCTGGAGACCGTATCTCCGAAGGGACAGAGACAGGATGGAGGCGGTCCAGAGAAGTGCGACCAAAAAAGTGGATACTCTTCATTGAATGACTTATGAGGAGAGATTGAAGAATCTAAATATGTATACCATGGAGGAAAGAAGGAGCAGGGGGTGATATGATACAGATGTTCAGATAATTTAAAAGGTTTTAATGATCCAAAGTGAACGACAAACCTTTTCCGTTGGGAAAAAAATCAGCAGAACCAGGGGTCACGATTTAAAATTCCAGGGAGGAAGACTCAGAACCAATGTCAGGAAGTATTTCTTCATGGAGAGGGTGGTGGATGTCTGGAACACCCTTCCGGAGGAAGTGGTAAAGACCAAAACTGTGAAGGATTTCAAAGGGGCATGGAATAAACACTGTGGATCCATAAAATCTGGAGGATGGGAATGAAGAGGAGAGGTATGGGGGTAGCTTGCGGGAATGACGGCTACTACCTGGTGATTAATACCCTTACACAATAACGTGCACAAAATTAATGCGACTCCAACATTGCTCTATGCTTCAACAGCAAGAGGAAATGTGGAAAAGAGGATTTGCATTCAGGCAACAACAAACAAGGTAGCACAGTCTGGGTAAACAAATAAGCATGGGAGTATCTTGCTTGTTGCAGCGCATCTCACAGGACAAGCAGGATGGTAGTCCTCACATATGGGTGACATCACAGGATGGAGCACTGTACGGAAAACTTTTCTGTCAAAGTTGCTACAAGGCTTTGACTGACACTGGCACACTGGGCTGGATTTTAAAAGGGTTACATGCTTAAGTTAAGCGCGTAACCCTTAAAAAACAAAAACAAAACCCCTGTGCGCGCCGAGCCTATTTTGCATAGGCTCAGTGGCACGCGCAAGCCCCGGGACACGTAAGTCCCGGGGCTTTGCTAGGGGGGCATGTCGGGGGTGGCGGAACATTTGGGGCGTTCCGGGGGACATGGTGCCTGCCCGGGGGTGTTCCGGGGGGCGTGACTGAGGCCTCCGGATCAGCCCCCGGGTCGGGTGATGGCGCGGCAGATAGGGCTGGGGGGGTGGAAGGAAAGTTCCCTCTGAGGCTGCTCTGATTTCGGAGCGGCCTCGGAAGGAACGGGCAGCGCGCGAAGGGTTCGGCACGCGCAAGTTGCACAAATGTGCACCCCCTTGCGTGCGCCGACCCCGGATTTTTGTTTGCGCGCACGTTGTTTTTTAAAATGTACCCCACTGAGTGCACTGAGCATGCTCAGCCTGCAATTATCCCTGTGAGCCACAGGGGTGTCCCTCAGTCTTCTTTTTTCCGCTCTCCAGTAAGCATAGCAGTTAGGAGCTCTGTGAGAAATTCTAACACGTTTCATTACAGAAACACTTAAAGTTTTACTTCACAAACACTTTTCCCTGCACGGGTCTCTCTTCGCGTACATTTATTCGACGCTCGGTAAGTACTATGCCCTGGTTTTTTTTTCAGTCGGTTCCTGTCACCTCCCTGGCCTGCCAGCCGACTGCAGCCTTCCCTCTCCCTATGTTTTCAGTTAGCCACATATAACCTGCAAGTGTCCCTCTGTGACACTCTGTCTGGTTATTAGCGCTAGTGGGACAGGGACTTCCACAGTTTCCATTGCCGCCAGGGCCCCTGTCGATTCAAGTCCTTCGATTTCCTCAGTACCCTCGCACAGTCGATGCCCCCATTGCTACCATCGGTACCCCCTTCAGACTGTCCTGGATTCTTAGATGCCATCGGTACCCCTCCCCCCGTGGTACACTGATGCCATCGGTTCCTGCATCGTTTCTATCAGTCCATCCATGTTTTTCATCCATGGCACTGATTTTTTTTTCCTTGGGTTTCATCGATGCCATCAATGCCCGGATGGATGCCATCAATGTACACCTTGTCTCGGTGCCATCCATGCTCGGGTCGATGCCACCATCGCCTTGGGCACTTCCATTGATGCCAGGGTCATTTCCATCGATGCCCAGGTCCATTCCATTGATGGCATCTATGCCAACATCAATTCCATTGGTGCCCATGTCTGTGCCATCAATGCCTATGTCGGTGGCATCGATGCCATGGACACCATTGGTGCCTGAGTCAATCTAATCAATTCCGTTGATGCCCATGCCATTGGCGCCCGCCTCCATATATTGATGCCCTCGATGCCCATGTCATTTCCATCGGTGTCTTCGACGGCCCTATCGAGGCGGACATCGACTCTGTCGATGCTGATATCATTTTTCTGATGCCGACGATGTTTTTTCGATTATTCGATGTCACATCATTCCCATAGATACCTACGCCGATGCCGTCAGTGCTTCTGTCACTGTCATCATTGCTCTGGCTAAGTCATCGACGTTTTTTCATATATTTTTTTGACGATACCCTCGAGGCCGCTTCGGCCGCCATCGATGCCTGGCTTCTGGTTCCTGCTTCAGAACCAAAGTTCCAGGTGCATTCGCTGATCTGCTAAACACGAGATCCAGCAAATACTGCCTCAAGTGCAAGTCCACCTCGAAGCCTGATGACAGATCTCAATGTCTCCTTGTACAGCACACAGAAATGCGGGTAAGACTTTACCGCTCATTCTCCCGTGGGAGGTTACATGATATCCAGATTACATCAGCCCCTCCAGTTGGACACCTTCTGGTCTCCCAACTGGCCAGATATCAGAGCGACCATCCCCACCTTGTATCAAAGTTCCTGGTAACTCCCCCAGACGCTACAAAGCGCAGAGGGGGGAGGGGAGGGGTTGAGGAGTTTGGGGTTTTTTTTATTTTATTTTAATTCATTTTCATCTACATTTAAGTAATAATTTTACTTTCAGAAAAATCAGAGATTCATGAGCATATGTCTTAACACATGATATCCAGATTACATAAGTCCCGCCAATTGGATACCTCTTGGTCTCCCAACTGGCTGAATATCAGAGCGGCCACCCCACTTTGTACCAAGGTTCCCGGTACACTCCCCAGATGCTACAAAGCGCAGGAGGGAGGGGGGTTAAGAAGTTTTAATTACACTATTCTTTCTTTCAACAGAAAGTAGTTACTCTCTGCCCATCCTAGACTTCAGAAATACCAACTTTCTTCAGAAGGCACAGGTAAAATGGTATCCCTCATCACCATGCTTCCATATTGCAGGAAGTACATTACCTCTAATCTTTCTATGTACTTCATGGTGAGTCAACAATATTACAATCCCAAGCTCTGCCGATTGCACCAGGTTCAGCAACTGGGGTAATTCATTGAATCACTATCGGTGACTGCTGTTTCTCTGCGGAGTGCAACATCATTCACGCTTTTCCTTGCATGGACAGCTGCATAACCACAGTCAGTCCACGCAAGGAGCTCTAACTTCTTCATGACTCACTATACATTTACTAACTGGGATTACTGTCACTGCCATAAATCCCTTATACAACACTTCTGGACACCACAGTCATAATGACCTTCCTGTCCAGCATACGCGCGGACATTCTAATAAATTCTTACATGTCCCTGCGTGCATTTTCCATAACCTCAGCCCCTCAATTCCTCATTGTCAGGCCATGGGGTTTTTTCACTATGCATTTTCCTCATAGATCCAAAACTGCTATGGATTAGATTCAGTGAAATTCCATTATCAGTGGGTCTAAGCTGTTCAACCGCTTTCATCCTCATCCATACTGCAGATCTAGAACCAAAACCTGGTCTGATTCTGCTCATGCTCACATTTACTCAGGGTTGTAAAGTTTGACCTAAAAGCTTCTCAACCCAATATGCGTCTACTCCACTCCAGGCACAGTTTCACGTGAACTTCCTGGAGCTTGTAGCCATGCTTTATACCCTTATGCCTTCCAATACTGCCTCTGCAACAAATCTTTGTGCATACAGACAGATGCATAGGGACAATGTGCTTTCCAACACAAGCACTCACAACCTCTTAGCTGCTCTGAAAGAAGCTGCGCAGCTCTACCCTTGGCCCTTGCTCACTCCATGTATCCTCGGGCCACTTATCTAAGAGATTTACTGAATGCACTAGCAGACCTTCTCCAAGTAGGCTTCCATCCTCTCAAATGGTCTTGGACTATATGTGTAGCGGGGAAAATCTTCTAACGCTGCGGTCAACCGAACTTGCCCTTTGCATCCGAATCGAACCATACGGTGCACAGATTCTACTCCCTACACATGTTTCCAATGTGTTCCCAGAGACGCCTTTCTTCAATCAGGGGCCTCTTAAATGTGTCTCTTCCGCTGCCTCTCATAGCCAGCACTCTTCTAATGATGAACCGGGACGAGGTTCACTGTTCCTCAGACCCACCGTCCTGGCTGAGACCAGTATGCTTCCTATACTTCTCAATCTATCACACCAGTAACCAATTTGCCTTCTCACAAGTCAGTCTCAAATTGTAGACTCAGTCACTGATGTTCTCAGATACTGGTAGCGTCACAAAACCTTCCACACATAAATCCTACCATTCAAAATGGCATGGTTTACCACATGACGCATACAAAAGGGTATTTCCCTTTTTCTTTTTCTACATCACTCTTTTCTCTTGCTCCCTCAGATTCTGCTCCCCAGACATCCTCCACATAGGTACACCTCTGTTCCAATTGGTGTATCATTTGGGAGTGGGGATACCTGATTAATGGTAAACCCCTTCTGAGTCAGCTTACCATGGATTATCCACTGATCAAGCTGCCTCTATTTTCACTAGTCACGGAATGGAACCTATATCTTATCCTTATAAGTCTCATACGTTCTCCGTTCCAGCCTTTCCATTCCTCTCATTTCACAGTTTGACATAGGAAATTCTTTCCCTTATAAATGTCATTTCTGCCAACAGGGTCAGTGAGTTACACACCTTGTTACATACTCATCCGACCCTGCGTTCCTTCGTGACCGAGTGGTTTTACGTACCAACTTCATATCTTTCTTAAGGTAGACGTTGCATCTCACCTTACTCAGAATATACTCTGCCCATTTTTTCCAACACCTCTCACTCACCAAAGCGAGAGGGTTTTTCCATTTCTTGGACAGTAATAGTGCACTTGCATTCTATCTAGATCGCACTACATTCCATAGGAATTCCAGCTAACTCTTTCCTTCTGTGGCAAGAGTCAAGCTCCGCATTCCAGTGGGCAAACAGACCTATTCCTCCTAATTGACGGTCTGTATCTCTTTTTCCTACCAACAAGCAGGCATTTCACTATACTACTGTGTGTAACCACACTCTGTTGAGTCTGTCCCAGCCTTAATAGCTTCCCCTCAGCCACTGCTGCTTGTACATATTAATCAGGCTGCAACCTGGAGTTCTCTCCATACCTTCGCAGCTCATTATTGCTTAGATAAGACTAGCCGGCATGCTCCATGTTTAGCCAGTCCGTCTACTATTCTTTTCGGTTTAACTACCCAACATCCTTCCACCAACCCTTTAAGGGTTTCAGGATGGCCTCCGTTCCAAATTCCACCCCGTCATTGTGCCTTTAGCGCGTCTTGGGTGCATTTGGTGCACCCTCGGGCATCCTCAGCTCGGAACTCACCCATATGTGAGGACTACCATCCTGCTTGTCCTTGAGAAAGCAACTGTTGCTTACCTGTAAAAGTTGTTCTCACAGGACAGCAGGCTGTTAGTCCTCACGAAACCCACCCGCCACCCCGCGGAGTTGGGTCTGTATACGTTTTTACTTTTATTTTAGTTTCGCTTGCGCTTTTAGCTATAAGACGAGACTGAGGGAGACACCTGTGGCTCACAGGGATAATTGCAGGCTGAGCATGCTCAGTGCACTCATGTGCCAGTGTCAGTCAAAGGTTTGTAGAAACTTTGACAGAAAAGTTTTCCGTACAGGGCTCCATCCTGTGATGTCATCCATATGAACATAAGAACATAAGAAATTGCCATGCTGGGTCAGACCAAGGGTTCATCAAGCCCAGCATCCTGTTTCCAACAGAGGCCAAAATCAGGCCACAAGAACCTGGCAATTACCCAAACACTAAGAAGATCCCATGTTACTGATGCAATTAATAACAGTGGCTATTCCCTAAGTAAAATTGATTAATAGCCATTAATGGACTTCTCCTCCAAGAACTTATCCAAACCGTTTTTGAACCCAGCTACACTAACTGCACTAACCACATCCTCTGGCAACAAATTCCAGAGCTTTATTGTGCGTTGAGTGAAAAAGAATTTTCTCCGATTAGTCTTAAATGTGCTACTTGCTAACTTCATGGAATGCCCCCTTCTATTATTCAAAAGTGAAAATAACCGAGTCACATCTACTCGTTCAAGACCTCTATCATATCCCCCCTCAGCCGTCTCTTCGCCAAGCTGAACAGCCCTAACCTCTTCAGCCTTTCCTCATAGGGAAGCTGTTCCATCCCCTTTATCATTTTGGTTGCCCTTCTCTGTACCTTCTCCATCGCAACTCTATCTTTTTTGAGATGCGGCGAACAGAATTGTACACAGTATTCAAGGTGTGGTCTCACCATGGAGCGATATAGAGGCATTATGACATTTTCCGTTCTATTAACCATTCCCTTCCTAATAATTCCTAACATTCTATTTGCTTTTTTGACTGCTGCAGCACACTGAGCTGACGATTTTAAAGTATTATCCACTATAATGCCTAGATCTTTTTCCTGGGTGGTAGCTCCTAATATGGAACCTAACATCGTGTAACTACAGCAAAGGTTATTTTTCCCTATATGCAACACCTTGCACTTGTCCACGTTAAATTTCATCTGCCATTTGGATGCCCAATCTTCAAGTCTTGCAAGGTCCTCCTGCAATGTATCACAGTCTGCTTGTGATTTAACTACTCTGAATAATATCCTGCTGTCCTGTGAGAACACCTGGTACAGGTAAGCAACACTTGCTTTACTACCCCAAACCAATTAAGCCTGATACTTCACTTTCAATGCATATCCAGCGTAGATCTCTGCTTCAACGGCAGGTGGAATGAAGATAAGAGGATTTACATTCAGATAACAACCAACAAGGACTGAATTACACATTATGGGTAAACAAATAAGCATGGGAGTAGCTTGCTTATTGTGGCGGTTACTACTCCTAAAAAATATTAAGCCTGATACTTCACTTTGAATGCATATCCAGCACAGCTCACTCCATCAACGGCAGGGGGGAATGAAGAAATAGGATGTACATCCAGACAACATCTAACAAGGCACTGATCTGAGCAGTATGAGTATACAAACATTGGGGTAACTTGCTCAATACAACGGTTATTACCCTCAAACATTAAGCCTTATACTTCACTTTGATGCAGTTCCAACACTGCTCTCTGCATCATTGTTGGGGGTGAAAGGAAATTCGAATAAAAAAAGTTACCAATAAGGGCCCTGAACTCAGCGGTCGGAGTAACAAATAAGTGTGAAAGCTTGCTGGGTAGACTGGATGGGCCTATTGGTCATTTCTATTTTTCTAAAAGATGCACTATTTCAGATTTATGCAAGAAAGTAACTTGAAAAGTTTCATTTTTCTGATGCTTAAATCTGACTCTAAAATTCTAAATTCATTTTGAAACCAAGTATCATTCAATTCACAGAGGATAAAGGCCTCTGTGGTCAGAACAATAAAACAGATCCAGGACTTACCACTTCCCATCTCTGCTGTCTTCCCAGGACATTAGCTTTGACAATGACTGGAAACTGGTGACCATTTTCATTGGAGCCAATGACTTGTGCAATTACTGCCACAATAAGGTAAGGACGGGGGAGCCTCTCATGGTATAACATGAAGCAGACAAAGATTGATTTACAATAGCAGTAACAATAGAATTACAAGATATTCAGCGTGTTCTGAATTCTGTTTCCTGCTGATACGTGCCACCCAACGTGTACTAGAGGACTTAGTAATATTTGCGTTTGAAAATGGTGTAAATTGGTTTATGACTGTGATTTTACATATCAATAAACGGTAGTTTCTTATTCAATATGATCAGGAAATTAAATTTACAGGTGCCATTTTTTCAAGCAAAGTTAAGTCTAGAGTTACTGGCTTGGAGAAGTAACAACAGAAATGACTTCCTTAAAACAGAGGACTAAGTACTAATTATAACCTGAGGAGAGTGAGCTGGACCTGCAAATGTAACTTTGCAATATATATGTGACACTGGTTTCTTATTGTAGGTTATTACTCCAGGGTTAACCAACTTCAGCCTATGCAAGTTTAAAGCTGTAGAGACCTGCATTTCAAATGATAGCCCAGCACCAATAATGGAACTACACACTTCATTAACATGTAACAACATTAAACTTTACTGAATGATTAGCAAACTTGATCAGTCTGCTCACTCCACAAACATGAATACTGTAGAGTTTTAGACATGAAATCTTGCTCAAAGATTTCAAACTGGTATCACATCAGCAGCTAACTCCAATCTTTATACAGTCTTTGCACTGATAACAAAGTCCCAGCTTGTGTCCTACTTGGGAGATGTTTGAATGCTGAAGGGTGGAAGATGACATCATCATTGCTTCTGCTGCTAATAGCTGGTCCCTTATTAGAGCAGCCTCCACCCAAGGGAACCCTCAGTTTCTGGCAAATATCAAATGACTCTAAGTCCTTCACAGCATGGATCCTTAATTATAAACAGACAAATTCTTTACCTTCAAGGCACAGCAGGGAACGTCCTCCATCTTGCTGAGGAAACAGTGATCTGCCTGCACATGCCCCGCACTGACTTACAGTATTGTAACCCTTAAAGAGACAGCACCCAATTGAGTCCTTCAGTGTCACAAATGATCATTTTGATATTGTCATTGTCTTCTTACTAAAGGTGGGTTACACAAACACAAAAGGGAGGGGAGGAGGAGCAATAGCAGAGGCAAGTCAGAGCGACTCTGGCCAAGGGTGGAAGGATGATTTCTGGTTACGACACAGGAGCTGTAAAAATCATCTTATTGCCCATGGTCCCCACAATGGAGAAGAGGCACCTCCACCTGGTAGCAAGCTTCAGACACCTCCCAGGGTGAAACCAACCACATCAGAACTGCCCTGAGTCTCTGTCCTGTGTTCAGAGTAGAAATTGTCCCCATGTCCCAGTGCTCTGACCTGCCACAATCCGAGTGGAGTGAAAGTTGTCTGCTCAAAGCACTGACTCCAGTCTCATGCTGGCTCTTCCCAGAACGGGCTGCAGCCTCTGGATCCAGATCCAGGCATTGCTAATAAACATCAAAGGCCCCACTTCTCTTATACTGCAGCCTTTTACTCTGTCAGGAAAAGATCTGGGCACTCAAGACAAAACCCAGAAGAAAAGATAGTGTGGCCCAGTGGTTAGAGCCATGGGTTGGGAACCAGAATTCAAGGTAATCATTATGTATAGACTCCTTGGGGTCTCCACTAGATGTCCCTAGTCCTAACCATTGGGTAGTCAGCTGCAGAGGGACAAACCATTCACTATAGCATCTAGCCCAGAGTTTGTCTGGAATTGGATGTCTCTTAGGCACAAAGGGGGGGGGGGGTAGTTTAGGTGAGAGCAGGGCAGATATAGTTTGCTTTCAGAAGGGAAGGTTATGTTGCATGTGTGCTCTCTGAGTTAGGTCCCCAGTTTGACACAGGAGCAGAGAGGCAAATGCCTTGCCAGGTGGGGTGTAATAGGGCTGGAAAGAAGAGGGTTATTCAAGAAGCTTTTTACAGTTTTTCTAGGTCCTCTGCGTTTTTTATCTGCTCTATTCCTGGCAGGCTGTATCCCTTGCTCAGGCTGGTCAGAAGGGACTGTATACTTTTTCGACCAGTAGAAGAGGAGATTGCAGCACCCAGCTGCGAGCAGATATCCTGATTCAAGTTTTGCAAGTTTGTATTTTCCCTTCCTTGGGGAAAGGGAGAATTGTTCTGCCCCCTCCTTTTCCCCTGAACTGGAGACTTTTGGTAAAACTGTTTCCCCTGCAGGCCTTTCCTCCTGGGAGGTCAGTTGCTGGAATCAGGAGAGTTGCTGGAATCATCAGGAGATCCCTAACAGGAGTTTCTAGCCCGGGACACAGGACATTGCCAGGTGACATTCGGGATTCATGTGGACCTCAGGTATTGAGGGAAGAGATCCGGTCACTGTTAAAAATCCCCGGCCACTTTTGGATAATCATCTTTCCTTGGCATGAAGGATACCCATGCTCCAAATCCCTGCCTGGAGAGACATTGCCACATACTTAGAGAGTGTTTGAATCCTATCTCTTGTAAATCTGAGAACACTGGAAATATCTAGACATTTTCAGGTAGAATTTAAAAGGGCTATGCGCACCAAAGCAGGGAGATATGCATTTCTCCAGCCAGCGCACACCGTGCGGATTTTAAAAAGCGGCTGAGTACAGAGTACGCGCATATTGCCCGGCATGTGCACAAATCCAAAAGATAAAAATGGGCGGGGCATGGGTGTAGTCTGGGCAGGACATGGGCAGTTCAGATCTGTAAGTAAAACTGTGTGCATAAATACTTACGAGCACAAGCACGTGCTGGGGTCTTCTACCGTGTAACTTTACTTCTGCTATGGAGAAGGTGTAAGTAGAAAAGAAATCTAGGCTGCTCAGCAGGGTTTTAAGGGTCGGGGCAGGTAGGATAAAAGAAAAGCTATTTTGCTGGAGTGGTAAGGAAGTCCTGAACTGGGAATTACAAATTCCCTCCACCTACGAGGTACACATGGTATTTGCATGTACCCATATAAAATTGTGAGCCGCAAACACGCGCACCTGTGCACCCGCACACCAAAATGAAAGTTACTGTCCCTATGTTTTGCATATATTGATTGTTTTAAAAGGAATTGTAGTAAACTTTAATTTGAACACCCATCCAGAGATTCTTGCCTGGTGTGTAAGTATATCTACCCTGAAGAGCCATGGTAATATACACACATGAGAGAACACTACTGCCTGGGCCAAGAAGGTTAGCCTTCACTACCACAGAAAGGACCCATACCTTGGGCACTCAGGAAAGGGGAATGAGAAGTGTGAGGACAACCCCAGCTATAAATTCTTCTAAGGCCCTTCAGGATATGTGTCATCCACCAAAAAAGGTTACAATGATATGGAATTAATAAAGAAATTGGGGATAACCAGCTCTCCCTCTCCTGCACCTCCAGGGAAGAGATGTGTGCAGAATGAGGGGAGAGGAAGGGATGCAGCAAACTTTCAGGGTCATTTATCAAATTGCGTTATGGCGTTTTCACATGCAGTAAGATAAGATGTGTACAATGTTCTCTCAACTTAGCTTGATGTTACCCAGGTAAGAACATAAGAACATGCCCTACTGGGTCAGACCAAAGGTCCATCAAGCCCAGCATCCTGTTTCCAACAGAGGCCAATCCAGGCCATAAGAACCTGGCAAGTACCCAAAAACTAAGTCTATTCCATGTTACTGTTGCTAGTAATAGCAGTGGCTATTTTCTAAGTCAACTTAGTTAATAACAGCTAATGGATTTCTCCTCCAAGAACTTATCCAATCCTTTTTTAAACACAGCTACACTAACTGCACTAACCACATCCCCTGGCAACAAATTCCAGAGTTTAATTGTGCGTTGAGTGAAAAAGAACTTTCTCTGATTAGTTTTAAATGTGCCCCATGCTAACTTCAAGGAGTGCCCCCTAGTCTTTCTATTATCCGAAAGAGTAAATAACCGATTCACATCTACCCGTTCTAGACCTCTCATGATTTTAAACACCTCTATCATATCCCCCCTCAGCCGTCTCTTCTCCAAGCTGAAAAGTCCTAACCTCTTTAGTCTTTTCTCATAGGGGAGCTGTTCCATTCCCCTTACCATTTTGGTCGCCCTTCTCTGTACCTTCTCCATCGCAACTATATCTTTTTTGAGATGTGTAATGAAAAAGTTTACCAAGGACACGAGGACAACAGAGACAGTGCGTTTCTAATGATCAAAACCTGTATTTCTTATGCGCACAAGGAAGTCAGCTCCTAAGATTGAGAGACTGACTTAATTAGATATCCAATTGAATGTACTTAAATACACTTTTGCCCAGGAAGTTAGTACAACCCTCCTTTGATTTAAGATCACAAGGTGAAAAAACACTTGCTGACACTTCTAAACATCCTGAGAATTCCAATTACCCTTGATTTTATAACTCTTCATTGTATCTTCAAAAGAGACAGTTTCAAGACAGAGCATTGACACCTGGACCCTTCCTGATAAATTTCCACTAAATAGGTGCCTACAATAAATGTTATTATCACAGTTCCTACTTTTGGTCCAGGGGGGCAATGCTTGTCCTAAATGTCTACTATATTTTTACTCATAGTGCATAACCTATCAAATTCCTCATCTGAGGATATATTCTGGGGTGTTGCAATTGTTGTAGAGACCATTGTCTTGGGAATACTTTTTTTAGATAACATAACAATGCATTGAACGCCAAAGGATGCACATAAAATAAGAAGAAATACTATTATTTTTATAACCATCATCAGCAATCTTTGGCCCCAAAGTCCTAACATTTTTCCCAAACCAAAGACATCCCATGAGGGGTTTTCTGTGTCAGTGAAATGGGAAAGGTGTGACAGTAAGGTATCTATAGCTTGCATGTGATTTCTAATACTACCATTAATATAGGAATAACAAGAAGAATTAATAAATTGGCAAACCCCTCCTTTGTCGGAAAGTAACATGTCTAGAATGATGGTGTGAGGGTTAATGGCTTGTGAGCAACCCATCAGTATAAGGGTGCCATCCAGCAAACACTCTCCTTGGAACAGTTACAAGCAGGTCTGCGGCACACCTGCAGCTTGCGCTCTGCTCTTAACAAGATGAACCAAAGAAATGTTTCTTCACAGAAAGGGTGGTGTCACCATGGGAAGAGTGTGGTTCATATGTGACAAATTCATGTTCTTGAGTGATGTGATTTTGTCAGAGCCTTGACAGCTTAGCAGAACTTTCTTCTCCACTGCCGTATTAACCCCTAACAAAGACAAGCAATTTCAAAACGCTGCATCATAAGTTTTTTAACGAGACAGCACTACTATAAAAACTGGCTCCTGTGGATTTAAAAGCTTTCAAGAAGCCTGCTTCTATGAGCATTCCACTGGAGTTTGAAGATAAGTACTCACCTTTGCCTCACTCCTATTAGGTAGTTTTTATTTGCAATATATAAAAATATTGTTCTCTAAAAGTATGTGGGACCTGGAGTATAAACACATTGGCACTTTAGTTCAAACACATAAGACACCAAGCTTTATGGTGCAGTCTAGGTGCCCATTTATTTTAATGCAACTGCAACATTGCTCCCTACTTAGATG
Organism: Rhinatrema bivittatum; assembly: GCF_901001135.1. NCBI lineage: Eukaryota > Metazoa > Chordata > Amphibia > Gymnophiona > Rhinatrematidae > Rhinatrema > Rhinatrema bivittatum. The sequence goes on along the minus strand of NC_042618.1, from coordinate 7,078,501 downwards.
GCAGAGGGAAAAAGAGTAATTGGATTAAGACAACAACCAAGGGCCCAACTTTCTCGGTCTAGGGTACTGAGATGCAGACATAAGGGAAAAAGCACAGAACTGCTTCTACGGCCAAGTCCTAAAGGAAATGAAGAAAGCGTGTAGGGAAGTAATTTGCTGGTGTGGCGGTTACTACCCTTAGCAGAAGGCATGGAGATTATTACCCTTAACCAATACGCCTTGATTCTTTTAAAGCAATTGCACCATTGCTCCTCACTTCGACGGCAGAGGAAAAGGGGAACTTCTACAGTCTGGCATACTGATACACAGGCATAAGGGAAAAAATACAGGCCTACTTCTATGGCCAAGTCCATAAGCAAAGCGCATCAAGCAGCCCTGTCTAAATTTTTCAAGAAAACTCATCATCCAATAAAAAAACTGTTGCTAGCTGCAATTTTTTTATAGGTTATCATAGGGCTTGGGGATAAGTGCACGGAGTGGCAGTTAGTACCCTTAAGAGAAACATGGGAGAAACCTGCAGAAAGTGGCAGTTACTACATTAGGAAGCTCGCTGGACAGATTGGATGGTCCTTTTCTGCCGTCATGTCTTTGTTTCTATGTTTAACCAAAGAAAAGCAAATGTTGCTTACCTGTAACAGGTGTTCTCACAGGACAGCAGGATGTTAGTCCTCACAAATGGGTGACATCACAGGATGGATCCCAATCACAGAAAACTTTTGTCAGTCTCTAGAACTTTGACTGGCCCCTACTGGGCATGCCCAGCATGGCACTAACCCTGCAGCCAGCAGGGGTCCCCCTTCAGTCTTGTTTTGAAAGCTACAGGTAATGCCGAAAAATAAAATAAAAAACGAACCCAACACCGCGGGGCAGCGGGCGGGTTTCGTGAGGTCTAACATCCTGCTGTCCTGTGAGAACACCTGTTACAGGTAAGCAACCGAGGACCGAGCGATTTGCTGGGTTGGGGCCCTGATTAACCAGTTGTCCAGGTAGGGGTAGACGTGGGCACCTTGCTTCCTGAGAAAGGAAGTGTCCATCCCAAGACCCAAAAAGAGAGGTGGCGGGTTATTCCTAGCCGCAAAAAAGCACCTTAACCTCAAACTCCAACCCTGCTGCCCCCCTCCAAGACTAGAAATCGGACTTTTCAAATCACCTGCCCTACAGATATGCCTTATTTACGCCCCACCTAACCTTCTCGAACACGATTCTTCCCCCCTCATTGAATTTATTGTAGATAACCTCAAATCAGACACCCCCACAGTCATACTTGGAGACTTTAACCTCCATATAGACTCCTTCCCCCGCACTCCTGCCTGCGAAACCCTTCTAACCACCTTCGAAGCCCTAGGCTTCAGACAGCTCATGGCCTCCCCCACTCACAAGGCAGGTCATACCCTCGACCTCCTCTTTATCAACTCCCACCTCTCTGCACCCAACATTCCTGTAGCCACCCTCATACCCTGGTCCGACCACTACATCATCAATACCCAAATCTGTCTCAATTCCCCCTCCATAATCCCACAAATCCAGAAAAAAACTATCTCCTTCCGGAAACCCTGCTCATCAGAAGTCATGACCACAGCACTAGACAAAGCAATAAAGAACCTCGACCTGTCAGATCCAGATGCAGCCCTTTACTCTTGGAATCATATCACCAAATCTATAGCCAATGACCTCTGCCCCATGATACGCAAAGAAATCCCCCTCCTACAGAACAAAAAAAACCCCTGGTACACTAACGAACTACAAAAATTGAAGCAGGACCTTAGATCAAAAGAACACCTGTGGCGCCGCCAACCCTCCCCCCAATACAAAGCAGTGTATAAACAAGCACTGCACGGCTACCGGCAAGCCACCATCAATGCCAAAAGGGACTTCCATGCATCTAAAATTCATGACCTACAATTCAACGCCAACGCCCTCTTTTCCTATGTCGCAGATCTCACTAAGACCCCCCACCCTACCACCCCCGAAGAACACCCCAAGGAAAAATGCGAGGAGCTGGCAAAATACTTCCAACACAAAATATCCAGCATCCTCCTACGCTTTCCCCCTAACCCCACGACCAACTCCCCCATCCCAATTCACAGTAGCGCCAGCATCAAATCCTTTGACCTCACATCCACCCTTGAAATTGAGACCATCCTCAAAAATATGAAACCAGCTACACATTTCGCAGACGCTATCCCCTCCAAAACCCTCCTCTCCATTCCCACCACCATCGCCAAACCCTTATCTGACTTCATTAATTGCTCCCTCACATTCGGCAAAGTCCCAGATCCGCTCAAACTTGCCGTCGTGAAGCCACTCCTAAAAAAACCCTCCCTTGATCCCTCAGATCCTGCAAACTACAGGCCCATCTCCAACCTCCCCTTCCTTGCAAAAGTCCTCGAGAAAGTAGTCAATACTCAGCTCTCCGACTACCTCGAGGAACACAACCTCCTGCACCCATCTCAATTTGGTTTCAGAAAAGGCCGTAACACTGAGAATCTCCTTTTAGCTATCACTGACACCATACTTATCGGTCTAGACCAAGGTCATTCGTTCCTACTTGCATTATTAGATATATCGGCAGCCTTCGACACTGTCATCTCACACCCTCGCAGACGCTGAATTTTCTGGGAGCTCATTTCAACACAAAGGTGGGCAAGGTGTTTCTGAAACCGGAACGGGCACAGACGTTGCGTGCACAGATTCGACGATTCTCATCCCTCCCAGAACCCACAGCCTGGGATTATCTTCAGGTGCTAGGGACTATGGCGTCCACAATCGACCTGGTTCCGTGGGCCTTCGCTCATCTTCGGCCTCTTCAGTGGGCCTTGCTGTCTCATTGGAAGCCGGCTTCAGGGGATTATCAAACAGTACTTCCAATCCCGGCGGTGACTCGTCTCAGTTTCCATTGGTGGTTAGACCCTCAACACTTAGCTCGGGGAGTGTCCCTGGAGACTCCGGACTGGGTAGTAATCACCACGGACGCCAGCCTCACCGGATGGGGGGCGGTCTGCCACTTAAGTTCCATCCAAGGAACTTGGACAGAGGAACAAAGGAAGTGGTCCATCAATCGTCTGGAGACCAGGGCAGTTCGTCTTGCTCTCCAGGGTTTCTTCCCGATGGTTCGTCAAAGGGCGGTCCGGATTCTGTCCGACAATGCAACAACGGTGTCTTACATCAATCGCCAGGGAGGCACGAGTAGTCGCCTTGTAGCGTGGGAAGCGGAGAAGTTGATGCGTTGGGCAGAGCTCAACTTACTCCGCATATCAGCCTCTCACATAGCAGGCGTCGACAACATACAGGCAGACTTTCTCAGCCGTCAGCGACTGGATCCCGGGGAGTGGGAACTCTCCATGGCTGCGATGTCCCTGATAGAACATCGTTGGGGCAAGCCTCGCTTGGATCTCATGGCCACAGCGGCAAACGCAAAGGCAACACGCTTCTTCAGTCGCAGAAGAGAACACGGCGCAGAAGGGGTCGATGCGCTAGTCCTGCCATGGCCACACCGGATTCTTCTTTATGTCTTCCCACCGTGGCCTCTGGTGGGGAAGGTGTTAAGGCGGATAGAGACCCATCCGGGTCCGGTGATCCTGGTAGCTCCGGAATGGCCTCGTCGTCCATGGTTCGGGGATCTTCTACACCTCGCTCACGACGGTCCGATCCGGCTCGGTCATCTCCCACGGCTTCTCAGGCAGGGGCCCATATTTTTCGAAGCGGCGGATCGCTTCTGTCTTGCGGCCTGGCTTTTGAGAGGCATAGATTCAGGCGTCGGGGATACCCGGAGGCTGTGATTTCCACTCTTCTACGAGCTCGTAAGTCTTCTACTTCGGTTACTTATGTAAGAGTCCGGAAGGTTTTTGAGGATTGGTGCGTTTCGCGCTCTCTTATTCTGAGTAAAGCTTCGGTCGCACAGATTCTTGACTTTTTGCAGTCAGGTTTGGAGATGGGTCTCGCCTACAACTCCATTAGGGTACAGGTGGCTGCCTTGGGAGCGCTTCTCCATAATGGAAAGGACTCGCTTCTCTCGGCGCATCCGGATGTTGTACGCTTCCTCCGGGGAGTACGACAGTTGAAGCCTCTGATCAGACCACTCTGTCCTTCATGGAGTCTCAACTTGGTACTCAAGGTACTGGGGGATCCACCATTCGAGCCTCTACGGTCGTCCACCATAAAGGATCTTACGCTTAAGTCTATTTTCCTGGTGGCTATTACTTCAGCGCGTCGCATTTCAGAACTTCAGGTGCTGTCCTGTAGGGAACCGTATCTCCGTTTCACGGACTGCGGAGTATCTTTACGCACGGTGCCTTCTTTTCTACCAAAGGTAGTCTCTCCTTTTCATCTCAACCAGTCGGTCGAATTGCCTTCCTTCTCGTCGGAGGATTCTAGACATCTGCGTTCCTTGGATGTCAAGCGGTGTCTTTTGCAGTATCTAGCATCTACAAATGATTTTCGACTCTCAGACCACTTGTTTGTCCTTTGGTCAGGGCCTAGGAAGGGTTGTATGGCTTCCAAGGCTACTATCGCCCGTTGGTTGAAGGGTGCGATAGTCTCGGCGTACATAACGGCTGGAAGACAACCACCGTTGGCTGTTAAGGCTCATTCTGTAAGGGCTCAAGCGGCCTCTTGGGCGGAGAGTATGTCAGTATCTGCGCAAGAGATCTGTAGGGCGGCTACCTGGAAATCACTGCATACCTTTTCCAAGCACTATCGTCTGGACATACGTGCTCCTGTGTTCGGATCTTTCGGAGATAGTGTCATTCGAGCAGGGCTTTCCAAGGCCCACCCGTAGTAGGGAAGCTTTGGTACATCCCACCGTCTGGACTGATCCTGGTACGTACAGGGAAAAGAAAATTATTCCTCACCTGCTAATTTTCGTTCCTGTAGTACCAAGGATCAGTCCAGACACCCTCCCTAATTTTTGGGGGGGATTCTTGTTTGGGGAACGCCTCTGCTCGTCATTACTACTCTTTTCTGTCTCTACCTCTGACATTCCCTAGTTCTCTAGGGAATGATCGAGTTTTGTGTGTTTGTTGGTTGCAAGTTCCATTGTTGTAATTGGTTTAAAACAGTTCAATTGTTAATTATCTTTTTATGAACAGTTGTGTTTCTTGATTCCTCCATTTTTTCCTCTTTTTGGCTCTGAAAGTCTTGTTACTGAGGATTCTAGCTTCAGGTGTGAGGTCATATAGGACCTCCCCCCTCGAGCTTTTGTTCTGACTCCATCTGCTGGACAGGGGACATAACCCACCGTCTGGACTGATCCTTGGTACTACAGGAACGAAAATTAGCAGGTGAGGAATAATTTTCTTTTATAGAGGTGTGCATCCGTTTTCTACGTATTTGTAATCCGCAACTTATTTTTTGCTATCTGTTAAATACGTGGGGAGGCGAAACGCATCGCGACTCCCCACGTATTAAACAGATTTCTGTTTAATTCGGCCTAAATAAAAATTTAAACCCCCCCCCCCCCACCCTCCTGACCCCCCCAAGACTCACCAAAACTCCCTGGTGGTCCAGTGGTGGGGTCCGGGAACTCACTCACACCCTCGGTGCTAGTTTCATCATGGCGCCGATAGCCTTTGTCACAGGGGCTACCGGTGCCATTGGTCAGCTCCTATCACATGGCCATCGGCGCCATCTTGTGCTCCTACCATGTGACAGGGGCTGACCAATAGCACCGGTAGCCCCTGTGACATAGTATGGGAAAGGCTATTGGCGCCATTTTGAGTCCTGGCCTGGCGTCGGACGGCAGGTCGCTCCGGGACCCCGTTGGACCCACAGGGACATTTGGCCAGCTTGGGGGGGGCCTCTTGACCCCCACAAGACTTGCCAAAAGTCCAGCGGGGGTCCGGGAGCGACCTTCTTTCACGCCGGCCGCCCGATCCCAATACTCAAAATGGCACCGATCGCCGCCATTTTGAGACTCAAAATCGCCGTCCCACCAATTCTCAAAATGACGCCGATCGCCGTCATAGTGAGGGCAAAGGCGATCGGCGCCATTTTGAGTATTGGCGGGACGGCGATTTTGAGTCTCAAAATGGCGCCGATCGCCTCTGCCCTCACTATGACGGAGGTCGGCGCCATTTTGAGTATTGGGATCGGTCGGCCGCCGTGAAAGGAGGTCGCTCCCGGACCCCCGCTGGACTTTTGGCAAGTCTTGTGGGGGTCAGGAGGCCCCCCCAAGCTGGCCAAAAGTCCCTGTGGGTCCAACGGGGGTCCTGGAGCGACCTGCCGTCCGACGCCAGGCCAGGACTCAAAATGGCGCCGATAGCCTTTGCCCATACTATGTCACAGGGGCTACCGGTGCCATTGGTCAGCCCCTGTCACATGGTAGGAGCACAAGATGGCGCCGATGGCCATGTGACAGGAGCTGACCAATGGCACCGGTAGCCCCTGTGACAAAGGCTATCGGCGCCATGATGAAACTAGCACCGAGGGTGTGAGTGAGTTCCCGGACCCCACCGCTGGACCACCAGGGAGTTTTGGTAAGTCTTGGGGAGGTCAGGAGGGTGGGGGGTTGTAGTTAATTTAGTAGTAACATATTTACAGATCGACAACTTATTGAATTCTCCATACTTCCGCATGAAACGGAATTGACCCCCCACGAATACGGATCGCGTATGCAACGAAAACTTTTTGCCTGCACATCCCTAGCTGTCTATACTCCACGGTGGAGGTAAACAAGAGTGAGCTGGCATCATGGGCTACAATAGCCTGCTGGATTAAGGAGGTCGTCATGGCTACATATATGGATGATGAGCAGCTGTTACCTAGTCAGCTTAGGGCTCATTCCACTAGGGCTCAGGCAGTGTCATGAGCAGAGGTTAGATTGTTGTCTCCTGTCGACACTTGCTGAGGTGTGACTTGGTCCTCTTTACACAGCTTTTCCAGGCATTATCATCTGGATGTGCAGGCCTGGGATGATGCAGCCTTCGCATGTGTGGTTTTGACTGGACCGTGGGCAACCTCCCACCCTATTCAGGAGTAGCTTTGGTACATCCCACTGGTTTTGGATTTACCTATCTGAACGCTAAGAAAGGAGAAATTACTACTTACCTGTACTAAAGAAAATAAAATTATCAAGTAAATAGTAATTTCTCGTTTGTGGATTGGAAAAGCTGAGCTTTTTTTCTTTGAGACAAATTAGGTGGGATTTTGTTTTTCTAGTCTCTTGCTAAAGGTATGTAGTTTTGGAGTCTGATGATTCATAAGGTCAACTCAGAGGTTTGGTAAGACAGATTTGGTCTTTATTACATTAATTGGGGCTCAGAAACATTATGGGACCTTAAGCAATTCAAGAAAATCCATAGGGAGAGGATAGAGCTTATCCATAGCTCTGCTTACTTTAAGAGAAGCCTCCGGAGCATCCCACTCCCTAGAAATCAACTGTAAGAAACTGGGATGTGTGGGAAAAGCCTTGGCCAGCGGGCGAAGACCTGCCAGAAGGGGATCCCCCTGTTTTACCTTAGGATCCGGAGTAGAAGGGTCCGGGGGAGGATCAATGTCCATCTCTTGAAGAATATGAGGAATGAGTCCCTCCAACTCCTCAGCCTGCAATATCCTAAGGACCCGTGGATCGTCGCCCTCCATTTGGACCGACACACTGGGATCATTCCCAGTTGGGTCCTGAGAGGGGTCCACTTGTGGACTTAAATTGGAACCGCTTGAAGGTCCCGCGGGAGTCCTAGAGGGTGCCTGTGAAGCCCCTGACTGCTGAAGCGGTCCCGTCGAAGGTCCCCCTAAGGAAACATCCAAACGTGGAAGTTTAGCTGGAGTAGATGCCAAGAGAGGTCCCAGGGGCTGACTGCTTTGCAGGAAAGCCCGGTGCATAAGCACCACAAACTCGGGGGAAAACCACCCGGAACATTTGCAGTCGACTGACTGTCATTCCTTTCAGACCGGGGAGCCAAAACGGGGGGAGGCGGCAAATGCGAGCCCCCTGCATCCTCTTCTGAACCGTCGGCTTCCTCATCTGAAAATAAAATGGCCGCCGTTCCCGCGCTCAGCGGGAACGGAGCTTGCCGCAGTTGAAAAGAGCTCTCTTCAGAGAGAGTTCCTGTGCCATCCCCAGCTTGAACTTCGGCTCCTTCCACCGGGATACAGGAGGAACAAAGCCCCTCAGAAAGGCGACTGGTTTGTCGACCGCACGAGGAACAGGTCGACGCGCGCGGCATAGAAGCTGTGAGGGGAGGCAGGAACGGGCGGCGCGCCAAAAAATGAAAAACAATTCCTCCTTAGAATAAGCGCTCTTCTCCGCCTTGAAAAGTCCTCGGCTCCCTGTAAAACCGAAGGAGCTGCCGGGGAATGAACGTCCCGGCAGCTAGCAGCCCCGGGGAATGGACGTCGCGGGGCCGCAGGTCGAAGTTACACGGGAGCGGCGGGAAGGGGGGGGGGGGGAGCTTTATCAGTAGAACTGATGGTCACCCCTGACAGAAAGAAAATGCTGCCCTCCTGTGCCAGTAAGAAACGGCAAGAGGTGAGGTCCTGAAATAAAATTGAGGAGAAAAAGAACACTTACCCCCAAATGGACCCTCAAGAAGAGAAACAAAAAAGAGGAGAGAGAAGACTGTATGCAAGTCCCTCCCCTTGTAGAACAGCCAAAGAAGTAGCTGTCACCTGGTCTTGCCAGAGAAAATTCTCTATCTATTCTTTAAATTATAATAAAAAAAATTTTTTTTTTTTAATTTTCTTGATTCCTCAGAGACAGGAAGGCCTAAAACCTAATAACCTGTGCTGGGGACTAGCCAGTCCCCTGCTCATATCTGCTGGAGTCAGAAGATACTGAGGATTCTAGCTTCAGGTGTGAGGTCATATAGGACCTCCCCCCTCGAGCTTTTGTTCTGACTCCATCTGCTGGACAGGGGACATAACCCACCGTCTGGACTGATCCTGGTACGTACAGGGAAACAGCCGGTTTGTCTTCCTGAGAGGTTCAGAAACCTCTAAATACCTCAAGATATGCATCCTGACATCCAAGGGTCATAGCAGGCGATATTCCTCCGCATCCCTTGCCCTGTCCAAAGATGGCAGGGAAATAGATTCAAATGAAAATCTGAGACCACTTTTGGTAAAAAGGAAGGAACAGTATGCAGCTATATCGCACCTGGAGTCACTCATCAAAACAGTTCCCAGCAAGACGGATACTCAATGCACAGAACAAATTGCCACAAGAAACACCATTTTCAAGGTCAGTAACCTCAATGAAAGGTTGCACATCAGTCAAAAAGTAGGGCAAGCTATAAAACCCAGAACTAGATTAAGACTACACAAGGGCACCGGTAACCACAAACCTGAGCGCCCGGATGGAAATCTGAGGTCACGGCGTGCGCTCATGCGCCTTCACTGCCTTGAGCACCCAAATTGGACGTGCGTTCATGCACCTTCGCTGGTGGGGCTGCTGGAAGCCGCTTTCGCCATCAGCTGCCCCCGGGAGGCAGGGGAGCCGCGGTGGGCGCCTCGGGAGGAGGGGAGAGAGGACTGGGGCTGCTGGAAGCATGCAGTAAGTTTACTTTTGTTACAATTTCTATTTGCTTTAATAACATGTCGAGTCGATTTTTGCCCTGCGCCTTGCTTCGGAAGGGGGGGAGAGAGGACTGGCAATCTCCGATGCCCGAGCGTAGGAGAACCATCCACTTCCTGGTACCTGTCATTTCAAATGACATTTGAAATGACAGGTACCAGCGCACCCAGGATACTGTATAGGCGCTGCATAGCGCTCTATACAGTAAAATGGATTGTGCTTCATGGACGCGCTTTGAATGCGGCTTGCATTTGCGTCTAATTTAAATACTGTATCGAGTGGTATGTGATCCGAACTGTGCGTGCGGCAAACGAGGGTGCACCCGGCACTGCCACACTCTTTTTAACGTGTTCTTACTGTATCGGCCTGTCAATCTTTTAAGTAAAAAAGTATGTTCAACTCGGTCTAACACTGCTGAAAGGTCTAATTGAACAAGAAATCCTGAGCCATATTTATCCAAAGTTTGTCTAAAGTCATCTGATAAACCCAGCATAATCATTACCTTTTCTAAAACAGATTGTGAACAATCTAACAGATTACGCAGTTCATGAAAGTCCTGGAGCTGAATTACCATCACATGTTCAACTAGCTTAATTTAAAAAAAATAAAGATTGGATTATGGGTAGGTAATTTTCATAATGAGAAGATTCTAAAGATGGTTTCTTGGATCAAAGCTGCAGATTTCAAGCTGTGGAGGACACATCCCTTTTTCAAGGATAATCGACCACAAAACCAATCTTAACCTCCTGGACAAAAGTCCACATTACAGTTTCCTGTAGAAAATGTTGTTATGATTGGTTTAAGTTCAGTAGGAGAGATTGCACCAAAATCCATCCATAAGTTCTCCGGAGAGGGTCAGCTAGCCATCCACTAGCAGAATCTGATTTTCAGAGCTGCTACGAAGCGTGGACCCTTTCATTTCATTTATTAGAATTTTATATCCCACTTATAAAACATGTTATCCAGGTGGTAAAATAGAATAAAACTACATTCAAATCAATTAACAGAAAAACACAACAGAATATAACAATATTAAAAAAAATTAAGTTGCTCCAACAAACTAATCAGCAAACAATATGAAGTCCTCGACGTCGGGGACGCCCCAGGGGGAGGATTAAAGGGCTGCCCCGAGACCGAGGCAGGACGTACCCTCTGCCACCTGCTACTGCCTGCCGCTGTCTCCCAAGAGACCCTGAGGCCTACCTGGAATCTCTCTCCCTCTCACAGAACTGCATTTTTCTGGTTTTAATTTTTTTTTCTTTCTCTCTTCTCAGACGCCGATCCCTGCCGACGGTCCCGGAAGCAGGCCCTCGGCCCCTCCCCTTCCGCTGACGCCACCGACGTCCTCGACGTTGGGGACGCCCCAGGGGGAGGATTAAAGGGCCGACACGAGACCGGAGGCGTCCCACGACGAAGGGACGCGACAAAGGGGCATGCCCCTTTGTGCGCCCCTTCGTACGCCACTTAGAAAACCTGATGACAGAAGACACACTGAGGACAATCCAGACGGGACAAACATGGATAAGGTCTACAAAGGCCAAGAACCGGTAGTACAAACAATCACAACCTGCCTAAACAAAGGTAAATACGGAGACAATTACACAACACCACATAAGAGCAGACACATAACAAACACAACAAACAGGAAAAAACCAAAACACATAGAGCCCAGCAACCTCATAAGAATAAAAAGGACCAAAATCCCTACAAACCCATTATCAAATAACCTTTTAATGTTAACCTTTCTCTTAGTTAATGCACAATCCATCACAAAAAAATTCCCAATTATTACAGATCTACTCTATGACTCAAAACCAAACTTCATTGCAATCACCAAATCTTGGTTAAAACAGACAGACACAGTCCTAAAAAATCAAATAGCACACAAGAACTACGATGTCTTTTCAATCCCCAGATTAAATAAAAGAGGAGGGGGACTAATTTTGCGACGGACTGCAACAGCGATCACAGGTCCCCGGAGCAGATAGGCGCTGGGAGAGAGGCCCGCGCAGCCGGCGCTTGAGCCCATCGGGGTAAGGCCTTAAATCTCGCCCTACCTCCGTGGGCCCCTGCTCCGGCCACGGGGAAGCGTACCACCTACCTCCTCCTCCGGATTCTTCTTAGGGTCGCAGCGATCCGGCTGCCTCGCCGCTCTCCGCCCACCGCCGCAGGAAGCCACAAGAAGGGCCCTCCCGCACGAAAGACGGACCGACGCCGCCCCAGTCGCGCTGGTGACCTCAGCACCACGCGACCGCGCCAAATTTAAAGAGCCGGCTCGACTTCTGCCGCCCTCTTTGCAACGGTTCTTCCTCAACCAATCCCGGAGAAGCACACGAGATTTAATCCCGGACATCCGAGGCGCCGCGCGCCGAGCGTCGCGCGCCGAAGGAGCGCGACAAAGGGGCCCGCCCCTTTGTGCGCCCCTTCGTGCAGCCCCTGAGAGCCCCGGAATCCTCGTCCACTAATTGGAAGCCGGCTGAACACCTGCTAAAATCCACCAAGATTTCCAAGCGTATCAGAACCAGGTCCGTCTACACATTCAAGGTCAGCCATCTAACGCTCAAATGCTCTCCCTCTCAAACAACAATTCAGGACGACATATACAGAGGCAAACAGCTGTACCGGTGAAACACACTGACAACTCTGCAGGACTCCAGCAGCCTCTCAACAACGCTAAACAAAGACAATCAAACTTCACAAACGACTACACACGCCAACAACCACCCAGGAACCCAGCACTCACCCAGCATCCACGCCAGGACTCCAGCATCCACCACCAGGACTCCAGCATCCACCCAGCAGCCACTCCAGGACTCCAGCATCCACTCAACAACGCCACTCCACTCAACAACTCCACTCAAACAAACACAGCATCCTCTATAACAACACCCACAATTAAAATGGACCTAGCCTCTAAAATGCATCCAACATTTGCAATCCCAATCACACCTCACTATTTCTCACAGAAAAGAAATCCAACCAGACAAGCAAACCTTCGCAACCTTAAAACACTCACACCAATCCTAATAGCTCCGATAACCCAACTACTAGGCCTCTCCCTATTCACCCTATCGCTATTCAATGCGCAATCTATAACCAAAAAATCACTAATCCTCAACGACTACCTCACTGACGATAAACCAGATATTTGCGCAATAACTGAAACATGGTTGAAACCCTCAGATACTGCAATATTAAACCAACTACTGACGCTAACCTACGACATCTTCTCCCTGCCTAGACTGAAAAAGAGGGGAGGAGGAATCCTACTTGCAACTAAAAAAGACCTCAAATTCTCACAACATCCGATCCACTCCGATACCAAACTTGAAATTGGATTCTTCACATCACACCAACTTCAAATACTTCTCATCTATGCCCCCCCAGGACTCTTAGAAGCCGACGTCTCACCCATCATCGAAATAACCACAACCTTCCTAAACCTGGACGCCCCAGCAATAATACTAGGAGATTTCAATCTCCACATGGATAACCCAGCTCTCTCAACTAGCTGCCAAACTCTCCTTCTAGCATTCTCAGCGATGGGCTTTACCCAAATAGTCAATTACCCGACACATAAAGCAGGACATACGTTGGACCTGATCTTTATCAACAAAGGCATAAAATCGTCCTCCCCACCAAAAAATACGAAGATACCCTGGTCGGATCACTCCCTGATTTCTACCTCATTCGCATTGGAAAAATCTACTGCTCCTCATCCACCTACTCCCTCCTTTAGTTACAGGAAACCTTGTCACCCCGACGACCTCACCAATCAGCTGACCAAACACCTTCCCGCTATTGTTCTCACCGATCCCAATACGGCCTTACGATCATGGAACTCCATCACAGAATCCATAGCCAATAAGCTCTGCCCTCTAACAACAAAAAAATCCCACCCAGACGCCTCCAAAAAACAACCATGGTTCACCGACGATCTTAGAAGGCTAAAACAAAAATTAAGACAAATGGAATCCAACTGGCGGAAAAGTCCTACTGCTAGCACACTCTCAGCCTACAAACGCTCGCTACAACAATACAAGGCCAGCACCTCCAAATCAAAAAGAGACTTTTTTGCCTCCAAAATCCACAACTTAGTCTTTGATGCGAAAGCTCTATTCTCCTATGTTTCCTCCCTAACCCAAGTACCCTCACCAGAATGCCCTAGTAACCAAGCTCAAGCTAAAGCAGATGAACTCGCCATCTTCTTTCAAAACAAAATCACAAATCTTCTTACTCAACTTCCCTCCAATATCATCCCTCTAACTCCAGCCCTAATGCCTCACATCAAAAACATTCATCTTGAAATGTTTGAACCCACTTCGTCTTCCGAAATCCAAACCATCCTTAAAAGAATGAAACCATCTTCGCACCCAGCGGACCATATTCCCTCAAAACTTCTCCTCTCAATACCAGACACCATATCCAAAACATTAGCAGACATCATCAACTGCTCGCTATCCCAAGGTTCCTTCCCAGAAGACCTCAAACAAGCCTCACTCAAACCTCTTTTAAAAAAACCCAACCTGGACCTAAAAGACCCCAACAACTACCGTCCAATAGCTAATCTCCCTTTCATAGCTAAGATTATGGAAAGGCTTGTGAACGCCCAACTATCGGACTTCATCGAAGACAACAAAATTCTATCCGCCTCACAGCATGGATTCCGCAAAAATAGGGGCACAGAATCCCTACTTACCTCCCTAACAGACCTACTCATCTTAGGTACAGACAAAGGTCAATCCTTTCTATTGATCCTTTTGGACCTCTCAGCAGCTTTCGATACTGTAAATCACACTATCCTCATCAAACTGCTAGCTGCGATAGGAATCTCTGGTCTAGCACTCTCCTGGTTCAAATCGTTCCTAACCAACAGAGGCTACAAGGTAAAAATCCAGAATAAAGAATCATCACGCCACGACTCGACCATCGGAGTCCCACAAGGTTCCTCTTTATCCCCTACACTCTTTAATATTTACCTCCTACCACTATGTCAACTCCTCATCAACCTCAAGTTAATACACTTTCTCTATGCAGATGACATCCAGATCCTGATCCCCATCAATGAATCATACTCAAAAACCCTTGAACACTGGGAATCCTGTCACCTAGAAATCAAAAACCTCCTCAACAGCCTCAATCTGGTACTAAACTCCGCCAAAACTGAAGTATTACTCATAACTCCTGATAACAATCTCACAACCTCTCTGCCAAACAACCTACAAACCACTCATGTAAGAGATCTAGGTGTGCTAATCGACAATAAACTAAACTTCAAAGCCCACATCAATAAAACCACCAAAGACTGTTTCTATAAACTGCAAGTTTTAAAAAGGATAAGACCACTCTTCCATGCCAAAGACTTCAGAACCATCCTCCAAGCCCTCATTTTCTCAAAATTGGACTACTGCTGCTCCACTTTACTTGGCCTCCCCTCCTCATACACAAAACCGCTCCAAATGGTCCAAAACGCAGCAGCCCGTCTACTGACAAACACTAAGAAAAGAGACCATATCTCCCCAGTGCTACAAGACCTCCACTGGTTACCAATTCATTTCAGAGTCATTTATAAATCCATCACCTTGATATACAAAATCATTCACCAACATACCACAATCGATCTACAAATTCCTCCCCGCTTCCACAAATCCACAAGACCGACCAGGGAAGCCTACAGAGGATGCCTCATTGTTCCACCCACGAAAACCACTAATCACAGCACCTTAAGAGACCGAGCCCTTTCCACCGCAGGCCCACAGTTATGGAACTCCATCCCTCCAGAACTCAGAAACGAACCATGTCTCCTAACCTTTAGGAAAAGACTCAAGACATGGCTTTTCAGGCAAGCCTTCTCGAACTCTACCTAAGATGCACCATAAACAAACTCTCTACTCAGAGACTGTACATATGAGACACCATATTTATATTGAACTTTTGTATATAATTATTCTCCTCTATCTCTTTCTATTTCTTACATTCCCAGTTCATTAGCCCTTGTTAATTGTAACTGCTTCTCTTCATCACGTTATTTATGTTTTTTGGTTGTATTATCCGCACCCCTGTTTTCTGTAAACCGACATGATGTGAACGAGTTCATGAATGCCGGTATAAAAAAACCTTAAATAAATAAATAAAATAAACTAATGTTAGTAATCGAAAAAAAATTTAAATGTAAACTAATACCCACAATACCGCCAAGAAACCATGAAATTGCCCTCTTTGAAATGATAAGTTTGCAAATCTGCCTAATATACTGCCCACCGAGCCTACTAAAATTAAATAGCTCCCCACTAATTGAGTTCTTAACAACACACTTAAATACTGACAAACCAACCATCATACTAGGAGACTTCAACCTACACATAGACACAAAACCCCTGTCCAACACCTGTCAAACACTATTGGACTTCATGACCGCACTAGGTTTCACTCTAATTACTGATAAACCCACGCATAGAGCAGGACACTCGCTCGATATAACATTCATCAGCCACAACCACTTAGAACACACTAAAACCGATTACACACCCATTCCATGGTCCGATCACTTCCTCATACAATCCTCAATTAAATACAGTGAACCCCATACACAAGAAGGGAAAAAAGAAGCAATCAAAGTGAAATATCGCCCACCGTATGACCTAGAAACCCTAAAAGAACAATTAGAAGATAAACTAACAAAATTAGACTACACGGACTGCTGCTCCGCAACCAAAGCATGGTTGCAAACAACAAGTAAAATAGCTGAAGAGATAAACCCAATCAAACATATTAACATTAAGGAGACTAAACAAACGAACCCATGGTATAATGAAAAAATAAAGGAAATCAAGAGACAGCTAAGAAAAAAAGAAAAAGAGTGGAGAAAAAATAAAAACAATGAAAACTTAACAAAATATAGAAAACACCTAGCATTCTACAAACAAGTCATTCTAGATTCAAAAAAACAGTTCTATAACTCTAAAATAGAAAAATTTGAAAACAACCCAAGAACATTATTTACCATAGTAAAAAACCTCACTAATGACAAGTCCGAATCTCCACAAACCCTTCCAGAAAATAGATGCAACGAAATTGCAACATTTTTTAATAACAAAATTAAGAACCTTATAATTAAAATACTTAATACCACGAAACAAGAAATTAAAATGAAAAAAAGAGAAATCAAACAATGGTCAACATTCGATGAAGTATCAGAATTGGAAATTCAAAATTTGCTAAAAAAAACTAAATCCCGCCCCACATGCAAGCGACACAATAACAACCACAGAGATAAAAAAGTAGCCAAAACCCCCCAAGTATCACCGACACTGGCAAACGATCGTTAATCTATCTTAGGGAAGATCATGCCAGATACACTGACAGGACAATCGTAAAACCCATTTTAAAGAAGAAGAAAACAAAAACAGCGACACACTTAACCGAGCAACTACAGACCGATATAAACCTCCCCCCTTAATTGCAAAATTAATCGGAAAAAACTATACAAAAGCAACTAGCAGAACACAACTAGAAACAATAACCATCCTATTCCCTCAAAAAACCATGGTTTTCAAAAAAAATTATAGCTCAGAGGACATATACTGGCGTGACAGGACAACATCATGAGAGGATTCGATAACGGTAAACATTACATTCTAGGTGATTGCTAGACTTCTCAGCAGCTTTTGATACTGTAAACCACAACATACTTTTAAATAGACTAGAAGAAATAGGATTAAGCAACAAAACAATCAGCTGGTTCAGATCATATCTAAGCAACAGATATTTTCAAGTTCAAATCAAAGATTCTATGTCAGAAAAAATAGACCTTCAGACAGGAGTACCACAAGGATCCGCACTGTCTGCCACACTTTTCAACATATACCTACTACCATTATGCCACCTACTAGCCGGTCTGGGAATCACTCACTACATATACGCAGACGATATTCAATTTATATTGCCCATTGACGATACAATTGAAAAAACATTAAACATAGCGAACATGTATCTAGACATCATCAAACAACTATTAAATCAAATGGAGCTAGTAATCAATATAGAGAAGACAGAATTCCTTCATTTAGAAAGAAAAAAAAACATGGAGATCGCACATAACCCAATCACACTCAACAACAACAAACAAATAATACTTGCAGAGAAAGTCCGGAATCTAGGAGTAATAATAGACACAGAACTAAGCTTAAAACAACACATATCCATAAAAGTAAAAGAAGGATACGCCAAACTCATGATCCTCATAAAACTTAAACCACTTCTAACGACTGCCAACTTTCAATCAGTATTACAAGCGCTAATATTTGCAAGCACTGATTATTGCAATACCCTTCTACTAGGTTTACCACACACCTCCATAAGACCACTACAAATATTGCAGAACACAGCTGCAAGAGTATTAACTGGAAAAAGGAAGAAAGATCACATTACAGAAACACTGGCTGAGTTGCACTGGCTTCCCATTGAACAAAGAATACAGTACAAGACACTATGCACCATACACAAATTAATACACAATGAAAACGCAGACTGGCTGAACACAGCCCTTCGCATACACATCCCTAACAGAAATCTAAGATCAGCCAACAAAGCTCTTCTAACTATTCCATCAGTCAAGACAGCAAGACTAACACAGGTAAGAGAAAGGGCATTATCATTAGCAGGACCCATATTATGGAACTCCATGCCATTGGAATTAAGACTACAAAGAGAAAACAAAACTTTCAGAAAAAATCTTAAAACTTGGCTATTCAAACAAGCCTTTCAAAAAGAGAAGGGAGAATAGAATCCAGGGAATTGCAAGGGTCAAACCAGGTATGTGCAAGGGACAAAACACCCAGCAAACAGAAATCACTAAGGGTGTATGTTTTTGTTTTAATAGCACTCATCAGTAAAGGATAAGTTACTTATAGAATGAGTCCTTGACTCAAAACTGCTATAGAATCGACCGGGACATGATAGTGTTCACCTCATTTAACAACTAACTTTGATTGAAACTATGTTACCGAACATTTTGGCACCTGTGTAAACTAATAGAGGTTAATTGCATTACTTTTGTGCCTTACTGTAAACCGTTGTGACGGTACCCACCTTAACGACGGTATAGAAAAAGATTTAAATAAATAAATAAATGAAGTACAAAAGGTCTCTGCTCATTCGGACCAAAGGTCCCCTTTCTTGCTGCTTCTTTTAAGTGTTACTCCTTTTGCAGTTACTCCCTGCTGAGTGATATCCATAGCCCCTTCTCCCCCGCTTCCTTGTGTCACATTTTAATTGCATTCTGGCACCTCAGAGGGGAAGGTCACCCAACAAATGACGGAGCAAATTACATGGACTGAACATCCAATTTCCTAACCCACTGATGGCCACCTCTCCTGGGCGCCCGCTGCCGAGGAGGCGCTAGGGGCGCACAGTTTCCCCTAGTGCCTCCTTTTTACCACGGCAGCTGATTTAAATATTAAATCGGGCACCCCGGAAAGGTTGATCGCCGTGTGTTAGGAGAGTGGGCGCTCAAAGATGAGTGCCCATTTTCCCCGTGACAATATTGCATCATCTTTTATGAGTTCTGTACAGCCCTCCCCAGTGTTTGAAATGGGAAAGAGGAGGGTCACATGATGTGATGAGCTGAAGAGGACATGCCTTCTTGAGCTCCGAGCACCAGCCACCTTTCATCTATTTCTATTACAGTCATCCTTGCTACAATCGCTCTAATTCCCCCATTTTATAGATCTTATGTCAATTGACAAGTATATGCACAAATCTCCAGGAATCATGGCTCTAAAAGGAGGGAAAAAAGAAAAGGAAAAAATGAGGCCTAATCCAGAAAAACCAGCAGTGGAAGGAGGGGACATTATAGACCCTGCCACATCGCAAGCCACCCTGGATGCATTAACAGAAAAAGTCACGTTTGCAGTAGTTGCCACATTGGATGTTAAATTTTCCAATCTCTCCTCTCAGATCTCTACTCTACAAAGCTCGTTGGAGGAACTGCACCCGCGCCTGGACGTAATAGAAGGCCGCATATCAGCCTTCGAAGACGACTCAAATACAACTTCCAGGCAGCAAGCAGCTATGGAAAATCAGCTTAAAAGCTACTGGGAAAAGCTGGACGATTTAGAAAACAGATCCCACCGCAACAACCTGAGATTCACTGGTCTCCCTGAAACTAATGCAGATGCCAACTTAGCCAGCTTCCTGGGAAAATGGCTTTCCGAGGCGCTAGAGATCCCCTCGCTCACTACTTCTCTACAAATAGAGAGAGACCACAGGCTGGGAACTAAAAAACCTGAGGACTCTAGACCTAGAATCACCATCGCCAGATTTCTCAATGGGTCGCACAAGCAAGAAATACTGAGGGCATATAAATAACGCCGCAAGCTCAAATACCAGGGAGAGCAGGTACGCCTATTTCAAGACTACTCAGCGACAGTCTCAGTGGGGCCGCAGTTACCCTGCTCCTAATCCGCTTTCTACTCACTTTTCGGCCGCGTTAGTCCAACCCGCTATACACTATCCCCTTTAACCCATTCTTACCGCCTCTTTAAATCACCGGGTAACCCCTTCCGCACGCGGCATGTATATCAGATGTAAACGATCGAATTAGCTATTCCCTCCCATACAGTAACGCGCGCCCCGACTATCGCTATTTTACCCTGCCATTTTGCCCCGCGTTTAACCTGCTAACTTACCGCCTACCCTTACCCCTCCGTTAGAGGCAGGGGTAATGGTAGATGGCAAACTTTCCCCCAAAAGGAAACCTCTAAAAACCTAAAATCCCCTCCTACCGAAGTGACTCGACATTACTTTTTGTTGTTTTCTTACCTTTTGTTGCTTTTCAGCTCCTTCCCTTCTCTGCCGCCCTCCAGAGGGGGAAGCCGGCGGCAAAAGCGGCTCGCAGCGGTCCCCCCCACGCAGGTCCCGGTTCTCCTGGCTCGGCAACAGCAGTACAATGGCCACCAATTAAAGCAACTTGTCCAGTCTGGCAGAAGTTTCCATATCCATTCCCCCTTGTATTCACATTCTCCACCTACAGCCACAGCTAGGGCTCTATCCATCCCAATCCTTCCTTCCTTCCTGGCTCGGCCAAATTGTGAAGCGGCTTGCAGCGCCCCCCCACCCACCCACCCCGCGCAGGTCCCGGTTCTCCTGGCTCGGCGTGAGGTGAGAGCCCACTGTTCTGTGCCCTCTCCGGCACAAGCGGAGCGAAGCGTTCTTTCGTTGGCCTGTGCGCCCGTCGATTTGGGCGCTCCAGCCAACGAAAGCACATAGACGGGTGCGCGTGACGCACGCCGTGACGTCATGCGCGCCCGTCTATGTGCTTTCGTTGGCTGGAGCGCCCAAATTGATGGGCGCTCCGGCCAATGAAAGCACATAGACGGGCGTGCTTTCATTGGCCGGAGCGCCCGTCGATTTGGGCACTCCGGCCAATGAAAGCACATAGACGGGCGTGCGTGACGCACGCTGTGACGTCACGCGCGCCCGTCTATGTGCTTTCATTGGCCGGAGCGCCCAAATCGAGCGCTCCGGCCAACGAAAGAACGCTTCGCTCCGCTCGTGCCGGAGAGGGCACAGAACAGTGGGCTCTCACCTCACGCCGAGCCAAGAGAACCGGGACCTGCGCGGGGGGGGCAAGATGCTGCAAGCCGCTTCACAATTTGGCCGAGCCAGGAAGGAAGGAAGGAAGGAAGGATTGGGGTGGATGGAGCCCTAGCTGTGGCTGCAGGTGGAGAATGTGAATACAAGGGGGAATGGATATGGAAACTTGTGCCAGACTGGACAAGTTGCTTTAATTGGTGGCCATTGTACTGCTGTTGCTGTTGCTGAGCCAGGAGAACCAGGACCTGCGCGGGGGGGACTGCTGCGAGCCGCTTTTGCTGCCGGCTGCCCCCTCCGGAGGGCGGCAGAGAAGGGAAGGGGCTGAAAAGCAACAAAAGGTAAGTTGGCACATGTCGAGCCGCTTCGGGAGGAGGGAATTTTCGGTTTTTAGGTTTTCATGGGTTAAAGTTGGGATCCACTTCCTGGTGCCTGACATTTGAAATGACAGGTACCAGCGCACCCAGGATACTATATAGGCGCTGTATTAAGCGCCTATACAGTAAAATGGGTTGCGCGGGCCTAACGCTTCGCCTAACGCTTCGCAGACGCGGCTTGCATTTGCAAGCAATTTAAATAGAGTATCGAGCGGTATGTGATCAGAACTGTGCGTGCGGCAAACGAGGGTGCGCCCGGCACTGCCGCACTCTTTCTAACATGGCCTTACTGTATCGACCCGAGAGTTGCAAGTTGTTTTCTCCAATCTGCTCTGCCCTTGCAGCTAAGCAGATCAAATTTTCACTCCAATTTCCAGCCAGGCTGAAAGTCTGGCATGCCAATACCACTCACCTCTTTGACGAAGCCCATCTGGCACAAGTATTTCTAGACGGGTTAGTCTAATGCAGCTAAGGTGTGGAAGCAACACCCTGCAATGACGAGCTTCTTCTCAGAATACTGAATCATCATTACTTACCATGTATACTCTCAACCCACTGCGACTGTTACGGGTTTATTAACTTTTTTGATAGGCTGTTTGTCTGTTTGGTTATCAATAAAATTTTGTCAACAGCTTCTATGCTCCACCACCGTTCCCGCCTTGTGAGATCTATGAACACAAACATCACACATCTCCTCTAGAAGCGAGGCCCCCCACCCAACCCCACCACCAAAGCTCCGGACCGAACTTTCTGTGATCCACCCCACCACTCCTTGGAAGACCTGACTAATTGAACAACCTCCCACCTCCAATAGGAATCTCTGCAACACCGTAAACCTGACTAACGGTTCATTTGTCACTGCTTACCGCTAGCTCTAGAAGCCTATAAGTATCAGCGCACCAGCACTCGGAGCAGAGGCAAATAATCAATTATGTTTTTTTCCTCGACAAGAGCGAATGCATGGATGACAAGCTGCACTGGAGGCGACTTGATAGATCTAAAGATTCTCCACAACCATAGCTGTGATTCCCTTTACACAGTCAAAGGACAAGGAGGACCCTCATCTCATGAAGGACTGTGTTACTTCTGACTTTGGGGGGTGGGTGGTGGACACAAGTTAAACAGCTTAACCCTCGATTACAGTCCCCATTAAGCACCGGAGCAAACTAGTCACTCGTGTTGGGGAAAAAGAGCAAGGTTCGGTGGGGAACTGAAAAGGGCTGATGGAAAAAGAAAAAAAAATATTCTCATTTAGGCTTACTCTGTTATATTCAAGGTGCGCTGGTGCTCACACATCCAGTAACATACCTCTAAGAAGAGACAGACATTATCTATATCACTTACATACTCTCTCTGATTGTGTAACTAGTATCACCTATTCATACCCTGAATGTACATAGTTTTTGTACCCTGCCTCAGTTCACCTTGTTCATGAATGTTCTCCCTTAAGTTCTATGTCAACATGTTATAATGTATTACGCCCCTGAGGCGAAAGTTCAGTTTCATGTAAACTGGTGCGATATGTATTGTATACAGGAACATCGGTATAGAAAAAAATAAATAAATAAATAAATAATCCCTATGTGCTCTACAAAGCACAGGTGGGAGACTTTCAAGAGGGAGGAGTGGGTAGGGAGGGGTTATGTTAATAAACTCTAATATCGATTCCCAAGTAAGGGTTTAAATACAAGTTTCTTCGGTTACTTTTCTCTAGCTTTCTCCAACGGGGGGCTTTGCGCATATAGCAAAATCTTTAATCTACCCCTGAGCAGAGACTGGGAGACTCAGGGTCCTATTCGTTCTTTTCAGCCGACTAAATTAATAGCCAAAGCCAGAGTAAATGACTGATCCTCTACGATTGGTATATTTAAACGTTAGTCCCAGCCTCCCTCTGTGAAGACAAAGCCCTAAAAACATTTTTAATTGACAAATGGGAAACCTACTCAACACATAACAAAAACCACACACATAACCCTTCTCTTTTCTAGGAAACCAGTAAAGCAGTCCTCAGAGGAGAAATCATTGCCTACGTAAAAGCCATGAACGCCAAGCTAAACAAAACTATTCTTAACCTAGAATCTCAATTAAAATCAGCTAAATATAAAATGATTCATTCCCTAATAAAAGATTCTAAGGCAGCATACTTAGCTACTCTCACCTCCCTAAATACACATCTACATCAAAGGGCCCAACTCGCCCTTCGAAACTCCGAACACAAGTTTTTCCGCTTCGGAAACAAAGCAGGCAAGCTACTAGCAAACGCAGTTCGGATCTCTAAAAGGAAATCCTTCATAGAAAAATTAATAACGCCTCAAGGCAACTGGGCAACCATGCCCTGTGGCATTTGCAACTCATTTAAAGAGTTCTACACTAATCGTTACAAAGAAGACCATCAGGGCAATAAGGAAAAGGAAGATTTTTTTTTCACAAACTGTCACTACCTCGTATTTCAAAATTACAATTGGATTTCTTAAACCGCCTATTCAAACCCACAAAATCATAAGTGTTATCACCAGGAGCAGCTCAGGCAAAGCACCCGGTCCAGATGGTTTCCCCTACGATTATTACAAATTATTAAAGAGCAAGTCTCGGGTCCATGATGCATTACTCACAGGGAAATTTTCAAATTTATTTATTTATTTAAAAACTTTTCTATACCGTCGCTAAGTTATATACCATCGCAACGGTTTACAAATAGGCACATAGACTAAGGTTAGTAAATCTAGGATATCATACATTCTAACAGGTGCCAATAAAGTTTGGTTACAATTTCATAAATAAAATCATTATTTGATTGATTTGATTGATTGACTGATTTCAATGTCGCCCACATCACAATCCTTCCTAAACCAGGAAAAGACCCAACTCTCCCAGCCTCGTACAGGCCGATATCATTACTTAATGGCGACCTTAAAATATTTGCTAAGATTTTGGCCAACACTCTCAACCTCATTCTCCCATCCATCATCTCTGCTCATCAAGTGGGTTTTCTCAAGGACAGAACAGCTGGCTCCCACATCATCAAACTTACCACAGCTATGCAGTATTGTGAAAAAAAAGGGCTCCCGGCGATAGAAGTCAGTTTTGATTCAGAAAAAACATTTGACAGAGTTTCCTGGCCCTATTTATTTTCTATCCTTGACAGATTTGGTTTTACTGGAGATTTCGTGAACAACGTCACCCTATTATACAAAAGCCCAAAATCTTATATTCTGGCAAATGGAGGAAAATATGACCCCCTTCCCCATAGGTCAAGGGGTTCGTCAAGGCTGCCCCCTCTCTCCCTTACTATACCTTCTCTCTATAGACCCTCTTCTCCGGATAATTGCGGAGGATAGTTCCATCACGGAGCTAGAAATTGGGGACACCTCCTTCAAAGTGGCTGCCTTCGCTGATGACATTCTTATCTTCCTAACTTTTCCCCAATTATCTCTACCTAGAGTTCTCGCATACCAAAATCAGTTTGGTAGATTTGCTGGACTAAAAATAAACCAGGACAAATTGGAAGTTCTAGATATAACAGGCCAACTTCAACAGTCCTGGCCAGGCCCCTTCCCTTTACAATGGGTCACTTCGGACATAGAAACATAGAAACATAGACATGACGGCAGAAGAAGACCAAACGGCCCATCCAGTCTGCCTAGCAAGTTTCGCACTTTTTTTTTTCTCATACTTATCTGTTACTCTTGGCTCTTAGTAACCTTTTGGTTCTATTTCCCTTCCACCCCCACCATTAATGTAGAGAGCAGTGTTGGAGCCACATCTAAGTGAAATATCTAGCTTAATTAGTTAGGGGTAGTAACCGCCGCAATAAGCAAGCAACACCCATGCTTATTTGTCTACCCAGACTATGTAATTCAGTCCTTGTTGGTTGTTGTCTGTATATAGATCCACTTTTCTTCATTCCCCCTGCCGTTGAAGCAGAGAGTTATGCTGGATATGCATTGAAAGTGAAGTATCAGTCTTTCTCCCCTGCTGTTGAAGCAGAGAGCTATCTGGATATTTATTTATTTTTATTTATTTATTTATTAACTTTTATCTACCGACATTCGTGAAGCACATCATGCCGGTTATGCATGGATGCATGGTTATGCTGGATATGCATTGAAAGTAAAGTATCAGGCTTATTTGGTTTGGGGTAGTAATTGCCGTAACAAGCAAGCTACTCCCCACTTTTTTGTGAATGCACATCCTTTTTTCCACATTCATTCACATCCTCTAGACTTTATGGATCCAGAGTGTTTATCCCACGCCCCTTTGAAGTCCTTCACAATTCTGGTCTTCACCACTTCCTTTGGAAGGGCATTCCAGGCATCCACCACCCTTTCCGTGAAGAAATACTTCCTGACATTGGTTCTGAGTCTTCCTCCCTGGAGCTTCAAATCGTGACCCCTGGTTCTGCTGATTTTTTTTCCGACGGAAAAGGTTTGTCGTTGTCTTTGGATCATTAAAACCTTTCAAGTATCTGAAAGTCTGTATCATATCACCTCTGCTCCTCCTTTCCTCCAGGGTGTACATATTTAGATTCTTCAATCTCTCCTCATAAGTCATTCGATGAAGACCTTCCACCTTTTTGGCAACCATTCTCTGGACCGCCTCCATCTTGTCTCTGTCTCTTTGGAGATACGGTCTCCAGAACTGAACACAGTACTCCAGGTGAGGCCTCACCAAGGACCTGTACAAGGGGATAATCACTTCCTTTTTCTTACTCGATATTTCTCTCTCTATGTAGTCCAGCATTCTTCTGGCTTTAGCTATCGCCTTGTCACATTGTTTCGCCGACTTCATATCATTAGACACTATCACCTCAAGGTCTCTCTCCTGCTCCGTGCACATCAGCCTTTTTCCCCCCATCGAATACAGTTCATTCGGATTGCCACGCCCCATATGCATGACTCTGCACTTCTTGGCATTGAATCTCAACTGCCATATCTTCGACCACTCTTCCAGCTTCCTTAAGTCCCGTCTCATTCTCTCCACTCCTTCCGGCGTGTCCACTCTGTTGCAGATCCTAGTGTGTCCGCAAAAAGACAAACCTTACCTTCTATCCCGTCTGCAATGTCGCTCACAAAGATATTGAACAGGACCGGTCCCAACACTGATCCTTGCGGTACACTGCTTAAAATCGCTCTCTCTTCAGAGAGAGTTCCATTTACCATCACACATTGTCTTCTGTCCGTCTACCAGTTTGCAATCCAGGCCACCACCTCAGCATCACTCCTAAGCTTCTCATTTTATTCACCATTCTCCTGTGCGGGACATGAAATACCTTGGTATTCGAATCCTGATGCACTTATCCTAATTTTACACCGCAAACGTCCAGCCACTTCTGCGGTCTTTAAGAAACAACGTTCAAAAATGGATAAACCTTCCGCTTTCCCTAATGGGCCGAATACACCTTTTAAAAATGCTTGAACTTCCCAAATGGTCTGTTTGTTACAAATGGCTCCTATATGGATTATGCAAAGAGATCTACGAGAGATCGAAAAATAATTCACTTGTTTCCTGTGGCAAGGAAAAAAGCCAGACTCCCCTTACACATTTTACAACCCCCTCAGGCTAAAGGGGGTCTCAATTGTCCAGATCTTCATTACTACAATCTTGTCTACATGTTCCGCATCATCAAAGACTGGATACACGCTTCATCCCTATTTTCTCCTTATACGAACTTGGCTCGGAGGCTTTTCCCTTTCTGCTCTCTTACAATATCCAGCGAAAGTTATTCCCTCTCTACCAGCGTCGTTTTTTATTCTCCCTGCTTGTGGAAAGGCATGGGCCCTCCTCTGTAAGAAGGATTCAATTCTATCACTACGGCCTTCACAGACATTTGTGCAAATCCCGATTTTCCCCCAGGTCTGTCATTAGGGGTTTTTCAGCGCTGGTGCAGATATGGTCTTACACATTTGCATCATCTGTTTTTGCCCAAATCGAACACACTAGTCAGCTTTCTAGACTTATAAAATCATTTCAACTTCCCCGAACAGATTTTTATGCATATTTACAAATCCGCCATTATATTAATTCGCTCTAGATAGTTAATCCCAACTAGGACAATATGATAGTTTAGTGACACTCTTCCACTTCACCAAAAACCAGAAACCCTCATGTGCCTCATTTGCGAAGCGCCTATCAGAGTTACTCTCTTCCTCAAATCTCTTGCTAGTGATTACATGCTGGTCCCGATGGCCTGAAATATCTCTCACTCTACCAGACCTACAAAACTACTTATCTTATATTCCAAAAATCTCTGAAAACATGATATTTATTTATTTATTTATTTATTTATTTATTTAAAGCTTTTTTATACCGGCATTCATGATAAAATCACATCATGCTGGTTTACAGAAAACAAGGGGAGTGATAACTTTGAACGATAAACATGTGTTGAGAGGCAGAGAAGTAAGTTACAATAAAACAAGGGAAGTTGGAACTGGGAGAAGAAGAGTAGAAGGAATAATTTAGGCAGTAACAATGAGAGGAATTATTTACATAGTGTTGACGGGAAATTTACAAGTAGTTGTAGTCTGACTGGTGAGAAAGTTAGGAGCGTCAGTTGTGATCAGGAAAGGCTTGCCTAAAAAACCATGTCTTTAGCCTTTTTCTGAATGTTAGTAAGCAAGGTTCCTGTCTGAGGTCAGGGGGAATGGCATTCCATAAAGATGGTCCGGCAGTAGAAAAAGCCCGTTCTCTGAATGTTTGATGGTGTGTAACTTTTGTTTGTGGAACGTGTAGGGATCCTTTGTATGCTTCTCTGATTGGTCTTGATGAGGAGTGTAGTGTAGTCTGAGCGGGATTTGAAGGCTGAGAGGGGCTTGAGAGTAGATGGTTTTATGGATGATGGTGATGGACTTGTGGAGGATTCTGAAGTGAATTGGGAGCCAGTGTAATTTTTTGAGAATGGGGGAGATGTGATCTCTTCTTCTGGCGTTTGTTAAAATCCTGGCGGTAGCGTTTTGCAGCATCTGGAGTGGTTTTATGGAAGAAGAAGGGAGACCTAGCAAGATAGAGTTGCAGTAGTCTATCTTGGAAAAAATTATGGCTTGTAGGACAGTTCTGAAATCTTGAAAGAGAAGAAGTGGCTTTATTCTTTTCAATACCTGTAGTTTGTAGAAGCCGTCCTTGTAGGTACGGTTGATGAATGTTTTTAAACTTAAGTGGTTGTCGATTAGGACTCCTAGGTCTCTAGCTTGGGAGACAAAGATGTTTGATAGTGTGTTTTGTGTGGTGTTGCTGTTTTCCGGGGAAATGAGGAGGAGTTCGGTTTTCGCCGAATTTAAAATCAGGTTTAGACTGGAGAGGAGGAGGTTGATTTCTTGTCGACAGGATTCCCAGAATTCGAGAGTTTTTGTAATTGATTCTTTGATGGGGATCAATATTTGCAAGTCATCTGCATAAAGAAAGTGTTTTAGTTGAAGGTTAGTTAATAGCTGGCATAGAGGAAGTAAGTAGATGTTGAAGAGGGTAGGGGAAAGAGAGGATCCTTGTGGAACTCCTAGTGAGGAATTGCAGCGAGGGGATTCTTTATTGTTTATTTTGACTTTGTACCCTCTGTTACTAAGGAAAGTTTTGAACCAGGAGAGAGCTGTTCCTGTTATTCCGATGTCTGACAGTCGGTTAAGGAGGATGGAGTGGTTGACGGTGTCAAACGCCGCAGACAGGTCTAGGAGAATTAGTAAAAAGGATTGTCCTTTGTCCAGGCCCATGATGATATGGTCTGTTAGCGAAATGAGGAGGGATTCGGTACTTAATGCCTTGCGGAATCCGTATTGTGTTGGGTGCAGTATTTTATGATCTTCCAAGTAATCGGAGAGTTGCGAGTTGACTAATTTTTCCAATATCTTGGCTATAAAAGGAAGATTGGAAATGGGGCGGAAGTTGTTGTTGTCGTTTGGATCCAAATTTGGTTTCTTTAGAAGGGGTTTGATAGATGCTAGTTTTAGGGCATCTGGGTAGATTCCCTGAGCTAAAGAACAGTTTATAATATCGGCAAGGGTGTTGGATATGGTGTCAGGTATTAGCAGGAGAAGTTTTGCGGGGATTTGGTTGGATGGATGGGAGGAAGGATTCAATTTCTTTAAGAGAGAGTGTATCTCTGAAGCAGTAGTGGGTTCGAACGCTTCGAGAGATATTTTTTTGTTTGTTAGAAGATAGTGGCTGGTAGTAGGAGATGGGCCAGGGGGCAGCAGAGTTAAAAGTTTGGATATTTTGTTTTGGAAGAAAAGCGCCAAATCGTCTGCTTTGGATTGTGCCTGATCGATGGGGATCGTTGGGGCGTTGGTTTGTGTTAGTTCGGATACGTATTATGTATTATACGTATTATGTATTATATTATATATTATACGTATTATGTATTATACGTATTATGTATTATGAATGTATTATATGTTATTGTTCAATGTTCTTTGTAAAAAAACCCTGATCTGACTTCCCAGACCAGGGCTATCTTTTCGTTCCATGTAAACCGGACTGATTTGTATTGTATACAGGAATTCCGGTATATAAAAATTAAAAATAAATAAAATAAATAAATACGTATGAGAATAAAGCTTTAGGGTCAAAGATAATGTTGTGTATCTTGTGGGCGTAGAAATCCCTTTTTGCTCTTAAGGTAGAGTTCCTGTAGTGGTGGAGAGCAAATTTGTATATGGATAGTGTGCTTGGACAAGGTGTTTTGCGCCATTCACTTTCTTTCTGAGGGATTGTTTGAGTTTTCGGAATTCTTTGGTGAACCAAGGTTGTCTTTTTGGGGCATTGGGATTAAGTTTTTTTTAAGAAATTGGACATAGTTTATTTGCTACTGACTCTGTGATGTTGCTCCAGGAAAGTAGGGCAGTGTTGGGGTCTGCCAGGTCAATGTGTGGGAGTTCTTTAGCCAGGTGGCTGCTGAGGTCTTCAGAGGAGCAGGATTTTCTGTAGAGAAACGAGGATTGAGTGGGATGGGTGTTGCGGTTTTCTGTCAGTTTGAAGGAGTTTGAAATTATTGAGTGATCCGACCAGGGGACCTGAGTGCATATAGTGGGGGATGAGTGTGTAATGCCAGGGTTTATGAACATAAGGTCCAGGGTATGACCTGCTTTGTGGGTGGGCTTATTGATGATCTGTTTAAAGCCCATAGATGAAAGCGTAGTGAGAAGGGCCTCACAGCTCGATGTAAGTATGGTATTGTCGACGTGGAGGTTGAAATCGCCTAGGATCATAGCAGGTGCATCTAGGTTCAAATATTTTGCGATAATTTCTACAATGGAGGGGGGATCTGATTCAAGAAGTCCTGGAGGGGCGTAAACAAGGAGGATTTGGAATTGGTTTGCTTTAAAGAGGCCTATTTCTAGTTTAGAGTCAGATTTTGCTGGGAGTTGGGAGAATCTGAGCTCTTTTTTGGTTGCTAGAAGAAGGCCCCCGCCTCTTTTCTTTTGCCGGGGAAGGGAAAAGAAGTCGTAGATTGCAATATCGATTCATATGGCAGTTACACACCTCATAAGCTCTAGCATTTAAATATAAGTGCTGTCCATCACCAATCTGTGAGAAGTGCAAAGAGTCAATAAATGACTATTTTCACAGCTTCTGGGCTTGCACACTCACTCACTGCTTTTGGGACACCATCCGGCAGTTGTGCTCTCACATCATGCAAGTTCCTCTTCTAATGGATATACAACTTTGGTTATTTGGGTGCACAACTTCTACCTCCCAACTCTTGAATAAAAGCTCCAAGATTTTTCTAGACAGAGCCAGCCTTGCTGTGAAACAAACTATTCTGTCCAGCTGGATTGGTCCTCTCCCTCCTTCCCAACCAATCTGGGAGGGGAAAATGATCAAGCTACTTACTAGTGGAAGCTATGTCGGCAAAAACGTCTACTAACAAGAAAAAAGAGCTGATCTGCTCCATCTGGCAACCTTTTCTAAATTTTCTTCCCACTGAGACTACAAAGAGTCTTCCTCATTTCTAACTACCATACCCCATCCCTTCCTTCATAACAGCTGAAAGGGGTATACCTACAATGGCAGCTGAGATTCAATGCCAAGAAGTGCAGAGTCATGCATATGGGGTGTGGAAATCCGAAAGAACTGTATTTGATGGGGGGTAAAGGGCTGATGTGCATGGAGCAGGAGAGAGACCTTGGGGTGATAGTGTCTAACGATCTGAAGTCGGCGACACAATGTGGCAAGGCGATAGCTAAAGCCAGAAGAATGCTGGGCTGCTTAGAGAGAGGAATAACTAGTAAAAGAAAGGAAGTGTACAGGAAGTGTACAGGGCCTTGGTAAGGCCTCACCTGGAGTACTGTGTTCAGTTCTGGAGATCGTATCTCCAAAGGGACAGAGACAGGATGGAGGCGGTCCAGAGAAGGGCGACCAAAAAGGTGGATGGTCTTCATAAAGACTTATGAGGAGAGATTGAAGAACCTAAATATGTACACCCTGGAGGAGAGAAGGAGCAGGGGTGATATGATACAGACTTTCAGATACTTGAAAGGTTTTAATGAACCATGGTCAACAACAAACCTTTTACATTGGAAAGAAATCAGTAGAACTAGGGGTCATGATTTGAAGCTCAGGGAGGAAGACTCAGAACCAATTTCAGGAAGTATTTCTTCACAGAGAGGGTTGTGGATGCCTGGAATGCCCTTCCGGAGTAAGTGGTGAAGACTAAAACTGTTAAGGATTTCAAAGGGTCATGGGATAAACACTGTGGATCCATAAAGGCTAGAGGATGGAAATGAAGAGAAGAGCCATGGGGGTGGATTACTGGAGAGGAGGCTACCACCTGGTAATTACTACCCTTACTCAATAAGCCTTCACACGGTTAATGCAACTCCAACATTGCTCTCTGCTTCAATGGCAAGGGGAAATGTGGAAAAGAGGATTTGCATTCACACAACAACCAACAAAGACTGAACTCCACAATCTGGGTAAACAAATAAGCGTGGGGGTAGCTTGCTTATTACTGCGGTTACTACCTTAAACCAGTTAAGCCTGATACATCACTTTGAATGCATATACAGCATTGCTCTCTGCTTCAACGGCAGGGGGAAATGTGGAAAACAGGATTTACATTCAGACAGCATCCAACAAGGCATGGATATGTGCAGTCTGGGTAAACAAGCATCGGGGTAACTTGCTTGATGCGGCAGTTACTACCCTTAACCATTAAGCCTTATGCTCAGCTTTGATGGACCTCCATCATTACTCTCTGCATTAATGACAGGGGATGGCAGAAAATTTGAAACAAACAGTTACCAACAAGGGCCCTGTACTTGGTGGTTGATGAAACAGATAAGTATGGGAAAATAAGTGTGGGAGCTTGCTGGGCAGACTAGATGGGTCGATTGGTCTTTTTCTACTGTCATTTCTATGTTTCTATGTATAATACCTATCCTGGTTATGCCTCATTACACAAGAATCTCCCACAGCCCTCAGTCTCCTTAAGAATATAGGCCTCCTGTAAAAGAGTATTTCTCTCCTCACCTTTTCTATTCTTGCTCTCTGCTTTCTTTCTAGTTTTTCATCTAACCTCCAACAGTAGGTTTCACTACACTTTCAGATTCAGATATCTATTATCTACCTTTGCTGCCACCAAGTAATCTACCTGTCCCCTTACTTGGAGTTACATAACAGCAAGTTTGCTCACCATCAACAGTGTTTTCCGTAGATAGAAGATGAATTAGCCATGCTGTCTGGGATGTCCTTCGTGCAACTAGGTGGTGGAGCTCTCAAAGCTGAAAACTTAACTTTGATAGTGAGGCACGCCTGCTTGTATGATCCAGCTCTGGATCAAGTCTCCTCAGTCTATATTAAAGCAAGAGAAGATGCAAAGTGAAAAAAAGCTGTCCGGGAGGCGGGAGGGTCAGCATGGCTAATTCATCTGCTATCTACGGAAAGCACTGTTTACGGTGAACAAACTTGCTCTTTTCTCGTAGATAAGCAGCTGAATTAGCCATGCTGTCTGGGAGTCCCCAGCTGAAGTATTAAGGGCATATAGCCCATAGCATGTGTGTCTGATGTAACCAGGAAAAAATGTGTTCAAGGCTTAGACCATAGGCGGACAGTTTTATGATGGTACTATCATAGTGGTTCAGATATGTGCTACTCGAGAATTGTGTTTGTCCCGTGTACATCATTCGCAGTCTGCTCATAAGCAGTAGCGGGAGGTTATCAGATATAACGAGGACCCTGGGGTTGTGTTTCAAGTACCAGGGTAGGTCATGCATGGATATGGTTCAGTATAGCAAGTACTGGAGGACATGGAGTATGAAATGGGCTATAAAACAGGATCTCTGAATTCTGTTGACAGCAGAGAAGAAAAAACAGTCCGAGATCCACATTAAGAGAGTGTCATTTAAGATAGGTGGTCTCGGGCGTTCAGGTTAAAAGAGACGTAGAGCTGTGGGGCTCTGTAGTTGGAAGGATTGTGAAATTGTGAAAAAGCTAATGTTCGGTTGCAAAATAGAATATGGAGGGTAAAACTGCACTGGTAGGCTCGAGGTTTTGGGAAAAAACCAGGAGGTGATGGATTGGTTGATGTAGAAGCCGACAAGCATCTGCGTGCAGAAGGCAGGATGTGCACGCAGCGCAACTGTGTCATGGTGAAATCTGACAGGGTGGTTAGCTCAGATAGGTTGTAGTTCGCCGATGTACCGGGCGGAGGTGGAGGCGATCGAAGGCAGCCTGCAGGTGAGGGAACAAGGGGTGAGAAGTGTGTAGGGGTCCCCGTGGTGGGAGCATGAATGTGCTATGGAACCCGCTTATTTCCCATGGAATTATAAGCTTTCGGGCCGCAACCGGAAAGCAAGATCCCCGAGTTGAATTTGGAGGTGAGCAGGGGCAGAGAGCAGAGACAAATTGAAGGGGAATGGCAAGGGCCATGACGCTGAGGTTTGTCTGAGCCAAAGCTGGCCAGAGGGCTCCAGCAAAGGAGGTGGAAGAAGACTGGAGACGGTCTGGTGGATCTGCACTAAGGTGCAGTGTAGTATTTGGGTTTTTTTTGCAGATTATGCGAAGGAGAGTGTGTTCTGCAACAAAGCAGAAGGACTCCAAGCTTCGGGAAGATCCCCGGATCTGGGACCTGAGCTGTACAATTTGAATGGGTGAAGCGGTGTAGCGATTACCGCTTGGGTGAGAAGGTACTGTATGTTTTTTAGAGGGATCGGTGGCCCAACGATAACTGATTTAGGGAGGTGTATCATGACTGTTTGGTTTGACGCTAGAGCGTTAAAACTAGGTTCGCGCCATCCGCGATGTAGTTCTGGATAGTTCTGGGAAGGCTGGTGATGAGAGTAGACTTTCTCTCAGTCTATGAGGACTGCGACGTGTCAGAGAGGATGGGTGGTTGGGCCGCGCTAGCAAAAATAGGTCGAGTATATTGTGCTGTTCATCTTTCCTTTCCTTGTTTTTTGTTTTTTTTTAAATTGACGCCCCTTGAAAGTACCCAGTTGAGGGTATGAAAGTATAGTTGAATCATAGAAGTTATTTACTGCAGGTAGAAAAAAAGAGGAACGTAGGGAGATGGATCTGCTTCCTACTTGTTCGAGGATTTCCGCTGGAGCTCTGCAGGGAATACAGAATGTGACCGTCCTTATGTGGCTAAGGAGAAAGGGAAACATGATTGTTTGGGCAGAGCATCAGGATGAGTCTACAAAGGGTCCCCACCGAAAGTCAGAAGAGCGGGTTGGGCCCGAAGCTCCAGGCAGGTGATCTGTCACACCCGCTGTAAATGGGTACCGTCTGTGAATCCATAAGTGGGTGAAATAAGGGACTGCTGTGCACTGTAGTGGCATGTGCTGTAGAATGAATGAAGCCCGCAGGTAACGCCGATGTGTTCCGCCGTCACTGCAAGTCCCTGTGGCTTCTGGGAGGGAGTGAGCCAGCAGAAGAGGGAAGATGAAAAGCTGACTATAATAGGACCAGTGTGGATGGAACATGTGGTCGTATTTGAGGTGTGAGATTGATTGAGGATGTTCTGTGACCGAGAATGGTGAGGACTCATGGGGCTGAGACCCATGGTAGTCGCTTGTAGTGTGATCAACACGTCTTGCCCACAGGCGTTACTTTAGACTAGAACCTTGATTGTTTTCACCTGTCTGTCACCAATAAGAATGTTGGGAACAAAGGATGGCTTGGCATTTAATAGTATAGCTGTTCTCGTCTGTAAGGAAGGTCAGCGATCTCGGTCATGGCGTTGCGGTGGATTCTTCTGAAGAGCATGTAAATCTTCATATAAAAGAAGAAGGTATCATGAAGTTTGGCTATGACACATAGAGCTCAAACCAAGTGTCCTGGGACAGAGGCTTCAGAGATTGGAGACGTGCGTAGAAGACTGCACCACACCTTCCATGTGGCATTTGATTTTTGTGTGCAGTATTGTGACTGGAGTGCCCTTCGATTGAAAGGGCTGAGACATGCACGTTTTGGGAAATGTATTTATTTATTTAGGTGACGTTCTTCTGTGGGAATACTCTGAGGCATTCCAAACATCTGTTGTGTGGGTCACGGAATCTACGAGTTCCCATGTCGCGGTTGTGTCCCTCCTTTTTCCCAGAAGTCAATGAGACAGATTTGTCGAAGGAGAGACAGGTCACACCGCAGTGCAGCGGGGTGTGAGAAGCCATGGAAAACTATGCATATGGATAGGAGTGCCAGGAGAATAATCTTGTATAGGAAGATGGCGGAGGGGGGGCCAGCGGCTGCAGAAGGGTGTGATATGGTAAAAACTCAAGGGTGATCAAGTCACTTTGGGTGACTGTTGAGGTTGGTGCTCTACGATTGTTTCAAGCTGTAAGAGCTCTGGAAGTTAGAAACATTCTGAGGGATCTGTCCGCTGAATGCAGCACTGTGGCTGAGCTGTAGTGTCCATTGGGCGCAATGATGCCAGCTGGTTGACTCCGTGTAGTAGTCCGAGTTGGAATGTGTCCCGAAGTCCGAGAAGGACACCTCTTCTCTATTTTTCCTTTTTTTTTTTTTTTTTAACCCACTGGAAGAAGGATCCCTTGGTGCCCACACTTCGACCATGATCTCTGGGCCGTCCGGAGGCATTGCGTAGGATGCGTTAGCATTGGCAGTGAGCCTCTCGGTCATCCCATTGAATGGCACTGGCATCGTATTGTAGGTTCGACCAGTTGACATTTGTGAGTCCCGCATCGGTGCATTTCCGATTGGCCTGATAGCCGGCGGACGCGGCAGCCTGCTGGCACGCCTGGTGGGCGCATCCTAGTGCCCACGGACACGGTGCCACTGTGAACGCACCGGCAAGCCTGTGAACGCGGTCATGCCTCGGTTTGTCGGTGGAGGTGTCGGTGTCTCGGTGCTCCGCTGACACATCGGTGCTTCAGCGCGCCTGAGCTCAGATCGGGGTGTCGGCACGCCCGCGATCGATTCAGTGTTTCTGTACCCCCACATTGGTGCTTCAGGCGCCCGCACTCGCTTAGGAGCCCCTGGCGCCCCCATGGATGCGTCCGTGCTTTGGTGCACTCGCGCTCGAATCAGGGCTTCGGTGCCCCCCCACACATGTGTCTGTGCTTCAGGGCGCCCGTGCCCGCTTCGGAGGCTTGGCGTCTGGGTCGGTGCCTCAGCATCTCGACGCATGCTTCGGCGCCTGCCTCAGTGCTTCGGCACCTGGTTCAGCACACTGGTATAAGCTTTGGTGCCCAGGGTCTCAGCACACAAGACACCTAAGCTTGCACCCAGGGTCTCGGCACTCTGGCGCAAGCTTAGGCTTCTTGGCGCGTGCTTCGGGCCTCGGCGCACTGGCACATGCTTCGGGCCTTGGCGTTCCAGTGCATGCTTTGGCGCTTTGGTGCGCTGGCGTTGGCACCCTGGTGCACGCGCCCCTGCGTCAGTGTGCTGGTGGACACGTTGGTACGTCAGTGTGCCGGCGGACGCATCTGTGACCCGTGCGTCAGTGTCCCGGCACGCTTTCCGATGTGTTGATGTCGATTCATTTGGGCATTGCGCCCCCCCTCCTGGAGTTGTTTTTTTTTTCTCTCGGCGCCAGCAGGCAAGCCCAGAGGTCTCCCGAGGAGGCTCGATATAGGCTTCCGACGACTGGGGCGGGGGGAGGGGTGCCCGGAGAAGATGTCTTCACTTCTCATAAGGGCAGTGAGTACTTCATGTTGTTCCTGAAGAATTTGTTTTATATATATTTTTTTTTTCTTTCTCTTTTTTGTATTATTATTATTTTAGAAAAGAAGAAAAGTGAGGAGAAGGAGAGAGCTCCGCGCACTCAGTCGCGTGGAAAAAAACAGACTGAGGAGACTTGAGGCAGCATGGGATCATGCAAGCAGGCGTGCCTCACTATCAAAGTTAAGTTTTCAGCTTTGAGAGTTCCGCTATCTAGTGGCATGGAGGACGTCCCAGTCAGCAAAGCTAATTCAGCTGCTTATCTACGAGAAAAAGAGTACATAGAGTAACATAAAAAGTTACATAATAGGGTGGGGGGAGGGTGGGATGGATATGGGTTTGGGGACTAATTGAAAGTATTAAGGAACCGAATGAAGTGCTTAGTTACTCATCACTTCTTGTAATTCAAGTTTATGCACTGTTCTGTTCCTTACATGTTTCTTATCTGATGTATATGAAAAAAATCTTTCAATAAAAATGATTTTAAAAAAATGGGGAACAAAGTAATTGACTCTGCTCTGTACGTCTCATCAGGAAACAAAGTGAAGTACATTAGTAATAAAGCATTTATATGTTTGTTTCTGGCAGGATCTTTTCTCAGCGGACAGCTTTATTTCTAATGTGAGGGAATCTCTGGATATTCTGTATAAAGAAGTAAGTGCAGAATCTACTACATAAGAACAGAGCATAAGAATTGCCATACTGGGTCAGTTTGAGGGACCATCAAGCCCAGTAATCTGTTTACAACAGTGGCCAATCCAGGTAACAAGTACCTGGCAGGATCCCAAACAGAAGATGGAACCCATAATGGTAACACTCAGTAGAGGCTATTCCCTAAGAAGTAAATGTTAAGACCAGCGTGAGCACATGGGCGCGCCGATTTTATAACACGCTCATGTATATTCATATATATGAACGCGTGTTATAAAATTGGCTATCAATGTATACATGCACGCAGACTTTAAATTGACCCATGCATGTGTGCACGAATGCCATCTCTAGCGCATAAGTGGGGAGAATTTTAGTAGGTACTAGGGATGTGAATCGTGTGCCCGATCATTTTAACGATCTGGATCGGCTAGGGGGAGAAAAAAATCGGATCGGCATGATTTTTTTTTTTTTAAATCGTTTTTCTGAATAGTGCGCACTAACGAAAGTTTAGTGCGCACTATCAAAAATTGTTACTTAATGGTTTAAAAGTAACATTTGAGGAAATGTTCGTTAGCTAGAGGTGCTTGGTGCTGTCCTCCGTGGCCATTTTGCTACCAGATATAGCACGCACTAGCCAGAAAGAGAAAAAAAGTGCCAGCAGGCTGCAGCAATAACAGTGCCAGCAGTAGCCACTAGCCAGTAGCCAGTCTAGCCTCAGCCTGCTCTTTAAATTTAACCACTGAAAATATAATAAATTAATAATAAAGGTTTTTGTTTGTTTATTTATTTATTTATTTATTTATTTATTTAAAAACTTTTCTATACCGTCGTTTAGTAGTATACCATCACAACGGTTTACAGATAGGCACATAAATAAGTCTGGTTAGGATTATAAATTAGCTAGAAGGTGCCAATAAAGTTTCAGTTACATGATTCAAATAATATACGCTATTTGGATTGTGGATTGGAAATTCCATTTATATGAATAATAGGATATCCATATACGAGAATACTGTACTCTTAAATTAATCTTTAGGTATGAGATAAAATAATAAAGGAGGGATAACTGCTATTTGTTGACTTTTAACAGTGTGCTGGAGTTCTCTTTCTTGTTCGCTAGTATTCCTTACTCCCCACTCTCATTGTGAAAAGCTTTTTTGAAGAGCCATGTTTTTAAACTTTTTTTTAAAGAGTTTTAGATCTTTCATTAGTCTTATTTCGAGTGGTAGTGTGTTCCATAATATTGGACCGGCCAGGGATAGTGCTCTCTCTCTTACCTGTGTCAGTTTTGCTGTCTTTACAGAGGGGATGGTTAGTAGAGCTTTATTGGCTGATCTTAGATTTCTCTGGGAGACATGTAGTCGTAGTGCAGTGTTTAGCCAGTCAGTATTTTCCTCATAGATTAGTTTGTGGATTATGCATAGTGTTTTAAATTGCACTCTTTGTTCAATTGGCAGCCAGTGTAATTCGGCGAGTGTTTGAGTGATGTGATCTCTTCTGCTTTTTCCAGTTAGAATTCTGGCTGCAGAGTTCTGTAAGATTTGTAGTGGTCTTAGTGTTGTATATGGTAATCCAAGGAAGAGTGTGTTACAATAGTCTGTGCTCGCGAATATAAATGCTTGAAGAACGGTTCTAAAGTTCGCTTGGGTTAATAGGGGTTTTAGTTTAATGAAGATGTGAAGGGTGTGACAGCCCCTGCATTCAGCAGCTCTGATTTTTGGAAGAGATCTGTCCTTCAGAGACCAGGGAGTGTGACTGCTTGGCCCTTCATTTCCCCCTTTCCCTTCTCTTTGTCAAGCTACCAACCGTTTCCATTTCCCATCCCCTATATATTAAACCATCACCTCAGTGGGAACCTTGGTAACATCAGTAAATAAGAGGGCAGCCAATAGGAATACATATTCATTCCTAACTGACCTTAACTGACCTGAAAAGTGTCAAATTGTATCATTTTCTGTTAGTGCGCACTAACTTCCTATTTCCTAGCGTGTAGCAGATGGACTCAAAACAAGTGGGTATAGTGTGCTCGTGCTAGCAGTTGGAGACGGATCTGACGTCAGCACGGGTACATATAACCCCGCAGGAAGTACAGCAATTCAGTAATTTCCGTCTCCAAAGCAGTTTGGAGCTACCTCACGCTCGCTGAGCGTTTTTCCAAATTCTAACGACTAAATTCATAGAAGAAGCCTACCTGAAGACGAGCCCCGCACTCCTGCGGTGATACCATTCAGTCCCTCCCCCAGTTGAGTTTCCCCGAGGTGATTTCGTGGTCCCTCGGAGGTAAGAGCCTCGGTCCGGTGGCTGACTCGTGGCAGGGACCTAGCCCCTGAGTGAGAAGGGCTCGGGCACGGCATAGAGGCAGCCTCGGTCCCGGTGAGGACTTGGCCCCCGAGCGAGACGAGTTCAGGCGCGGCCTAGAGGCAGCGGGTGCACTTCCTCAAGTGCGGCGGTGACGATAATCACCCTCTCCCCCCGCAGCCGGAGACCGCCCGGGTCGCAACCGGGAAGCACCGAAGACAAGATAAGGTGTACATCTTTACTTGCTGGTCTCCGAGGAAGCGAGGATTAGCGTGGTCTGCCTACGTGGCAGCCCGCCAAGGAGGTCGCCATTTTGCCTGCCTGCTCGCCGACGCCATCTGCCCTGGTTTGTCGCCTCGTTCTAGCGCTCAGGCCAGACTGCGCGCATAGGCGACGGGCGTATATGTTAGGCGCCCGAAAAATACTTGGGCGCATATTTGATAAAGGCGTACATTGAAGTCACCTTGATTCCTGTTGATAGGTGCACGTTGCTACACGTTGCTAAGCGCGCGCTGATAGGCGCCCGTTGCTAAGGCACGCTGATAGGTGCCCATTGCTAAGCGCATGCTGATAGGCGCCCGTTGATAGGCGCCCGTTCATAGGCGTACGTTCATAGGCGCCCGCTGATAGGCGCACGTTGATAGGTGCACGTTCATAGGTGCCCGTTGCTAAGCGCACGCTGATAGGCGCCCGTTGATAGGCGCACGTTCATAGGCGCCCGCTGATAGGCGCCCGCTGATAGGCGCACGTTGATAGGCGCACGTTGATAGGCGCACGTTCATAGACGCCCGTTGATAAGCGCCCGCTGATACGCGCACGTTCATAGGTGCACGTCCATAGGAGCACGTCCATAGGCGCACGTCCATAAGCGCCCGTCGATACGCGCTCGTTCATAGGCGCACGTTCATAGGCGCCCGTTAATAAGCACCCGCTGATACGCGCACGTTCATAGGCGCACGTTCATAGGCGCCCATTGATAAGCGCCCGATGATACGCGCATGTTCATAGGCGCACATCCATAGACGCACGTTGATAAGCGCCCGTTGTTAGGATAAGCGCACGCTGATAAGCACACGTTGATTGGTGCAAGTGGACAGGCACACGTTGATAAGCGCATATTAGTAGACGCACAGCTTTTGCGCATATTACAAGGCGCATACTCCAGCTAAGAGGAGATAACAGACAAGATGGAGCGTAAGAGAGTCCATGCGTCCGCAGAGCCGGCACCTCCAGAAACAGGCATAAGAGCTCTAAGCCTCTGCTCAGCATGCAACCTCAGAGCCACACTG
This sequence comes from Rhinatrema bivittatum, assembly GCF_901001135.1. NCBI lineage: Eukaryota > Metazoa > Chordata > Amphibia > Gymnophiona > Rhinatrematidae > Rhinatrema > Rhinatrema bivittatum. The sequence goes on along the minus strand of NC_042618.1, from coordinate 7,036,679 downwards.
AGCGAGGATGCAGACTCCCTATGTGCCCAATGTGAGGAGGCCCTGGGAGTTCCAGGCCAGGACCGGTCCCAGCCCAGCGTACTTGCCAGTTCCTCAGGGAACACCCCGAACTTAGCAGGCCACTGTGAGCAGCCAGGGAACCCGAGAGACCTGGTGCCCCTAAGGCCGGATCCTGCTTCGCTTTCCTGGGTGGAATTGTTCAAGGGGATTCATGCCTTTGTCAAGATGCAGTCTGATCCCCGAATGGGTCCCTACGTACCGGATGATCCGGCCCCTGGACCCTCAAGACCTAGGCACGGCCACTCGCCACCCGGAAGCCCCACTTATGGGGATTCAGATTGCTCTGAGGAAGATGACGAGCCCCCCGAGGAGGGAGAACTTCCCTCGGGGATAGAACCATATCGGACCATGAGACGCTTCTTTCGGAAAGAGGATCTCCCAGGCTTGATCTCTCAATGCCTGGCAGAACTGGCTAACCCGGGCCAGGCCATCCCAGGGGAACCTAGAATGAACCCCCTGCTAGAGGGCCTGCGCCAAATGGCTCACCATTTTCCCCTCCTACAAACAGCACAGCAGCTAATCGATCTGGAATGGAATGCGCCGGAGGCCTCATTCAAAGGGGGTCGGGCCTTGTCGGGCATGTACCCTCTGGACCCGGCGACCAAGGAGCTGCTGGCGTGCCCCAAGGTAGACGCCATAGTTAGCGCAATTGTGAAGCGCACCACCATTCCGGTGGAGGGGGGAGCGGCCCTCAAGGATGCACATGACCGGCGCATGGACGCCATTCTGAAACAAGCCTTTGAGGTGGCAGCCATGTCCCTACGAATTGCGACCTGCTGCATCGTGGTGACGCGTTCCTATTTTTCACAAGCTAGGAACAACACCCCGGGAGAAGAAATGGAATCAGCTCTCTCGTTCCTCACTGACGCAGCCTCCGACCTAGTCCGTACGGCAGCCAAGGGAGTGTCATCCTCAGTGGCAGCCAGGAGACAGCTCTGGCTACGTAATTGGGCGGCCGACTCTTCCTCCAAGACACGCCTCACAAGAATGCCCTTTAAGGGATCCCTCCTGTTCGGCAGCGATCTCGAGAAACTGGCTAATAGATGGGGCGCCTCTCCATTACCCCGTCTACCAGAAGACAGGTCGAGGAGGAGCCAGCGTTCTTTTCCTCTGCCATCCAGAGGTAGAAACTCTCAGCGCTTCAACCCTTACAGGGCTCGCTACCAAGCACCTCGGTCTCAGGCCAGGAACCAGTCCTTTCGGCCTAAGCACAACAAGAGGAGAACCGGCTCGGGTTCGGGTCCCGGCCGCATCCCACAATGAGAATCAGCCGACCCCTCTGAAGGGCTAACATGATCCCTTCCAAAATATTGCTGACCATCCCAGATAGCATTTCCCAACCACTAGCTGATATTATCAACACCTCCATGTCCTTCGGAGATGTTCCTACCCAGCTCAAAGTCGCCATAGTTAAACCCATCCTAAAGAAACCTAAACTTGACCCCGCCGATTTATCCAACTACCGACCCATCTCCAACCTCCCCTTTGTTGCTAAAGTCCTTGAAAAAACAGTCAATACTCAACTGTCAAACTACTTAGACCAGCACCAGATTCTCTTTCCTTCAAAACACGGCTTCAGAAAGCGATTCAGCACCGAAACTGTATTACTCTCCCTCACCGACCTTGTCATCAAAGGCTTTGACAAAGGTCACACATTTATCCTTGCTCTTTTAGACATCTCTGCAGCCTTCGACACTATCAACCATTCCATACTACTCGACAGGCTAGCTGAGATTGGCATCTCTGGGACCCCACTTCGCTGGTTTAATTCATATATAAGGGATAGACAATACAAGGTAAAAATTGAAAATCATGAATCTGAGCCAACTGACATCACAAGGGGCGTACCCCAGGGCTCCTCCTTATCATCCACACTGTTCAACATATACCTCCTCCCCCTTTGCCAGCTACTCTCAAATCTCGGCCTCCCGCACTTCGTCTATGCCGACGATGTGCAAGTGCTCATTCCCATCACCGACTCCATCTCCAACGCCCTAAAAAGATGGGACTGTGCCCTCTCTTCCATCAATTGTCTACTCACCCAACTCAATCTAGCCCTAAATCCCAACAAGACTGAACTCATGATCATCTCACCACAACCCATCAACCAAGCACCCATACCCTGTACCAACTCCCCCCCTTCTCTTCCAGTCCTCTCGCAACTTGTAAGAGACCTAGGTGTCACACTTGATCCTCAATTCAACCTACAGAAATTTATTTCCTCAACCATCAAAGACTGTTACTTCAAACTACACACCCTCAAAAAACTCAAACCCATTCTGCACCACAATGACTTCAGAACAGCCCTACAAGCCCTCATTTTATCTAAAATAGACTATGCAAACGCTCTACTCTTAGGCCTCCCAAAGAACAGCCTTGCCCCCCTGCAGCTACTTCAAAATGCTGCGGCAAGAATATTGACAGGCACCCACAGGAAAGAACACATTTCACCTATACTCAAACAACTCCACTGGCTCCCCATCGCAGCCCGAATTCAATTCAAAACACTCACACTTATTCACAAAGCCATCCACAATCCAGACATGCTCTGGTTCTCAGAACATTTACATATACGCTCCTCTTCCAGGCCTACCAGAGCACCCTACACCGCAAACATTAACACTCCTTCTCCCAAACTCTTCCATCTAACAACCACCAAACAACGTGCGTTATCCCTAGCTGGACCCTCCCTATGGAATTCTATGCCCACTCACCTTCGCCTTGAAACCTGCACTAAGAAATTCAGACAGAACCTCAAGACCTGGTTGTTTGCCCGATCCTACTCATAAACCCTTCCCTCTCATGAGCCCGACCCTACTCATGTTCGCCCGACCCTTGTCATACCCTCCCTATTCCCACCATCACCTTCTTTCCTTTACCCCTCCCCTACCTCCTCCCCACCCCTAGGCTCCCTTCACCCCTCTTAGGTCCCCTACCAAATACCCCTCTCCTTACCCTCTCCCTCCAAGTACTCTTTGTACTTTATCAATTCTTGTACATTATCCATACTCGTATTAACTATAATTATCTTGTACGCTATTTTAATTGTATTTAACTATGTTTTATATTAACCTATTTGTACAGCCTAACAGCGGCGTCGGGTGGCAGCAGCGGCATCGGGTGGCAGCGGCGGCGGTGTCGGGTGGCGGCGGCGGCGGCGTCGGGTGGCGGCAGCAGCGGCGGCGGCAGTGGCGGCCAGTAGCGAGGGAGGGAGGAGAGAGAGAGAGGGAGGGAGGGACTGAGTGAGAGGGAGGGAGGGAGTGGGAGGGACGGAGTGAGAGGGAGGGACTGAGTGAGAGGGAGGGACTGAGTGAGAGGGAGGGACTGAAGGAGGGGGAGGGAGGGACTGAGTGAGAGGGAGGGAGGGAGGGGGAGGGACTGAGGGAGGGGGAGGGAGGGACTGAGTGAGAGTGAGGGAGGGGGAGGGACTAAGTGAGAGGGAGGGAGGAGTGGGTGAGTGTGTGGGAGGGAGGTAGGGGGTGGGGAAGAGGGAGGGGAGAGGGAGAATGAGGGAGAGGTGAGAGACAGGGATATGAGTAAGTGGAAGGGGAAGAGTGAGGGGAGAGGGAGAGGTGAGAGAGGGATGTGAGTAAGTGGAAGGGTAAGAAGTTGTGGAGCAGAGAAAAAGGGAGTGGAGGAGGGCTGAGGGAGAGGGGATGGGATTGAGAGAGGGTGGGGAGTGACTGAGGGAAGGGGAGAGAGGTGGGAGTGACTGAGGGAAGGGGAGGGAGGTGAGAGTGAGGGGAAGGGAGGCAGTGGGAGAAGGAAGAAGGACAATTTCAATTAAAATCTTCCATCAGTATCCCAAACCATAATCTTATATATACATTAACCACTTATCCATCGAAAAGGTTCAAGATGTGTAGGGGCAGAAAACACAAACTTATTTTTCTTAAAAGAGATCAAGCATTTGCACGGATATTTCAGGAAAAAAGTAGCTTCAATAGAAACTACTCTCTGTTTCAAAGAAAGAAATTGTTTCCTACATAATGGAGAAGCATAAGGAAACAGGAAAATCTTGAATTCTCTGGCTGCAAAACTTGAAATCTCTATTTAGGAAATATTTACAAAAAAACATATCCTTATTTTCTAAACATAAAATACCAAAAGAGTTACTCTTAAAGGAACATCATCCAATGAGGACTCCAAAAAAGTAAAAAGGCTGGCTGCATTGGGAACCAAAATATCTAATCCTCTCTCTTTCACATTAACATTTTTCTTATTTTTCGGGATATAATATATTATTGAGACTAAGGGTATCTTATCACCTGGCACACCCATGTTACCACATAGGTACTTAAATATTTACGGGTAGATTTTGTTAGGTGCAAATGCGCGTCCATGTGCACGCATTTCCCGGCGCGAACACATGGATGTGCCGATTTTATAACATGCAGGCACCGGCAGGTAGAATTCTGCAAATTTGCGTGGTGATGCATCGCTAGCTTCCCCAGTTCCCTACCCCCTACCTTAATGTCCTTTCCCTTCTCCTCTCCAACCCCTAAATCTAAATTTTCTTTGGTTTTTACCTTTTTTGCTCATCTTACTTCAGCTCCCAAGCTGAAGTAAGTTGCACGCGCCAGCAGAGCAAACAATGGCACTGATCATGCCCGTCCCCTGCCCCGCCCAAAACACACCCTCCGGCCCGCCCCTTCCAAGAGGCCTGGCACTTGAGCGCTTATTGGCCTTAAGGTGTGTGGCTGGGCCTATTGGAAGATTCGCCCAGCGCACACAAGGCCCGGCCACGCAAGTAAAGGCTGGAATTTGCGCGCAATGTGTTGCGGTTCTGGCCGCGAGCATCGCAGCCAGGCCCTAAACTTCGGGCTCCCGGTCCTGCTCCCGCTTCCAGAGGGCTAGTTTGCGGCCTGTTTGGCGGTGTCCCCGCTGGGGCTGCGCCGCTGCAAGCTCTCCCATGGATGCCTTGCTCCTAGGCGCGCATGCACGCGCCACTTGGGCGCTTTTCTAGGCCATTTCCCGCCAGAGCTGACTCCACCCAAATCCTGACATCAGACGCCGCGGACTTGATAAGCCGGCCGAGGTCTTCCAGTCTTTGCCTTGCAACGAGTTAGCCTCCTGGTTCCCTGTTGCGTTGTGCCCTGGAGCGACTCGTCTTCTTTCATCGCTCCGTTCCTGCTACAGTACCTGCTTGGTTCCTGCTTGCCTGCTACAGTACCTGCTTGGTTCCTGCCTGCTTGCTACCGTTCCTGCCTGGTTCCAGTACCCAAGTCTTGCTACAGTTCCTGCCTGGTTCCAGAACCCGTACCCAGTTACAGTATTGCTACTGTCCTAGTCTGGTTCCAGTTACCTGTCCTGACCCACTACTCGCCTAAGTACCAGTGGCCGGGCCCCTACGGGCTCCTCCCGGGGGGGCTTCGGCTTCCAAAGGTGAAGAGCATCTACGTCTTGCCTGAACATCTGCCTCCCGGCCTGCTATTCTTTAGAGACATTGACAATCCTTCTCCGTCTCCAGCAGGTCGGCTGGAGACGGAGAAGGATTGGCGCATCCGCCAAGTCCATGCAAGGCCATGGACTTGGCGGATGCGCCTGTCCCCTTGGACCTGCCTGGGTTGGCCCAGCAGCTGCAGTATCAAAAGCAGTACCTCAAGGTCCTTACCGGTTCAATAGGGGAGTTATCGGCCCGATTGGATGCCCGGGCCACCTCTGCCCCAGACCCAGTACCCGAGGCCCAAGATTCTTCAGTAACGCAGCTGCCGGCACCCTCCCGCTACGCTGGTGATTTAAGGACCTGCCGCGGCTTCCTGAACCAATGTTTTGTGCAGTTCTCCTTGTTGCCTCGGCAGTTTCCCTCGGATGTGGTGAAAGTGGCATATATCCTGTCCCTGCTTGATGGGAAAGCCTTAATATGGGCTTCTCCCCTTTGGGAAAACAATGATTCTTCACTAACGGATTTACAAAAGTTCATTACGAACTTTCGCCAGGTCTTTGATGAGCCCGCCCAAGTAGCTACAGCTACGTCTGATCTGCTGCAACTTCGTCAGGGGGCTCGCTCCTTGGCAGACTATGCAATGGACTTTTGGACTTTAGCCCAGGAAGTAGGTTGGCAAGATGGTAGTCTTAAGGCCATCTTCCTGGAAGGCCTCTCCTGACATATAAAGGATGAAATTGCAGCTCGAGACATGCCGGAGGACCTCAATGCCCTAATTGAGATGGCTGCCCGCATTCACCGCTGCCTACAACAACGGGCCAAGGAGCAGCGCTCCTCTTGCTATAGTCTGGCTCCTGGGCCGAGACCTGTGCCCATGCAGCTGGGACGGGCCCCGCTTTCTGCTGAAGAAAGGCAACGTCGCCGTTCATTGAAGTTGTGTTTATATTGTGGCCAGAAGAGCCACTTCTTAGCATGCTGCCAGGAGCGTGCGGAAAACGCCAAAAGCCTAGGAAGTCGGGAGGAGCTCCTCTTAGGTTGTGCTACAGCTCCTCTATTTATTGTCCCAGTTACCTTGGAATATCCCAGAGGCTCCTTTGAAACGATGGCATTTCTGGATTCCGGAGCCGGAGGTAATTTCATCCTGCAGGACCTAGTCTCCCAGTTGCGAATTCCTATGCATAGACGGGAGGTCCCGTTACGATTTACCTCTAACCAGGGGACGCTCCTTCCAGGACCTGTTCAGATGTCCACGGCACCCATTACAGTCCGCACCAGGGCGATCCATTCAGAGGAGATAGCTTTCCTAGTGTTGGAGAAGGCTGTCCACCCTGTGGTGCTAGGGTTGCCGTGGTTACAGAGACACTCGCCCACAATTCGGTGGGATACTCTACAGATCGTCAAATGGAGTCCTTTTTGCCTGACTAACTGTATGAAAGTGCCTAAGAGTCCCGAACTTCCTTTGATGCACTTTGCCGTGGGTCCTCCGGCACCTTATGAGGACTTCACGCAGCATCGTCCGTATGACTGTGCTATAGACTTGCTACCTGGTACTATGCCTCCCGAGAAAGGGTCTATCCCTTATCCATACCCGAGACCCGGGCCATGTCCGAATACATTGCAGAGAAACTGGCCAAGGGGTTTATCCGCCCGTCCAAGTCGCCTGCAGGCAGGCTTCTTTTTTGTCAGCAAGAAAGACGGCTCACTGAGGCCGTGTATAGACTATCGAGGTCTAAATTCTATTACCAAGCGAGACCGCTACCCGCTCCCGTTAATCCTGGAGCTCCTTGATCGGCTTCAAGGAGCGAAGATTTTCACAAAGTTGGACCTACGAGGAGCGTACAATCTAGTCAGAATCCATCCTGGAGATGAGTGAAAAACCGCGTTTAATACCCGAGACGGGCATTACAAGTATCTCGTGATGCCTTTCGGCTTATGTAATGCCCCAGCGGTGTTCCAGCACCTGATAAATGAGGTGTTGCGGGATCTTCTGAACATCTGCGTAATTGTTTACCTCGACGATGTGTTAGTCTACTCCCAGGACCTGTCGTCACACTGTCAGCACGTCCGTCAAGTGCTCCAGATACTTAGGGAGCATGGTCTGTACGTGAAGCTGGAAAAATGTAACTTTGAAAAGACGTCCCTGCCGTTCTTAGGCTACATAGTCTCTGCAGATGGATTTCAAATGGATCCTGAGAAAGTGGCGGCTATTAAGAATTGGCCCCAGCCGAGGGGTCTTAAAGCGTTGCAACGCTTCCTAGGCTTTTCCAATTTCTACCGTCACTTTATTCCCAACTACTCTCGTATTGTGGCCCCGCTAACTGCCCTCACCCGAAAGGGGGCTAACGCGGTGGATTGGCCTGCTACTGCCTGTCAAGCTTTTGAGATTCTTAAAGAAGCCTTCTTGTTAGACACCTGCCTTCATCATCAACTAATTTCCCTACCTTATAATTAATATTCCTACATCATAAACACAATTCACTAATGCCTTAAGCACATTGACTGGCATTTACGTTCTTTCGATTTAATCCCCTGCTTCTTTTCTATGCTCCAAGTTGTATTACTCCCTTGTTTTATTGTAACTGCATACCTTTAGCCTTCTCTTGTTTAATGTTTTATTATTATTATTATTATTATTAATAAGATAAATATTAGTTTTTACCTTTTTTGTTACCTATCCACTTGTTAATTGTAAACCGACATGATGCGATATCTATTGTGAATGCCGGTATAGAAAAACTTAAAATAAATAAATAAATAAATAAATCCGGATCCCAGCCGGCCCTTTGTGGTGGAAGTTGATGCCTCCAATGTGGCCGTGGGGGCCATACTGAGTCAGTACTCTGAGTCCGGACAGCTGTTGCCCTGTTCATATTTCTCAAGGAAATTCTCCCCGGCAGAAAGCAACTACTGTGTAGGAGACAAAGAGTTGCTAGCCGTGAAACTTGCCCTGGAAGAATGGGAGACAGTGGTTGGAAGGAGCTAACCATCCGGTTACGATTTACACTGATCACAAAAACCTAGCATTCTTTGAAGCAAGCTCAACGCCTGAACCCGAGACAAGCCCGGTGGTCGCTATTTTTTGATCGGTTTGACTTTATCTTATGCTACCGACCCCGCTCGAAGAATGTTCGAGCTGACGCGCTCTCGCGTTCCTCTGAGGTTGAAGAGACTCCTGACACACCTCTGTACATCCTGGACCGAAGAAAGTAAGTCTTGCCGCAACCTCAGTGTCCTCACAAGGGAAGACCGTCGTGCCACGTCGCTCCCGGAGCGCAGTTCTCGCCTGGGCCCATGACTCCCTTAGTGGGGCCATGCTGGTTGGAAAGAGACTTTGGACTTGTTAAACCTTTTCTAATGATGGCCGACGGTGAGACAGGACATTCAAGCTTTTGTGGGTTCATGCCCTACCTGTGCTGTTCAAAAGCCGCTCATCGGGAAACCCAGGGGCCTGTTGCAACCATTGCCCACCCCGGTGGAGCCTTGGACACACATTTCCACCAATTTCGTTGTGGACCTTCCTGCCTCAGGAGGTAATTTGGTCATTTGGGTAACCGTGGACCAATTTTCCAAGATGGCGCACTTTGTCCCTTTGCCAAAGCTACCTTCTGCACCTGACCTGACTGGCCTGTTCGCTCAGCATATTTTTAAACTTCACAGTCTCCCGCAGGATATAGTCTCCGATTGAGGACCACAGTTTACAGCTCCTTATTGGAAAGCCCTATGTAAACGCTTCAATGTGAACTTAGTCTTTCATCAGCGTTCCATCCTCAAAGTAATGGGCAAACGGAACGAACAAATCGAACCTTGAAGACTTTTTCTCCGTGCTTTCGTGAATGAACGACAAGATAATTGGGCCAAGCTACTCCTGTGGGCGGAGTTCTCGTATAATAATCACACGCATGCAGCTACTGGAAGTTCGCCGTTCCTCGTTGTTTATGGGAAGCAACTTCGACCGCCCCTACCTTCGCCTGAACCTAGTGCACTCCTGGCAGTGCAACTCTCAGCTCGTCAGCTTCGTTCCTTGTGGATCTCTACCCAGGAAAAGATCCGTAAGGCCGCCTTGTCCACCAAGAAATGGGCGGATAGGCATCGTCAGCCAGCACCCATCTTCCTTCCAGAAGATCGTATCTGGCTTAGCACCAGAAATCTACTGCTACGTATCCCGTCTAGAAGACTAGCTCCGAAGTTCTGTGGGCCTTTTCGAGTCGCCGAATGAGTGGGAGCAGTCTCATACCGTCTATGCCTACCCTCTTCTATGCACATACAAGACGTGTTCCATGTGTCATTGCTGAAGCCTCTTGTATTATCCAGGTACCACTCCCGGGCTCCTGACCCATCGGATCATTCAGTACCAGACGAGGTCACGTATCAAGTGCGTGAAGTTTTGGATGTCCGGTTCCATCAACGCCGATGGGAATACTTGCTTGCCTGGGAGGGTTCCGGATCAGAGGATAATTCTTGGGAACCGGCCTGTAACATCCTCGACAAGGACTTATTACGCCAGTTCCATCTGAACCACCCAAGTAAACCTGGACCGGCTAAGAGGGGGCGTAAGAGGGGAGGTACTGTTGCGGTTCTGGCCCTTACCTTCGGGCTCCCGGTCCTGCTCCCGGCTTCCAGAGGGCTGGTTTGCGGCCTGTTTGGCGGCGTCCCCGCTAGGGCTGTGCTGCTGCAAGCTCTCCCATGGACGCCCTGCTCCTAGGCGCACTCGCACGCCACTTGGGCGCTTTTCTAGGTCGTTTCCCGCCAGAGCTGACTCCGCCCAAATCCTGACATCAGACGCCGCGGCCTTGATAAGCCGGCCGTGGTCTTTCAGTCTTTGCCTTGCAACGGGTTAGCCTCCTGGTTCCCTGTTGCATTGTGCCCCGGAGCGACTCGTCTTGTTTCATCGCTCCGTTCCTGCTACAGTACCTGCTTGGTTCCTGCTTGCCTGCTACAGTTCCTGCCTGGTTCCAGTACCCGAGTCTTGCTCCGAGGAGGAGCCTGTAGGGGTCCGGCCGCTGGGACTTAGGCGACTCCTCTGAAGACTGTAGAAAGGTCTGGATGCAGGCACCTCCTGCAGGTCGTGGGTTCCAGACGGCTGGCACCTCCAGCAGGTCGTGGCAGTCTGAGGGCAGAGTCATAGAAGAATCCAAAGCCGGTCCGAGGTTTGATACACAGGCGAGGTCAGAGTCCAATCCAGGGTCTAAGCAGGAGAAGGGTCCAAAGCCGTACCAGGATCAAGCCAGGAGAATAGAGATGTGAATCGTGTGCCCGATCGTTTTAACGATCAGGTTCGGATGGTGGGAGAAAAAAATCGGATCGTTAGATATGTGAATTGGAATCGGTTCCGATTCCAATTCACATTGTTAATTTTTTAGTGAGGCCTGAGCAGATAAAAAAAAACCCACCCTGACCCTTTACAAATGACCCCTTTGCTCTCCCACCCTCCCAAACCCCCCCAAACTGTTAAATTACCTGGTGGTCCAGTGGGGGGGGGGGGGGGTCCCGGCGCGATCTCCCGCTCTCGGGCCATCGGCGCCATTTTGGCTACCACTGATAAAAATGGCGCCGATGGGCCGATGGCCCGATAAAAAAAAAACCCACCCCGACCCTTTACAAATTACCCCTTTGCTTCTCCCACCCTCCCGACCCCCCCAAAAACCTTTTACATGTACCTGGTGGTCTAGCGGGGGGTCCGGGAGTCATCCCTTCAATCATACCCTCGGTGCCGCTGCCGGTGCTGGAGGTTTCAAAATGGCGCCGATCGCCTTTGACCTCACTATGTCACAGGGAGCGACGGTCGCATGTCCCGTGTCCTATTTAACGATACAATACAAATGCCCCTGATGATAAATCGGGGGCATTTGTATTGTATCGTGCACTCTAACGATTTAGAACGATTCTAAAAATATCTGACGATAATTTTAATCGTTCAAAAACGATTCACATCTCTACAGGAGAAGGGTCCAACGCCGTACCAGGATCAAGCCAGGAGAAGACACGTCCACCAGTCCAGAAGTCAGGAGCCAAGAATCAATCCACGGAGCAAGGAAGCAGAGCCGGATGAAGAACTAGGAACCAAGAGCACAGGAGCAAACTCAGGCAAGAACCTCAATACCAAGGCAAGGTCTGAAAGCTCAGACCTTGCCTTAAATACCAGAAGCCAGGGGAGGAGACTCAGTAGGAGCCATGACAACTTCCTGTCATGGCTCCTTTAAGAACAATCTTCAGCCGCGCACATGGCCCTAGGGGAAGCCAAGGGGGCGGAGCCGAACCCCGAGGAGCCAGTCAGCCCGGCAATGCAGAAGCAGGAGAGCAGCCTGCTCCGCCGGAGCCCCGAACGCCGTCAGACGTCCCAGGTAATTACTTCCTTCGCACCCGCTGGCCCGGCCTCAGTCGCAGTCCGCTGCGGCCGGCGACCATGACACCCAGCCCCGGTCGCGGCTTGCCGTGGCCGGCGGTGCTAACACAGACAGCATGCTCACTTGCGATGTTGATTGAGATAACATTTTTCCATCCTTGACACTATCTTCCATACATCTATCAAAGATATATTATTAGGTTCTAGTATCTTAGCTCCCAATTCCAATATATGTGGGATAGGAGATAGCAAGGAATCATTTCCAGGTCATAGCCGACAACCTGGGCCTTTCTTCACTGAGTCCTTGGATGTTAAATCACCTCCTAGGTATTTCAGAACCAGACCCTTTAAATTGTTAGAATAATTCACCAAAGAGTCCTCCCTGGGAGTAGAAAGGATAACTGATACCCCACCCTCCACACCAAGGGGGATCATGACTTCCATAAAATTTGAGGGCTTGGGAGGTAGATTAAAACCAGGGCTGAGAGAGGCTTCTGATGAAATGTAGAGATGTGTATCGTGTGATCGATCGTCTTAACGATCGATTTCAGCTGTGGGGGAGAGGGAATCGAATCGTCGCGGTTTTGTTTCTGTAAATATCGTGTAAATCGTAAATCGGGGAGGGCGGGAAAACCGGCACACTAAAACATCCCTAAAACCCACCCCGACCCTTTAAAATAAATCCCCCCCTCCCGAAACACCCCCCCCCCAAATGTCTTAAATTACCTGGGGTCCAGTGGGAGGGTCCCGTTGTGATCTTCCACTCTCGGGCCACGGGTGCGTTGATAGAAAAATGGCGCTACCTTTGCCCTGTCATATGACAGGGCAAAGGTAGCGCCGGCGCCATTTTGGTTCCTATCCCCCGACGTCACGAGCGTAGGAGATCGCTCCCGGACCCCCGCTGGACCCCCAGGGACTTTTGGCCAGCTTGGGGGGGGGCCTCCTGACCCCCACAAGACTTGCCAAAAGTCCAGCGGGGGTCCGGGAACGACCTCCTGCACTCGAATCGTGTTGCCGTACGGCCGGCGCCATTTTGCCGTACGGCAATATGGCCATAGCCATTTTGCAAAGGGCAAAGGTAGCGCCGGCGCCATTTTTCTATCAACGCACCCGTGGCCCGAGAGTGGAAGATCACAACGGGACCCCCCCACTGGACCCCAGGTAATTTAAGACATTCGGGAGGGTGGGGGATTTATTTTAAAGGGTCGGGGTGGGTTTTAGGGATGTTTTAGTGTGCCGGTTTTCCCGCCCTCCCCCTTCCCCTCCCCCTTCCCCCGATTTACGATTTTTGACGATAAATCGGGGGAATTCCTATTAAATATCGACTCTAACGATTTTTGACGATTTAAAATATATCGGACGATATTTTAAATCGTCAAAAAACGATTCACATCCCTAATGAAATGGATCCCTCTCCTTCCATATCTATTGAGGTTAATGATGGGCAAACTACATAGTAATCCATAGGACCTCAAGCAGATACAGAAAAGACTGGAGTTTTACCCTTCCTTTTCATTCCCATGGATGGCAAGCAAAGATCTTCCAGGAAAAAATTCTCCCAAGAGCGCACCCCTTAGGTGTGCGGCTTTGGCACACCAGTGCCGGCACTCCACAGGCCCATCACTCTTAAATATCTCACCAGGCCCCCTTGGATCACATCAGGGGCCTCAATAGGAAGGGGGAAGGGTAGTAAAGCTAGCGTCACTCCAGCAGACTCCTTCTCCTTTCCTTCCCTAGTGTCCCCATTATTGCTGCTTTTCATTGCTACCCTTTCTTGCAAAAATTTTCAAAAAAGCAGTCAATAAGCAGTTGACTGATTACCGTGAAGGCAACCATTTGATGAATCCAAATCAATGGGTATTTAGAAAAAAACACTGTACTTAGATGCTACTTCTTTCAGTATCAGACACCTTATGGCATGGTTTTCATAATGGTCAAAGATACTTTTTGGTTCTTTTAGACTTATAAGCCACATTTGATACAGTTGACCTCGTGGTCATGCTACAACAAGAAAAATTTGGAATTGCAGGGCTAGTTTTTGTTGCGGTGGCCAGCCGCGGAGCCTCACGGCTGGCCACACTCACCCCCCAAGCCTGTCTGGGCCTCTCGCATGGCTCCCCAAGCCACCACCATCATTTCCCTCCAGTGCAGTGGGGAGCTACCCTGCCACTGTTGCACTGCCGGCCTTTGCTGCTGCTAGGCGCGTGCACACACAGCTCTCAATTAGGTTTAAAGAGGCTGCAGAGGGAAAACCTCCTGCAGCCCTGGATGTTGACCTTGACCCTAGACCCTATTTAAGGCAGCCTCTGCTGCCCCATCCTTGCCTTAGCAACAGATCTCACTCTGCTCTGAGCTGCTGGTTACTCCGTGTGTTCCTGATCCAGTCTTGTTCAGTGTGTTCCTGATCCAGCCCTGCTCCATGTGTTCCTGGTCCCGCTCCTGTTCCGGCTCCTCGTTTCTTTGGCTTGCTCTCCTGGTTCTTGATTCGGCCTGACCCTGGATTCTGCATTGTCTGCCATCTGCCCTGAGCACTTGCCTGCTCACCGTCTCTTCTGCTAGCTGCCTGCCCTGACCTCTGACCTGTTCCTGGATTCCCCAGTTTCGCTGCTGACCCTGACCACTGGTATGTGTGACCTCGCTTCCACCTTCTGCCTTCAGGATGGTCTTCACCCGGAGACTCATTCCTAAGTCCTGCCAGCCCCAGCACCCAAGGACTCAACCTGCGGGGAATGAGGACAGGTAAAAGTGAAGGTCCGGTTGGGTCTCCACCACCTGCGTCCGCCTCCCGACCCAAGCAGTGCTGAGAATTTCTCAACCAGTGTTTCATGCACTTCACGCTACAGCCCACACAGTTCTCCTCGGATGCTGTGAAGACCACCTTTATCCTTTCTCTCCTTGATGGCAAAGCATTGGCCTGGGCATCCCCCCTATGGGAACGAGGGGACCCGCTCCTCCAAGACCTACAATGCTTTATCCAGGTGTTCAAGTAGACTTTCGATGAGACTGGTTGACTGGCTGCCACCGGCTCCGATATTCGACACCTCCGCCAAGGAGCACGGCTATTGTTGGACTATGGCATAGAATTTCGCACTATGTGCCACTGAACTGAATTGGCGGAAAAACAGCCTGAGAAGTATCTTCCTGGAGGGTCTGTCCTCGCGCATCAAGGATGAGCTGGCAGCCCAGGATCTCCCAGAATCCCTGGATACTCTCATCGACCTAGCCGGCAGGATAGATCGCCACCTCCAGAATGAGCCCGGGAGATGCGAGTACCCAAAGACCTGTCTCTTTGGCACTTACTTTTTCAGACCATTGGTGACACCACTTCCAGCATCTAGAACATGGCAGGAGGAACCTATGCAGCTGGGGCGAAGCCCTCTGACACCTGAAGAAAGGCAGCGCCGCCAGACCATGGGCCTGTGCCTGTACTGTACAGGGAAGGGGCACTTCTTGGCCCAATGGCTAAAGATGCCGGCAAACGTCCGGGCCTAGAACCAATTGGGGAGGTGGTTTTAGGTTTCACGAAGCCTGCTCCCCAACTCATGCTCCCAGTGACTCTTCTCACAAATCAGCAAGAGTTCTCCACCTTGGCCCTTCTAGACTTGGGCGCTGGAGGAAACTTTGTTATGAAGAGCCTGATTGACCATCTAAACCTGCCCATGGTACTACGGAACACTCCGTTGGTGATCTCCTTAATCTCGGGGAACCCTCTTCCAGGGTGGGTCACCAGGACCACTCTCTCCGTGCGCCTCCGGACCGGCATGCTGCATTTTGAAAGGGCCATTGAAAGGCCATTGAAATTGCATGGATGGCCCTTTGAAAGGGCCATCCATGCAATTGTCCTCTGGTTACCATGGCTACAGCAGCACTCCCCCCATTATCGACTGGGAGACACTCCAACTGGCCAAATGGGGTTCCATTTTCTACCAGGAATGTCTTCTTCCTATTAGGCGCTCCTCCTCGATGCTTCTTGCTGCAGCCTCCCTGGAATTGTCTCCAAAGTATGCCAGCTACGCCGATGTCTTCTCCAAGGATAACGTGGAAATCCTGCCAGAACATCGTCCGTTCAACTGCGCATCAATTTAGTTCCCAGAATCACCCCTCCTCGGGAAAGGGTGTATCCCCATCCCTTCCTGAGACCAAGGCCATGGCCAAATACATTCGAGAGAACCTGGAAAGGGGATTCATTCAACCTTCAACGTCGCCGGCAAAGGCCGGCTTCTTATTTGTGGCCAAGAAAGATGGCACTCTTCGGCGACTACCGGGGGCTTAACGCCATAACCAAGAAAGACCGGTACCAGTTGCCCATCATCTCGGAGCTATTGGACCATCTGCAGGGAGGCCGAATGTTTACCAAGTTAGACCTCCGAGGGGCATACAACCTGGTTTGGATTAAACCTGGAGACGAATTTAAAACCGCTTTTAATACCTGGGACGGCCACTACGAGTACCTGGTGATGTCGTTCAGATTATGTAATGCCCCCACAGTATTCCAATATATGATGAACGAAATCTTTCGGGACCTACTATATATCAGTATAGTGGTCTGTCTCGATGACGTTCTTGTCTTCTCAAAAGACCTCCAGTCTCATCGTCGCGATGTTCGACAAGTCCTCCAATGCCTGCGTGCCCATAAACCCTACGCGAAACTGGAGAAATGCATATTTAAAGAAGGGTCTCTTCCCTTCCTGGGATACATTATCTCCAGTACAGGCTTTAGAATGGATATGGAGAAGTTGGCCTGCATCTGGGACTGGCCCAAGCCATACGGGCTTCGATCTTTACCACGATTTCTGGGTTTTGCTAACTTCTATAGACATTTCATTCCCCACTACTCTCAATTGCTCGCCCCACTTACGGCACTCACTAGGAAAGGAGCCAATACTAGCGAGTGACCTGCAGAAGCGCTAGATGCTTTTACCAACTTGAAGCGAGCCTTTCTCCATGAACCCTTCCTCCATTACCCAGATCCTACATGCCCCTTCATCCTGGAGGTTGATGTCTCCTCCATCGCACTTGGGACAGTTCTGAGCCAGCTCATTGCTAAGGGGATCTGCCATCCCTGCTCCTATTTTCCCGTAAGTTCTCTCCAGCGGAGAGAGGTTATGGCATCAGGATAAGGAGCTCCTGGCTATAAAACTGGCCTTTGAGGAATGGCGACACTGGTTGGAAGGGGCACAGCATACCATCACTGTTTATACTACCTACAAGAACTTGGAGCATCTTAGCCATGCCCAGTGTCTAAATGCCTGCCAAGCTTGCTGGTCCCTGCTTTTTAGCCGCTTCGATTTTGTGGTGAAGTACAGGCCAGCCACCAAGAATGTCAAAGCTGACGCCCTCTTTCGGTCTTTGGATCCTGAAAACAACCTGGACCCTCCCGGCTACATCATTGACCCGGCACGTATCCTTCTGGCTGCCTCCCAAACAGTTCCTCCAGGAAAGACTGTGGTCCCGTCTTGACTTTGACAACGAGTGCTAAAATGGGCCCATCATGCCAAAGTTGTGGGTCACTCTCGACCAGGGGCGGATTGTGGAAAAATAGTGGCCCGCAGGATTTTTCTCCATACTGGCCCATGGGTACCCAATTACATATACAATATAATTTACATATATAATTTACATATGATTTACATATATATGTACACACCCCTATATTTCGGTATGGTCCTCCCATATCAACACAGTACTATTTGCCAACACTCAAAGAATAACAACCCCACCTATGAAAAAGAATACCACAAATATTACACCAGAATCTAAAATATCAATATACCTCCTATCAGGAAAACAGAACAGGCCAAGCCACTACAGATCCCTACAGAGAAACCACATGCTAAAAGAATGCTTCATCTCAGTCTTTGCATGCAGAACACAAACTCTCACCAAATACAGAATACAAAATGAAGGAGCACAAATGACAAAAACTGAAATGGAAAATCCAAGAAGCCAAACTCCATGTATTAACAATAGAAAAATAGAACCACCATTCCTCATAAAACAAATAAAATCAAGAAACATAAAGCATCAATTATAATAGTAAAACCATAATAAAAGAATATTTTAAAACTACTGATAAATAGAATTTCTATTAATTAAAATCATATACATGGAGGATCACGTGATGTGGTGAGCGAGGTCGGTCGCAGACTTCCTCGCTCTGGGAGGCGCATCTCTTACCCACCACCATCTGCCAGCTAAAATCCTGCCGAACAGCTTAAAATCCCCTTGGGACTGAGGAGCCTATGTCGATAACTACTTTTATGTCTAAATCGCCATCTGTGATGCCTCCGAAAGTGGCGAAACGGGACAAAGAAAAAGCTCGAGGGCAGGAGCCCAAAATGGTGGCCGCGCCGGCAGATGACCGTCTCCAAGAACCCGGTCGCCCTCCCCCTACATCCGACCACTGCAGAAATTAAAGAAGTTATCAGTGCCGTATTAGATGCAAAATTGGAAAGGATCTCGGCTCAACTCACTTCCTTGCAGGAGGCCTTTCAGGATTATGCTCCTCGCCTCTCCCAGGTGGAGGAGCGGACGTCCACCCTTGAAGATGAGGCAACCGCTTTACAGGGGAAGGTGTCCGGAATGGAAAAAGCCTTGCAGGAACAAGAAGAAAAAATGGAAGACCTTGAAAACAGGGCCAGGAGATCAAATATCAGATTTATAGGGCTCCCTGAAACTTTAGTAGATCAGCTGCTTCGGCCCACTTTGTTAAAATGGCTACCGGAAGTCCTGGGACTACCAGACTTACAGGACACATTGGAAATAGAAAGGATCCACAGGATCGGAGCTAAAGGAGCAGACCAAAATCGCCCGCGCACGGTGATTGCAAAAATACTTAATTTTCACCACAAGCATCTCATTTTACAGGCAGCGCGAAAGCAGGGGGCACTGCTTTTTCAAGGGAAAGAAATTTGTTTAGCGCCGGATTATTCAGTGAAGGTGGCGGCTATGCGACATGCCTACGGCCCGATCTGCAGCAAGCGTATTGAACACAATGTTCGTTTCACAACCACAGAGGCAAATGGACTACTTATGAGTCTGCAGAAGCGGCGAAAGGGGTCTTAGACATGCTCAACAAGTAATTTTCATGGCAGGATTGGACTACATTATTTAAGATACAAACATCAATGGTGGAGGGTGAGAGCTCTGTGCTTTCTGATCACAATATAATGATCTCCCTACATGACTCGATGAGTCTGGGTTTATTGGGGATTGTATTGCTGTTGGGAGGGGGGGTGGGGGGGAGGGATGGTAGATGCTGGTATTACTGCTTATATGTGTCTGATGTATGTATCTGGTATGCACTTAGACGGTGGGACTGCTGGGAAGATTTCCTCTTCCTCTGGATGCTGGTGTATAAGGTCGAGAGCAGGCTAGGCTGGGGGCCTGCTCTCCTTTTTCCCCTTTGTCCATTTTTGAATTGTCTAAACCTACCCCTTGATAGCTAGATGGGGAATAAATACCGCCTGATTTCTTGGAATGTTAATGGGTTAGGGTCCCCAATCAAGAGGAAAAAGGTATTCCAACACTTGCAACGCATGAAAGTAAACATCGCCTGCATCCAGGAAACTCATCAGAATCCCTTGGAGAGCTCGAAGCTCTGCAGGGAATGGGCAGCGGCCTGTTATTATTCTGCAGCCCAAGGGAAGAAGGGAGGTGTAGCGGTATTAGTGCATAAGAATACTCCCCTTACACTCACTAGTGAAATCAAAGATGACGCTGGCAGATACATCATTCTTATTGGCTCTTTGGCAGGGCAAACTATTACCATTTGTAACCTATGTGCCCCAAATCACCCAGACCCTACTTTTGCTACTCGTGTTATTAATGTGCTTTTAACCAACATGCAAGGGGACTTATTTCTCGCAGGAGATTTCAACAGTATCTCTGACCCTGAGTTGGATAAATCGCAAGTGCCACCTAGTTATAAATTAACCACTGACTTAAGGGTTCCTACGTTTTGTAAACAACTGGGCTTACTGGATATATGGCGAGTCCTGCACCCTGACTTGAGGGAGTATACACATGTGTCTAAGGCCCATAGTACCCTGTCTCGGATCGATTACATTCTTATCCCGGACTCCCTTTTTGCCAGGGTGGAGGGCGCAGAGATTGGGGAAATAGTGGTAGCAGACCATGCTCCGATCTGGGTAGACTTTTGGCTCTCGGATCTTGGCAAGACCCAGAGAATTTGGCGATTCCCTGGGAACTTATTGGAAGATAAAACTTTTCACCAGTATTTAAGGCAAAAGTGGGAAAACTATGCGAAGAATAATAGCCAACATAGTGGGGACCCTGTGCTGTTCTGGGAGGCCAGTAAAGTAGTTCTTAGAGGGGACATTATTGCCTACTCCATTGCGCAACGAAAAATGATAAATGCAGACATTCTCCAACTAGAAGCTCAGCTTTCATTGGCCAAAAAAAAAGGCGTTAGCGGAGTCCCCCTCCCCTAAGCATAGAGACTCCTACAGGGCCTGCTTAGTGGCCTTGAATGCCCAATTACATTTACGAGCCCAGAGGTCTCTTAAATTTTCCGAACATAACTTTTTTCGGTATGGGGACAAATCTGGGAAAATGTTGGCCAGACTGGTTGCTATCCGATGGAAAAAAAACTTTATTGGTGGCCTGAAAACACCAGGGGGTAAGCTGGTTACCAAAAGCCCCGAAATATGCGAGGTTTTGCACCTATTTTATGAAAATCTTTATAAGGAAGACAGGTCAGGGGGGCAGGAGGAGGAAGAGGAGTTTTTTCGGGGCTTAAGATTACCACAGGTGTCGGATGGACAGCGGACCCTTCTTAGTCGACCTATTACAGAAGGAGAGCTTAAAGGAGTTATAAAAACCAGTAAAACCCGTAAATCCCCAGATCCCGATGGCCTCACGACAGAATATTACAAGATTTTGGGTCCTTGTCTGCTAGGCCCATTGACATCCTTTTTCAATCGTGCCTGAGAACAGCGCCAATTTCCCACCCATTTTACGGATGCACACATAGTAGTGTTACCTAAACCAGGGAAAGACCCGCTACAGGCTGCTTCCTTTCATCCCATATCATTATTAAATTGTGACCTCAAGTTATATGCCAGAATACTTGCTAGCTGTCTGAACTCTATCCTACCACAGATAATCTCTCGTAATCAAGCAGGGTTTGTAAGTGGAAGGAATGCTGGGGCACATGTTATCAGACTCCTTTCTGCGATTGAAGCAGCTCACAGTTCTCGAGTTGAATCCCTTGTGGTCGGATTTGACTCGGAGAAAGCTTTCGACCGTGTATCGTGGGACTATATGTTTTCTGTAATGCAGAGATTTGGGTTTCCTCCCTTATTTATTGAGGCCATCTCTATCTTGTATTTGAACCCTGTCTCATATATTAGAGCAAATGACATGCTCTCTTAGGCGGTCCCTATTCAGAGGGGAGTTCGCCAGGGCTGCCCTTTATCCCCTGTTTTGTATATCCTAGCATTGGACCCACTGCTGCGGAAATTAGCAGAATCCCCACATATCCAAGGGTTCTTGTACAAGCAAGGCCAGTTTAAGGTGGCGGCCTTTGCGGACGATATGCTAGTTTTTCTGACTGACCCTGTGGTATCCTTACCGCTTGTGCTGAATACCCAAATTGCTTTTGGGCATTTTGCAGGGCTAAAAATCAATACTGATAAGTCTGAGGCCCTAGATGTACTTGGCACCTTGCAGACAAACTAGCCAGGTAGTTTTCCGTTAAAGTGGGTCCAATCAGCTCTTAAGTATTTAGGGGTCTATATACCAGCTAAGCCTTGTCAACTTTATGATTTAAATATTTTCCCTCTCAAACGGAAACTGCTTAAACGTTTGGACTCATGGCAGACTCTTCCGCTCTCTGTATCTGGGAAAATCCTTTTGCTGCAAATGATGGAGATTTCTAAGTGGCTGTACTTGTTTCATAATGCTACCTGTATGGCTAAAAAAGGCGGATATTCTGGAGATCAATAAAGGGATTAGCCGTTATCTGTGGAGCGGTAAGCGTGCTCGAATCCCCTTAAAAACCTTAATGTTGTCTAAAAAGGAGGGTGGACTTAACTGTCCAGATCTTGAACGCTACAATCAAGCCAGCCTTCTTCAACATCTGCGTGACTGGATTTATGGTACCGTTTTTCACTCCCCTTTGGACCTCTATCAGCATTGGTTGGCTCCTTATGCGCCCGGGGCGGTACTACACCTCGAAGACCGCCACCTGCCCACTTATATCATAAGAAGCGTGGTTGTCCGTCCCTTTCGTTTGATGTGGCGATCCATTTGTCGTCAGTTCAAATTAATGGCGCCCTCCACAGCCTACTTGCCTATTCGAGGATATCTAAGGTTTCTCCCAGGAATGACGCAACCTTTATTTAAAGGTTGCGTCATTCCTGGGAGAAAATGACCACTATATCATTGAAATTGACCACTATATCATTAAAACATCCAACACCCTACAAAGACCTCCGCCCCCCCCAATCAGCTCCACCACTATACAATACCGAAAAACTTGCAATAGAGATGAGCTTACCTCGGCTCTCTCCAACACTCAGTTTAGCCTCGACCTATCTAACGCTGACACTGCTTTAACATCATGGAATGAATACACCCTCACAGTTGCTAATAACATATGCCCCTTCATTACAAAAAAACTCTCTTCTCAAAAAAATACAAAAAAACCCTTGTACACTCTCACACTAAAAGATTTAAAACTAGCCCTTAGAAAAGCTGAAAAAAACTGGCGTAAAGAACCCACACCTACTCTACTTGCACGTTACAAATCTTCTTTGCAAAACTATAATGAGATGATAAACAATGCTAAAAAGAATTACTATGCTGGCAAAATCCACCAATTTCAATTCAATCCAAAAATTCTATTCGAATATGTCACTTCACTTACTAACCTCTCTCCAAATATCATCCCAGAAGAAGAAGCCAAAATCAAATGCGAACAACTGGCCTCTTTCTTTCAAGACAAAATCAACAAAATTATGACACGCTTTCCCCACAATTCACAAATGCCCCAACTTAATCTCCACTGTCACATTAAAGACTCTGCCCCAAAGCTAGCAACCTTTGAACACACCGCAACAACTGAAATTGAATCCCTACTCAAAAAAAGCTAGACCGTCCTCTCACCCTTCTGATACCATCCCCACAAAACTCCTCCTCACTGTCCCTGATCTAATAGCCAGCCCTATCTCCAACATTATCAATGCATCTATCAATGCTGGGCAAGTGCCCAACTCTCTTAAATATGCTATACTTAAACCCACTCTAAAGAAACCCAAGCTCGACCCATTAGACCTTGCCAATTACCGCCCAATCTTTAATCTCCCATTTATTGCTAAAATCCTAGAAAAAACTATTAACCGTCAACTTAGTGACTATCTAGAAGAACACCAGATCCTCTCTCCTTCGCAATACGGATTTCGCAAATTACATAGTACCGAAACCCTTCTCTTATCACTGTCTGATTACCTGGGTAAATGTAACATCAGGACTTGCTAGAGACATAAAATTCCTGGATGTAATAAATGACTGCTTCATGGAGCAATTGGTTCAGGAACCAACAAGAGAGGGAGCTATTTTAGATTTAATTCTTAGTGGAACGCAACTTTTGGTGAAAGAAGTAACGGTGGTGGGGCCACTTGGCAACAGTGATCATAACATGATCAAATTTAAACTAATAACTGCAAGGGGGACAATAAGTAAATCTGCAGCTCTAACACTAAATTTTAAAAAGGGAAACTGATAAAATGAGGAAAATAGTTAGAAAAAAACTGAAAGGTGCAGCTGCAAAGGTCAAAAGTGTTCAACAGGCTTGGACATTGTTTAAAAATACAATCCTAGAGGGGCAGTCCATATGTATTCCGTGCATTAAGAAAGGTGGAAGGAAGGCAAAACGATTACCGTCATGGTTAAAAGGTGAGGTGAAAGAGGCTATTTTAGCCAAAAAAACATCCTTCAAAAATTGGAAGAAGAATCCATCTGAAGAAAATAGGATAAAACATAAGCATTGTCAAGGTAAGTGTAAAACATTGATAAGACAGGCGAAGAGAGAATTTGAAATGAAGTTGGCCATAGAGGCAAAAACTCATAATAAAAACTTTTTTAAATATATCCAAAGCAAGAAACCTGTGAGGGAGTCGGTTGGACCATTAGATGACAGAGGGGTTAAAGGGGCTCTTAGGGAAGATAAGGCCATTGCAGAAAGACTAAATGAATTCTTTGCCTCCGTGTTTACTAATGAGGATGTTGGGGAGATACCAGTTCCGGAGATGGTTTTCAGGGGTGATGACTCAGACGAACTGAACGAAATCACTGTGAACCTGGAAGATGTAGTAGGCCAGATTGACAAACTAAAGAGTAGCAAATCACCTGGACCGGATGGTATGCATCCTAGGGTTCTGAAGGAACTCAAAAATGAAATTTCTGATCTATTAGTTTAAATTTGTAACCTATCATTAAAATCATCCATTGTACCTGAAGACTGGAGGGTGGCCAATGTAACCCCAATATTTAAAAAAGGCTCCAGGGGCGATCCGGGTAATTATAGACCAGTGAGCCTGACTTCAGTGCCGGGAAAAATAGTGGAAACTATTCTCAAGATCAAAATTGTAGAGCATATAGAAAGACAAGATTTAATGGGACACAATCAACATGGATTTACCCAAGGGAAGTCTTGCCTAACAAATCTGCTTCATTTTTTTGAAGGGGTTAATAAACATGTGGATAAAGGTGAACCGATAGATGTAGTGTATTTGGATTTTCAGAAGGCGTTTGACAAAGTCCCTCATGAGAGGCTTCTACGAAAACTAAAAAGTCATGGGATAGGAGGCGATGTCCTTTCGTGGATTACAAACTGGTTAAAAGACAGGAAACAGAGAGTAGGATTAAATGGTCAATATTCTCAGTGGAAAAGGGTAAACAGTGGAGTACCTCAGGGATCTGTATTGGGACCGGTGCTTTTCAATATATATATAAATGATCTGGAAAGGAATACGACGAGTGAGGTTATCAAATTTGCGGATGATACAAAATTATTCAGAGTAGTTAAATCACAGGCAGACTGTGATACATTACAGGAGGACCTTGCAAGACTGGAAGATTGGGCATCCAAATGGCAGATGAAATTTAATGTGGACAAGTGCAAGGTGATGCACATAGGGAAAAATAACCCTTGCTGTAGTTACACGATGTTAGGTTCCATGTTAGGAGCTACCACCCAGGAAAAAGATCTAGGCATCATAGTTGATAATACTTTAAAATCGTCGGCTCAGTGTGCTGCAGCAGTCAAAAAAGCAAATAGAATGTTAGGAATTATTAGGAAGGGAATGGTTAATAGAACGGAAAATGTCATAATGCCTCTGTATCGCTCCATGGTGAGACCGCACCTTGAATACTGTGTACAATTCTGGTCGCCGCATCTCAAAAAAGATATAATTGCGATGGAGAAGGTACAGAGAAGGGCAACCAAAATGATAAAGGGGATGGAACAGCTCCCCTATGAGGAAAGGCTGAAGAGGTTAGGGCTGTTCAGCTTGGAGAAGAGACGGCTGAGGGGGGATATGATAGAGGTCTTTAAGATCATGAGAGGTCTTGAACGAGTAGATGTGACTCGGTTATTTACACTTTCGAATAATAGAAGGACTAGGGGGCATTCCATGAAGTTAGCAAGTAACACATTTAAGACTAATCGGAGAAAATTCTTTTTCACTCAACGCACAATAAAGCTCTGGAATTTGTTGCCAGAGAAGGTAGTTAGTGCAGTTAGTGTAGCTGGGTTCAAAAAAGGTTTGGATAAGTTATTGGAGGAGAAGTCCATTAATGGCTATTAATCAATTATACTTAGGGAATAGCCACTGCTATTAATTGCATCAGTAGCATGGGTTCTTCTTAGTGTTTGGGTAATTGCCAGGTTCTTGTGGCCTGGTTTTTGGCCTCTGTTGGAAACAGGATGCTGGGCTTGATGGACCCTTGGTCTGTCCCAGCATGGCAATTTCTTATGTTCTTATGTTCTCAAAAGCCTGGATAAAAATCAATCTCATCTTCTAGTGATCCTGGATATCTCAGCGGCTTTTGATACCGTTAGCCACCAAATACTCCTCCAACGACTACACGAGATCGGAATAACTGGTACTGCCCATAACTGGTTTGTATCCTACCTGTCCAACCGAAACTATAAAGTCAAAATTGGCAACCACTCATCAAAGGAAATCCCCCTGATGCAAGGAGTCCCTCAAGGCTCCTCACTTTCATCTACCCTGTTTAACATTTATCTTCTACCGCTATGCCATCTCCTCGCCAACCTTAAGCTTCCACACTTTTTGTACGCTGATGATGTACAAATCCTCATTCCAATAACGGAATCCATACCCAAAGCCCTTGAAATTTGGGATACCACCCTCGCTGCCATTAATAACCTCCTAACTTCCTTACAACTTGCCCTTAACTCCACAAAAACAGAACTCATGTTTATCTCTTCTCCTACCCCCCTACATTCCTCTCCTACATCACCCA
Source organism: Rhinatrema bivittatum (assembly GCF_901001135.1). Taxonomy (NCBI): domain Eukaryota; kingdom Metazoa; phylum Chordata; class Amphibia; order Gymnophiona; family Rhinatrematidae; genus Rhinatrema; species Rhinatrema bivittatum. Next base: position 7,010,376 of record NC_042618.1, on the reverse strand, counting down.
TAACATCTACTCACATACAATTCTCCCATCAAGTCCGAGACCTAGGAGTCATTCTTGATGACCAAATGACCCTTAAAAAATTTATTAATGCAATTCTTAAAGAGTGTTTTTTCAAAATACATACACTCAAAAAATTGAAACCTTTGCTTCACGCATCTGATTTCTGGACAGTTCTACAAGCCATGTTATTTTCTAAAACGGACTATTGCAATTCTCTTCTCTTAGGCCTACCTAAAAATGCCATCCGCCCCTTACAAATTCTGCAAAACACCGCAGCCCGTATCCTTACTAACACAAACTCAAAGGAACACATTACGCCAGTTTTGAAAGAGTTACACTGGCTCCCCATTCAATCTCGCATACAGTACAAGACACTAACACTTATCCATAAAGCCCTCCACAATCCTGAAATGAAATGGTTTAATAACTCACTACTATTTCAATCATCTATTAAACCTACCAGAAATCTATACCTCGCCACCTTACAGACCCCCTCGCCCAAACTATATAACCATGCCTCCACCAAAGCACAAGCGTTTTCCTTTGCAGGCCCCTTGCTGTGGAATACTATGCCCTCCGAACTACGCCTTGAACTGTCTCCCAAAACATTCAAGCAAAAACTCAAGACATGGCTATTCACGCGTGCATATACTTGATATACATATGTATATCTACGCCTCTATATGCCTTGCCTCTATCTACCCAATACTTCCTTTTATGCACCAATTCTGACTTCTCCTTATATCTGCTTACTACTTTCAATACCCCTCTTTACAACTGCTCCTAATTGCAATCTAAGTGCTCCTCTCCCTTCTGCTTCTCCCCCCTCCTACCACCTCTAATTTAGAATCCTATATCTTCTTTATCCTTCCTTAACCTCATACTTAATTTTCCTAGAATCCTTATATTTTCCAGCTTTGTTAACTCAGTTCAGTTAAGCTGCACCTAAATGATTGTCTTGATTTAATTACTCCTACTTGTTCTATGTACAAATACCTATATTTTAGCCACTGTTAAATGTATAACGCTCCTAAATGATTGTTTTGATTTAAGTACTCCTACTTGTTTTATGTTCAATTACCTATATTTAACCATTGTTAAATGTATAACGCTCCGGCGTAAGTTCCTGTTCTCTATACACCGACATGATATCTCTGATGAGCGGCGGTATATAAAAAATTATAAATAAATAAATAAAGTATGGGCTGATCAGGGAGTGAAACATATGTTACAGATCATTCGTGTGGATTCCAGTCCCCCTCAGCTTTTCAGTTTTCAGGAGCTACGAGATCAATATCAGCTCCCAGCAGCAGGGTTCTATGGATACTTGCAATTGAGACACTTTCTACTGGAAGAATTAAAGGCCAATCACTCCTTTTACCATTGTACGAACCTGGGCCTTCTCCTTTCTGGAGAGGATGGCAAATGTCGGAAATGTTCCCAATATTATCTGGCACTGCAGGATTTGGCACATCATTCGGCCCTGCATACTGTGGCTTTGAAATGGAATAAACAGCTTCCCAAAGAACTAACGCAAAAGAACATAAGGACCTGCTTCCTTAAAATCTCAACTTTGGTTGAAAATGTACCCCTGCGGGAGAAGCTGTATAAAATCTTACATCAAGCTTATTACTCCCAGCTTCAAGTCTTTCATATGGGGCTTACTTCTGACAGACAGTGCATGCGATGTGGCTACCATACTCCGGATTTCTACCATGGGTTTTGGTCCTGTGCCTCGGTACAGGAGATTTGGCAGTATTTACAGAGTCTGACAGAAAAAATGTGGGGCATGACAACACCTTTGGAACCGGCGTTGTGGCTTCTTGGGGTGACGGATACGGCGGGAGATGGGCTATCCACAAGCCAACTTCATCTATTAGACAAATTCTCTCTTATAGCTAAAGCTGCTATTTTGGCACAATGGACGGAACGGAAACCACAGTTCGTACCCCTCTGGAACAAAAGAATTCTCTGGCTCTTACACATGGAGTTATTGACGGCGAGACAAAAGTCCGCCACTAAATATGATGGCATTCGGAAAACATGGATGGACTATATCGCTATACTTCCTGCGGAAACCATCACCCTTTTGCCTAGCAAACCTACTAATCGTGGAACACAGGAACACAGCTAGTGAGCTGAGGACCGGTCTCTCTCTTTGGACTTGACATTATCTGGATCTCAGCACTCATTCCCATAACCTAAAGTCCTAAAGACTAACCAGCTTACTTGATCACACCGGCTTCTACATAAAGATGTGTTTTTCTAAACATGAGTAATACCAGTAGTGTTAACACTGTTTGTTGACTATGTTTATGGACCTTCACAATACCAAGCAGGGGAGGGAGGTACTGGGGGGGGAGGGAGGGGAGGGGGGGGGGGGGGGGGGAGAAAAAAAAATCAGGGAGGGATTCTCTTTACAGGTGAGGTGGCTTGTGTGAACACATGGTTTACGGTGTTTCCTTCTTGAAAATGTGCTTTCCTTCTTGAAAATGTGCAGTATATACTTTGCTGTTCGCGCCCATTCAGGCACTATCCAGAAGGGTGTACCACGAATTAGCCTATGTCATAACCGTATTTAATTATCTAACAGGTAGCGGACTTTCTAGGCTGGGTAAGATGCCTCCTTAGGTCTCTTTAGACCCTTTTATTTGTTCATGCCCAACTTTGTGGCTATTGAATGGGACGGTAGATTATGCACTTATGAAACTAAGATCCATTTTTTGGCTTTGTCATATGTACACTGCCCTTCCTATATGTGGAGCTTACACTGTCTTTATATGTATTGGTTTATGTATATTGGTTTTCTTCAGCCTGAGTGTGGGCATGTTTGGATGCACTGTTACTGTTAATAAAGATTATTTACACAAAAAAAAAATCATATACATTTTTTACAATGTCCCAAACACTAATAAAATATTTCAAAACAGCACATATATCAAATAACATTCAATAATTAAAACTAATAAGGATTTTAAAAAGCCCCTGCTGTCCCCTTCTGTGGGAGCTCTTTATTTCCAGTCACCCTGGTATTGTTGAGGATTAGGAGGTTATCCTCTCTCTCTCACACACATACTCACATGTCCATTCTCTCTCACACATACACTGTCACATACATACACATTCATGCTCTTATACCCACCATAACTTCTTGCTCTCACTGACACTGACACACTCTCAGGCTCTAAGACACTCTCTCCCCCTCCACACACACACACACCCCCACACACACAAACTCTTACTCCCTTGGATTTTCTCATACACACTCATGCTCTCACACTCACACACACTGTGACCCCCAGGCAGGCTCCCATTCATTTTCACACCACTCCCTCCCCATCCCCCAGGCATGCACACATTCATTCTCACACACACAGACCCCCAGGCAGGCACCTATGCATTCACACACATACACCCCCAGGCAGAGTCCCATTCATACACATGCACACACTAAAGGCAGATCCCCCTCTCTTTCTTTTGCCAGCAACCTCAGCACCTCTCTCATTCCTCTGCTGCCACTGTCACTGCTGCCACATGGCTATTGGGGAGGTGCTGATTGCTGCTACTGACACTGAAGCCCATTCTGCTGCCTCCTCTGTGCAGGCCCCGTGGGCTTCCACTTTCTCCATGCTGATCTGGTACATTGTGAGATCCGCATAGAGAAAGTGCTATTCTTGCACATTCCCAAAGATTACATGTGCCAATCATTAAAAAGTAATTTTTTATTTTTTTTTACCTTTGCTGGCTGATCTTAGTTTTCTAATCGGTTGGTCACAGGCTTTTTTTTTCCACCTCCCCTTTCTTATTTTTTTGCCATTTCCTTTTATATTGTCTTTTTTTCTATTTCTTTTCTCTCCATCTTCTTCCCTCAAACACACAGTCAGGTTCTCATTCTCACATGCATTTCTCTCTCTCTCACACACACACACACACACACACACTCTCACTATCACATGCTGTCTCTCATACAATCATTCATACACACAGTCTCTCACGGGCACATGCTGTCTGACTCACACACACAGGCTCTCTCTCACTCCCACATGCTGTCTTGCTCAAGCACAGGCTCTCACTCTCACATGCGCTCTCTCATACAATCATTCATACACACAGGCTCTCACTGTCACATGCTGTCTCTCTCACACACACACAGGCTCTCACATGCTGTCTCTGCAAATATTCAGATCCTCACTCCCACACACAATCTCTCAACTCATCTCATACACACAACACACTCTACAGACCCTCAGCCTCTCTCTCACCTCTGTGCCTCCTCTTCACGGGTCACCGCAGGATGGGCTCTGCAGCGGCCCTGATCGTCTCAGGCCACGGCGGCCCTACTACCGGGCTCTTCCTCTTTTCGGGCCGCGGCGGCCCTGTTACCGGGCCTCTTCCTCTTCTCGGCCCGTAAGCACTGCTCCTCTTCTGCAAGCGCTGATGCTCCTCCTCCTTCCTGCCTACACGGCTCCGGCAAAGTTTACTTCCGGGGCCGCACAGGCAGGAAGGAGGAGGAGCATCAGCGCGTTTAAACGCGATCTTTTTCTTTTGGCCGATCTTCCTGCTATATACGTGTCGCTGCTCAGCGGCCGCATGAGCCTCCTTGCGCCTGGGGGCATTGGCTCCCCTTGGGATACCACTGCTCGCGGCGCCCCCTAATACTTTGGTTGGAAACATTATAATACAAAAAAAAAAAAAATCACGTGACAGGAGTGACCGGCCCACCGGGGGAAGTCTATCCCCCGATAGGTCAATCCGCCCCTGCCCTCGACGTGCTCGGACTCTTTCTCTGCTCAAGCAGTACTATTGGTGCCATTGATGGACAAGGACGTGAAGGCCTATGTGGATTAGTGTCCCAACTGTGCTCAACAAAAGCCTTTGGTGGGACGACCTTGGGGGCTGTTAAAGCCGCTGCTGGCCCCCAAGGAACCCTGGACTCACAGATCTACCAATTTTGTGGTAAATCTCCCCTCTTTTAGTGGCAACCGAGTAATTTGGGTCTTCACCGACCGCTTTTCCAAGATGGCTCATTTCATCGCTCTCCCGGCACTTCCTCCCTCCAGAGCTGGCAAAACTGTTTACCTCCCATATTTTCTGCCTCCTTGGGTTACCTCATCATATCGTCTCTGACCAAGTCGTCCAATTCACTGCTAAGTGCTGGCAATCCCTTTGTCGCAAGTTTAATATCAAACTAGATTTCACCACGGCCTACGGCCAAACGGAATGAACTAATCATACATTAAAGACCTTCCTGCGGGCCTTTGTAAATGAGCGTCAGGACAACTGGGCCAACCTCCTTCCATGGGCGGAGTTCTCACACAACTCGCACTTCAATGCTGCCACTGGATTGTCGCCCTTCCTCGTTGTGTATGGGAGACAACTGCTTCCCCCGCTTCCTGTACCTTTGTCTGTCCCATCTCCGGCAGCTCAGTTAACAGCACATGAGCTTCAGGAACTGTGGTTTCAAATCGAGACTATGATTCACATAGCCTCCCAGAGAGCGAAGGCAACTACCGACAGGCATTGACATCCTGCTCAGCAGCTGAAACCTGGGGACAAGGTGTGGCTGAGCACTCGCAATATATAACTACAGGTATCATCCATGAGGCTGGCACCGTGTTATATTGGCCCCTTCTCCATCCTCCGACAGATTACTCCAGTCACTTATCAGCTCCACCACCTCACATCATTGAGAATCCACAATGTCTTTCGTGTTTCCCTGCTGAAACCAGTGATCTTGTCTTGGCCAACCCGGACACTGCCCGACCTACAAAGGGTCTCCACTGATGAAGACGAAATGAATCAGGTGAAGGAGATATTGGGTGACGTTGCTGAAACAAGAATTGGGAGTACCTAATAGCTGAGAGGGGTACATCCTGGAAGAGAAGTCTTGAGAATCCGCATCCAATATCATGGACAAAAAGCTCCTCAAGAAGTTTCATACCACTCACCCAAAGAAACCCAAGCCCGTAGGAAGGGGGCTTAGAGGAGGGGGGTACTGTTGCGGTGGCCGGTCGAGGAGCCTCACGGCCGGCCACACTTAATCCCTGAGCCAGTCCGAACTGCCGTTGCTTCCCTCCAGCACGGCGAGGAACGACCCTGCTGCTGCTGCGCCGCCGGTCTCTGCTGCGGCTAGGTACGTGCAGCTCTCAATTAGATTTAAAGGGGCCACAGTGGAAAAACCGTCCGCAGTCCCGGATGTTGACCTAGACCTTATTTAAGGCAGCCCCTGCTGCCCCATCCTTGCCTCAGCAACAGGTCTCACTCTGCTCTGAGTTGCTGGTTGCCTTGTGTTCCTAATCCAGTCCTGTTCCTTGTGTTCCTGATCTAGCCCTGCTCTGTGCGTTCCTGTTCCCGCTCCTGTTCCTGTTCCAGCTCCTCGTTTCCTCGACTTGCTCTCCTGGTTCTTGACTCGGCCCGTCCCTGGATTCTGCATTGTCTGCTGCCTGCCCTGACCACTTGCCTGCTCACCGTCTCTTCTGCTAGCCACCTGCCCCGATCTCTGGCCTATTCCTGGATTCCCCTGTTTCGCTGCTGGCCCTGACCACTGTATGTCTGACCTCGCTTCCGCCTTCAGGATTGTCTTTGCCTGAAGACCCGCTCCTAAGTCCTACCGGCCCCAGCACCCAAGGGCTCAACCTGCAGGGAACGAGGGCTGGTAAAGGTAATGGTCCGGTTGGGTCTCCACCACCTGCGTCCGCCTCCTGACGACTAGGACCTATAGGAGCCCTCTCCTATAGATGGCCAACCTCGTCTCAGCCCAGGGGTCCACTGCTCCGCATTACAGTTTTGAGTTGGTTTTATCCATTTCTAATAGATCGCTCAATCCAAATCAAGATAGGACATAATTCATCAGACTGGGTAACTTTTTAGACAGGTGTTACACAAGGATCTTCACTATGAGTGTTACTGTTTAACATATATATGATCCCTCTATGTAAACTACTCGGGGAACCAGGATTACATTTCGGCTTATTTGCAGACAATATCCAATTTTTCATTCCTATTGAGATCTCGATTGAGAACTCATTCAAATAACTAGAGATCTATCAGCAATAAAAAAAAAAATGGCTATTTTGCAAAAAAAAAAGTTTTTGAGTATTTCTAAATCTGAGATTATTGTGCTATTAAGGAGATCAGATAGGGAGAAATATCCACCATTCTATTTTGAGGGGAACATGATGCCAGTTTCTGAGAATGTCCAAGATTTAGGAGTTATATTAGATAGAAGATTAGACATGAAAAGCAAGTTTGCTTACCGTAAGCGGTGTTTCCATAGATAGCAGGATGAATTAGCCATGTTGTCATGGGAACTGCCAATCAGTGCCCGGGAGGCGGAGCTTAAGTAGCAGAGTGTAGATTTTTGTAGTCTCTGCGGCTGCGCGTGAGTTCCCGCGCAGGAAGTAACAGATTCTCCTCAGTCTGTAATTAAGCTTGAGCTTAGCTGTCAGAAATGCGACTACCAGGGAGGTGGGTGGGTCAGCATGGCTAATTCATCCTGCTATCTACGGAAAACCGTTTACGGTAAGCAAATTTGCTTTTTCCCGTCGATAGCAGGGCTGATTAGCTATGCTGTCATGGGAGTCCCAAGCTCCCTATCACGCTTTATTGTTGCCTAGCACGTGATGGGTAAATGTGGTAGTCGTTCGTTTTTAAGTAGGCAAGATATGAAGAATCGCATGTCCTAGCTTTGCATCTGCCGCTGACTGCTTGTCTATGCAGTAATGAGATGTAAAGATATGCAGGGAGGACCATGTGGCTGCCTTGCAGATGTCTACTGGTTGTATGTTCCTGAGATGTGCCACGGATGTGGCTACGGCGCGAACTTGATGAGCTCGTGGAAGCGAGGGAAGTGATAAATTCCTCTTATTGTAACAAAATTGGATGCACTGTACTATCCAGCTTGAGATTGTTCTTTTAGCCACCGGTAGTCCTGGGGACTTCGGATCGAAGGAAACGAATAATTGAGATACCCGGTTCGTAGAGTGAGTTCTCCTTTTGTAATACGCTAGTGCAAGTTTACAGTCCAATGTGTGCAACAACTGTTCTCTATCGTTGGAATGAGGTCTTGGGAAAAATATGGGTAACTCGATTGATTGAGATGGAAGTCCGAGATTACTTTTGGAAGGAAGGCCGGATGAGGATGCAGGATGACCTTATTGTGGTGGAATTGTAGGTATGGTTCATAATGTACTAGCGCCTGCAATTCATATTTGAGATGTGCTGACTCCATGGGTTCAAATGGTGGTAGCATTAGTTGTTCCAGAAATATACTGAGGTTCCAAGGAACCGGTGGTTTAGCTACCGGCGGGCGCAGGTGCAGTAATCCCTTGATGAACCTGGATAATAAAGGATGTTCAGCAATAGAGTGATTATTAATCGGCCGGTGGTATGCGGCAATCGCACTGAGATGAACTCGTATAGATGAAGTTGCTAATCCAGCCTGATATAATGAATGAAGATAATCTAATAAGAGGGTTGGTGAACAGTCGATGGGAGGAATACCATTTTCTGTACACCAGTTGGAATAGCGTTTCCATTTGACGGTATAACTGCGTCTAGTGGATGGTTTCCTTGACTCTATGATTATCGCTTGTGCTACTGTAGAAACTCCCTGTGCCTTTAGTAGTGCCCTCTCAATCTCCATGCAGTCAGATGGAGGGAGGAGTGGAATGGATGGATGAGCAGTCCGCCCTCCTGAAGTAGAAGATCAGATCGGTCTGGAAGTCGAACTGGGTTGTTGATCGACAGATGTAAGAGATAACTATTGCCAGGCTGAGGCAATGAGGATCATTTGGCTGTTGTCCAATATGCATTTCTGAATTGTCCTGGTGATTAGTGGAATTGGTGGAAAGACATAGAGGAAGTTTGTCATCCATGGTAGTAGGAACGCATCCTGGGTGAGTCTCGATGAGCTCGGACGTATCGAGCAAAACTGTGGAAGTTGCTTGTTCGCTTCTGTTGCAAATAGATCTATCGATGGGGTCCCCCAACGATCGAAGATCTGCTGGGTCACTTCTGGGTTGAGTGACCATTCATGTGGGTGGAAAATGCGACTTAATCTGTCTGCTCTGGTGTTTACTAGTCCTGGCAGGTAGGTTGCTTGAAGATGGATGGAGTGCCTGTGTGCATGATGAAATATTTGTAAGGTTTCCCTGCAAAGGGACCATGAACCGGACATGCCTTGCTTGTTTATATAAAACATTGCCACTTGATTGTCGGTGTAAATCATGACTCGCCGACCTTGCAGGTGTGTCTGAAAGGTTTTCAGGGCATTGCGGATCGCTCTGAGTTCCAAGAGATTGATCTGGAAAGTCTGTTCGGTAGGTGTCCATAGACCTTGCGTTTCCCAGATGTCTAGGTGTGCACCCCAACCTTTCCGGGATGCATCCGTCGTAAGGACTGCATTGTGTGGTGGAGGACTGAATAGGGCTCCTTTGTCTAACATGTGGTCTAGGAGCCACCACTCAATGTCCTTCTTCATCTGAAATGTCAACATTACACGTTTTTGTAACTGTTGCGTATGCTGTTTCCACTGTCGCTTGAAACCCCACTGTAAGAGTCTCATGTGAAGCCTGGTGTTCGGCACCGTGAAATTTGCTGCCGCCATGTGCCCCAAGGCTGTCAAGATGCTTCGAGCTGTTGGGTGTTGCATATCCTTTAGTGACCGAAGGAGAGAGCGCATTGTCCTCTTCCTGTCCTCTGGGAGGAATGCTCTGGTGCGAATGGTGTCCAGGCGAGCTCCTAAGAAGTGAAGAACTTGTGTAGGTTGTAACGTGGATTTTGGGTAGTTGACTAGTAAGCCCAATGTATGGAGGCAATTGATTGCTATGGAGAGATGAGTCCCAATAGTGTCGGGTCTGGCGCTGTTATTAACCAATCGTCCAGATAGGGAAAAACTGTCAGACCCTGTTGTCGAAGATGGGCCACCACCACCAACATGCATTTGGTAAATACTCTGGGCGCTGCCGATAGACCAAAGGGAAGAACCTTGTATTGGTAATGTTGATTGTGGTATTGAAAACAAAGGTATTGCCAAGAGGATCGGTGGATTGGAATGTGTGTGTAAGTATCTTTCAGATCTATTGAACACATCCAGTCCTTGGGCTGTAGTAATGGAAGGATGGACTTCAGAGACACCATTTTGAACCTTTCCCGAACTATCCATTTGTTCAAGCCCCTCAGATCTAGGATAGGCCGGTTCCCCCCGGATTTCTTTGGAATTAGGAAGTAAGGGGAATAGAAGCCCTTGCTGCGTTCCTCTCGAGGAACGTACCGGATAGCCCCCTGATGTCGGAGGGTTATCTCTTGGGCGAGCTGGGGGCGTAGGGTTTTGGAATTCCAAGGCGTTAGATGGGGAATTTGGGGCTGGTTGACAAACTGAAGTTGATAACCATTCTTCACTATTTCTAACACCCACTGATCCGATGTTATGGACCTCCAGGCTGAGAAGCGAGCTGTGATTCTCCATGGAGGTGCTTCTGTTAAAGGTGGTGGTGGCCTGATCTTTAAAAAAAACTGTGCAGACTTCACTGGGGCCGCTGTCTGCTGCTGCTGTTGTTGTTGTCTTTGCATCTGTGGTTTTCCCCTCCTCAGCTGGTGTTGTGGAAGAGGATGGGTCTGCTGTCTTTGGAATGTAGGGTAAGACGACATTCGAAAGGTCTGACAATTCCTATATGGTCGTCTAGAGAAAGGCTGTCTACGAGTCGTTGGATAGTATTGTTTGGCAGATGTCGGCGTTGCTAAGGACTGCACTGCAAGAGCTTGATCCTTCAGCTATCTGACTGTATCATGGAAGCACTCGCCGAACAGGTTATCTCCCAGATAAGGAAGATTAGCTAACTTTTCATGCAAGTCATCTCGTATAGCACTGGCTTTTAACCACGCCAGTCTGCGTGCTGCTATTGCTTTGACTGATGCACGAGAGGAGTTTTCAAATCCTTCATAGCCTGCTCGCAGCAGATGATGTGAACATTCTTCCATGTCTAAAATGGGCAAAGGAATGTAATCCCCCGTCGAGGTGAACATGCCCTTGGTTGCTAGAATACACTCATACATGTAGTGGACCATGTAGAATTGATGATGGTGAATACGAGCCGTCAGCATAGCATTCTGGTAGACTCGCTTAGCGAAATCATCTAAGCATTTATTGTCCTTGCCTGGGGGGTTGGAGGCATGTGTTTTTGATTTTTTTTACCTTTGTAACGCTGATTCCACTACTACGGAGTCGTGCGGTAACTGTGGAGTGGAATATGCAGAAGGTTTTTGTAACTTGAACTTTAAGTCCGTTTTCCTAGAGACTGCTGAGACTGTGAAAGATGTCTCCCACGATTTTTGAAGAACACTATGTAACACATTGTGCGGAGGAAGCGATGTAGGCTCCCCTGGTGTATCGAAGATTTTTAGGAGACCTAATGTTTCTGCCCTGGGCTCTGGTAATTTTTGCACTTCCAATTTTAAAATGGCTCCCATCTTTTCTACAAACTTTGGGTAAGAAAGGTCCTCCGGGGGAGAATACGGTTCAGGTGGTTGTTCTAGTGGATCTGAAGGGTATCCTGTGGATGAGGAATGCGAAGATTGTGACGCTACTGATTCACTCTGTGAGCAGTGAGAGTGAGCTGGCGACGATGGTTGTGGTCGTGAGAGAACCAGTGCTGGTTCTACCGGGAATAACTGTGGCTGTGCTGTCGGTTGCCTAGGACTAGATTTGTCTTCTGGTGGCAAAATAAAAGACGACTGCAGCGTTTCAAAGAATCCTGCCAGGGATTGCGAGAGATCCCAAAATGCTTTCTGGGTTTGTGGTGGCATTGGCGGGCATTCATGAGACGTGCCCAATGGTAGTGGGCTATCCGGTGAAACTATTGGCTGGCTTGACTGCGGGGTGTGAGGTCTCTCACTGATATCCTCAGTTACGGATTTTGCGTGATTTCTCGATTGGCGTCCTGAAGAGTCCCTGTCAGAGGACCTTGAGAGGGAACAAGACGAAATGGAGGATGAAACTGGTATTAACTGGATCGTTGATCGACCTGAGCTTCCTGCATGATTGAAGGAAGATGAAGGTGATGAATGATTTCCAGAACCCTCCAAGGAGCGATGTCGTTTATGTCTGTGAACACGTCTGGAGGAGGAAGAAGAACTTTCCTTATGATGCTTTGACCTCTTTCATGTATGTGAATGTACACTATCCATTGTAGAATCCCTACCGGATGTTAAGTGTTTAGAAGATGTGTGACTTCTGCCTGTCGAGTACCGTCTTTCGTGGCTCGATTGGGGCTGTACATGTTTTATGAGCTGTCTACGGACTTGTGTCAGTCCTGTACAGAGTTCGGAATCTTGTCGTGAAGTGCTCGGTATCGGCTCTTGCGACTGATGTACCGTCGTTTTGTCGTGCGGCGCTGGCTTCGGTGCCAAGTGTTCCGTTACCGGTATGGTCGGCGCTGGCGCCGATCCTTTCGGCGCCGACTCCGGTGCCGCCAGTGACGGTTGCGGCGCTGGCTCCGATGTCCTCTCGGTGCCGGCTCCGGTGTCTGGGGTATCGGCGCTTTCGGTTTGGACACCGACTCCAGGGTCGTCGGCGCTGGCTTTGCAGCCATTAGCAACGGCTCCGGCCTCTTTAGGCCTGTTGAGTGGTACTTTTTCCTCGACTCCACATGCGCTGGCCGGGTCTTGCGCTCCGTTCGGGAGTCTGCCCTGTGCGTCGATGGATCCCGGTGCGTTCGTGCGTGCTCAGACGATCTCCGGCGCCGTCTTTTCCGGATTGAGGGTGAGTGCTCCCTCGGAATCCTCCATCCTACTACGGGGGTTTGTTTATGGCTCAACTCAGGTCCTTCCTTACCTCCGGTCCCGGAGGTCTGCTGGTCACAGGACAAGGCTCTTCTTTTCTGTGGTGGCGCCCTTGACACTGGCCCCGGGGAGGAATGAGTAGTCGACAGCCTGTTCATTCATTTAAGCTCCATCATTCGGTAGGCCCTATGACGCTGGGCTCGCGAGGACATTCGTCCGCAAAATTCTCAATCGGACTGATTTTGGTCCGGTCCCAGACAGCAGTGACACGGTTTGAAACCAGACTGTTTCTTTGACATTTTCTTCATAAAAAAATAACAACTGGTGTGAGGAGAATATAGCTCCACGTGCACTCCCGCGCATGGAAAAAACAGACTGAGGAGAATCTGTTACTTCCTGCGCGGGAACTCACACGCAGCCGCAGAGACTACAAAAATCTACACTCTGCTACTTAAGCTCCGCCTCTCGGGCACTGATTGGCAGTTCCCATGACAGCATGGCTAATTCAGCCCTGCTATTGACGGGAAAAATACATATCTCCTCTATAGTAAAATCTGGATATTACAAATTGAGAATATTAAGGAGATTTAAGCTTTTACTCAATTTTGAGGATCAGAACCATAGCAGCGGTCAATCATAGTCAAGCAAGCACAGGTAGTACCATGAATCAGTCTGAAAGGTACTACCAGAGAAGGAACATGGAGCAGGAACAAGACAGATGCTGGAACATAAGGAGGACCACGGGAACACAGGAATGCAGGAGCACTGGAACAAGACAGGAATACAGGAATCAGGAACACTGGAACACAGACTGGATCAAGGAAGCAGGAAACACACAGGAATGTAGAATGGCAACTAGCTACACCGAAGGTGTTGACCCATTTGCCAAGGTGAGGTTCTGGGGACAGAGCCTCACCTTATATACCAGGGTTATGTGATGTCATTAGACGGCATCTCACCCAAGGTTCCCCCCTTGGCTCTTTAAATCTGGAAGCGTGGGCCGCGCACGCGCACCTAGGTGCGGGGCCGAGGATGCGGAGCCCCGACGGGAGCTCCACTGTGAGGCCTGTGATGGAGATGGCATTTGGGGAATTTTCCAGAGACGCAGCAAGCTGGCTGCAGAGGCAAGAGAGGGGCGCCCAGAGCTGGAGGAGGGGAGCGCGAGGTGAGCAGGGCCGGTTGCAGCAGCAGCACAGCCAGGATGCGCAACATACACAACACATGACACCACAATTTGGGGGACTCTGTTAAATTTTATAAGGTAATGCCCATGGCCAGTGAAAGGGTATTAGGCACCCTAAGAAAACTTTACAGCCTTGCAGCTCCCACCCCATCATACCCTCCTCACACACAATTTAAAAGTATGCATTTATAACAGATTTTACAGGAAAAAGGATATTCAAAGCATAGTCTTTTGAAGTAAAAATATCACTTACAATATGAATATTATATTTACATGCTCTGCTGTGGTGCCAACCAGAAAACCCTGTAAAAAACTAAGAGATGCTTGGAACCCAGATGGTATTAGGACTAACGTAATGCATCTAGGGCATGGGCATGACCCTCAGAGAGCCATGAAAAAACAGAATTACAATGCAATAAACTTTCTATATCAAAACAACACTAACTGCCTGCAGTCAAATAGCAACAACCCTACCTATGAAAATTAACAGTGCAAATATTACACCAGGCCTAAAACACTAATATACCCCCTATTAGGATAACAGAACAGGCCAAGCTGCTATAGATTCCTACATAGAAACTACAATTTATTGGAATACCATACTTCAGTCACTCATGTAAAACTTAGATAGACCTTCAAAAATACAGAATAAAGACACTATAAAGTATAAATAGAAATGTACAGACCAAAACTGAACTGGAAACCGCAACAAGCCAAATTCTGTATGCACTACAACAATGGAAAAACAGAAGCATTATCATTCCTCATAAAACAATAAAATTAGTAAAAACCATGCCAATAAAAAGAATCATTCAAAACTAATGAATAGAATAACATTCAATAATTAAAAACTCATACAAAAATTTTCCAAACACCAATAAAATATTTCAGAACAAACATCAAATAACATCTGACAACTAAAACTAATAAGGATTTTTTTTAAATCCCCCCATTATCCATGCCTGGGAACTTTTGATTTCCAGATGACCTGAAATTGTCATGGATTAGCAGGCAGAGAAAAAGTAGGGTTGTTGTGCACATACATGCCCTTTCTCACTATCACATACACACTTGCTCTAATTCTCACATGCACATATGCTCTCTCTCTTTCCCACAAACGTACCTGCTCCCTCTTTCTCCCACACACATGCTCTCACACTCACATACACACATGCTCTCTCTCACTTTCACATACACACGTTCTTCTCACTCTCATACACACACATGCTCTCTTTCTCACACATACACATGGTCTCTTTCTCTCACACACTCATATGCACTCTCTCACACACATACACGCATGCTCTAATTCTCACATACACATTTTCTCTCCCTCCCACATAAATACATACATGCTCTCTCTCTCTCCCACACACACACATATGCTATCACTCTCACATACACATGCTCTTCTCACCCTCACATACACACATGCTCTCACTCCCACACACATGCCCTCTCTCACTCTCATAGGTGCTCTCTCCCACACACATACACACATGCTCTCACTCTCACATACACACTTGCTTTCTCTCTCCCACACACATACACACATGCTCTCTCACTTCCCCCTTGAAGCAACAAACAGCAGTAGTCTCCTTCTTCAGTCCCTGCAGCCAAAGGAACATCTTCCAGCTACAGGGACCAACCCAGATTTGGCCTTGGACTTCTTCCAGCAGGACAAGACAAGGCAGTGCGCGCTTCTCCTCCTCCTCCTCCAAAGTATCATGGCCCCGCCAGAATCAATACCATGGTCGTTGGGGTTGTGCTGCTTTTTCACTTACTAATGCCCAGCCAATCACGCTGTCGATTTTGGAGAGGCCACACTGCTTTTCCTCTTTCTGAGTTCCCGCCGGCTGCACAGCTCCCGCTAGCATATAGCACTATGGCGCCCTTTGGTAGCGGTGTCTATGGCTGTGGCCATATTTGGCCATATGCACGCTACAGCTCAGTTGAGGATTTTAGAACAATTCTATAAGTGATCATTTTTTTAGAGCTTGATTATTGTAATTTAATTTTTCTGAGTTTACCAGCATATGTCTTAAGGACCCTACAACTCCTGCAGATTTCAACAACGAGAATCCTAACAGTAATACCCACATATGACCACATAACACCAATCTTATCTTCGCTGGCTCCCAATTACATTTCAGATTGATCACAAGATTTTAACTCTGATTCATAAAATACTTAACAACGAAGACAATATGGGGCGGATTTTAAAACGAGCGCGAACAGCCTACTTTTGTTTGCGCTCCAGGCGCAAACAAAAGTAGGCTGTTCGCCGCGCAGCCTACCCCGTTCCCTCCAAGGCCGCTCCGAAATCGGAGCGGCCTCGGAGGGAACTTTCCTTTGCCCTCCCCTCACCTTCCCCTCCCTTCCCCTACCTAACCCACCCGCCCGGCCCTGTCTAAACCCCCCCCTTACCTTTGTCGGGGGATTTACGCCTCCCAGAGGGAGGCGTAAATCCCCCGTGTTAATGCTCATCTCAGAGTATTGGGGAAGTTAGTCCTGAAATCCTGATTATTGATTCTTGATAGAATGAGACTATAAGCCCCAGAATCCTTTTGAAACAGGACTAAAACAATATGAATCAGAGCAGCAACCTCTTGTTTTAATGTCATCTATTATCCGTAGTCTAGAGGCATTACAGATAGATCTATGGATGCCATTAGTGCAGAGAACACTTAACATGTTTTGTGTCTTTTTAGCTGCCACGAGCTCTCATCAATGTGGTGCAAATATTCTGGATGGAAGGTCTTCGGCACATCAAGAAAAGAAAAGAGAGCTGTTTAGTTCTAAAGTAATCCACACTGCATTTTCCTAATACAGGGCTGGGAAAACCTTTTTTTAACTGGGGC
Source organism: Rhinatrema bivittatum (assembly GCF_901001135.1). Taxonomy (NCBI): domain Eukaryota; kingdom Metazoa; phylum Chordata; class Amphibia; order Gymnophiona; family Rhinatrematidae; genus Rhinatrema; species Rhinatrema bivittatum. The sequence goes on along the minus strand of NC_042618.1, from coordinate 6,993,552 downwards.
CACATTACTGGCTCTCATCTGCACAATGGGCGTGGGTGGGAAGGGAGGTTCCCTTGGAGTTCCTTCAATGGGAATGGTCCCCCCTGGAGTTCTTGAGATGGTGGGGGAGCTTCCCTGGAAAATGGACTAAAGAAGAAACCCCAAGATACAGAGACAGGACCAACGCAGCACCAAGCGTGGCAAAAATCCCCAATAATAAGAATTTCTACTCACCAGTCACAGAAACAAAAGGGAAGGGAGTAAAAATACCTGCCAAGTTCAACTCGTTCAACCCAGCATCTTGTTTTTAAATTGCCCTGCGGGCTCCTCCCTCTAGTAATGTCCTCGGTCGCGATCTTGTTTGTATCCAGCCTGCTTCCATGTTGCCACCGTCCTCCAGCAGCCAGCAATGTTGCACTGACATGGGCAAAGTCATGACATCGCAGATAATGTCAGGCAGGCTGCTAGAGGATGGCGGCAGCGTGGCAGTGCCCAGATACAAAAGAGAACGTGATGAGGTAGGCAGGTTGCAAATAAAGGGAAGGGCAGCTGGTTCTGGCCCATAGACAGTAGTTTGCCCAATCGTTGTCCTAACAGCCAGTCCTGGTTGTTATCTATATGGCACTACCACCACACACTGAATTGTTCTCATAGGCCCTCACACATCACTCCCATGACACTTCCAGACAATCGGACAAGAAGCCCCTATCCAAGTCTCCAATGCCTTGCTATTAGGCTACCTGGGCAGTCAGTTTTGTAGCCTATAACCTAGAAGGTTTTCTATCTTTAACATGCCCATGAGAACGCCATCATAGCATGGGCCATAACACTTTGGGGTCAATATTCAAAGATATTTAGCCAGAAAATCCATACGTTATCTGGCTAAATGGCAACTTTTTGAATATTTGAGCACCTATCTGGCTAGATTTTAGCTGGATAAGTCATTATTTGACTAAAATCTAGCCAGATCAAACAAAAAGGAATTCCTGGGCAGCTCTACGTTATCTGGCAAACTTAGTGAATTTTCAAATGTATCTGACTAAGTTACAGTAGATAAATAACTTTAGATCTGTTTCAGAGCAGGTTTAAAGTTATCCGGCCTTGTATGACCAGATATATTCAGAATATATCCAGTTAAATGGTACTGTACATGAATTAAAAAAAAAAGTTACATGTGGGTTTGCAGCCCAATTCCCCCCACACCCCTCAAATTCTATAAACCCCTCCAAATGACTGTGAAAAATATGTGATGGAAGTGTGAGCTTGCAGTTTGTAGCTTGTGTTTCTAATTATGCTAAGCCACAATGAAAGCAGCTGGGATTGCACTAGAAATGTGCGATCCAGAAAAAGGATTTCTTTTCTCGAGGTATTGGGTGGCTGGGAAGGGTTAGGTTGGGATGGGGGCTTGAGAAAAGAGGCACTGTTAGGCCCTTTGGCCGAGGTGAGAGATGGTACTGCCCAGGGGAGTAGCCCCACTGAGTCTCACCGTCGGGAGGCAAGGTCTTGGCTGCAGGATAGTATACAGCAGAAGCAGAGAAGGAGAGAAAGAGGGTGACCCAAGAGGCGGCCACGGAGCGAGAGTGCAGGTGCTGACGTCAGACTCAGCTCGGAATAACTGGGTCAGGCAAAAGGTGCGGCACTACCCGAGGAGTGGGGGGTGCCGAGCTAAAGTACAGTCACTGAAGTTACACGGGGTCCGTAGAGATGGTACACAAGAGGGTTCCTCGGTGGAAGGTCACGGTAGTGGTCCACAGAACGGGGTACACCGGCGAGGGTTCCTCTAGGATATCACAGCAAAGGTCCTCAGAGCAGGATAGACCCGGAGAGGGCTCCTCTAGCGATATCACGGCAATGGTCCACAGAGTGGAGTACACCAGAGAGGATTCCAAAGTAGATATTACAGCAGTGGTCCATAGCGTGGTTACTCACAGTGACTGAAGACAAGGAGTAGTTTCGTAGAAAGCCTCGGGAAGCAAGGCAGGCAGGAGTCCGGGTGAAAGGCCCTCCAAGGAGCAGATAGCCAAGAGACGAGGAAGGGCCCCCGAGGAGTGGGTGCCCGGTAGTCTCACACAATGGAAGCAGGAACTGGAACAAGCACCGAAGCGAGAGTAGGTGGATTCAGCAAGATGAACTCGTTGCCAAGTCATCAGCTGTCTGGGCTGGCGGGCTTAAATATTCAAGATGAGTGACGTCATCTGAGGGGGACATCCCCGAGGTTCCCGCCATGATGAGATTAAAGCAGGCCCGGGAGCGCGCACGTGTGCCTAGGGGACCCCGATGGTAAGATGGCGGTCGGCAGCGTCCATGCTGCTCAGGTGGGCCGGGGAACGGAGGCAGGTCAATTCTTTATCGAGAATATTGGCTGCAGGCTCCCAGCTATTCTCTTCGGGCCCAAAGCCCTCCCACGAGATCAGATATTCCCATCATCTTCCTCGCTTCCGTACATCAGGACGTCCTGTTCTTGGTATGTGATGTCCTCCTCCGACGCCAGAGGTTGAGGTTCAGGCGCCTTTTTGGAAAATTCGGACAGGATGAGAGGCTTAAGTAATAAGATGTGGAAGGCGTATGAATCTTGAATGACGTGGGCAGGCGAAGGCTGCACATAACTGGGCCAAGGCGATGAAGTATGGGAAATGGCCCGATGTATCTGGGAGCGAAGTGGGCTGAAGGTAATTTCAGGCGAATAAATTGAGTACTAAGCCATACTTTATCACCAGGATTGAATTGAGGGGCTGCCCGATGATGGGTACCATAGCATTTCTCGGACTTTGGGCAGCTTGTTGTAAAAGTCGTTTAGTGTCATCCCAAAGTTGATGCAACTCGTTGCCAAGTCATCGGCGGTGGCCTGTGCCGCAGGAGAGGCCACTGACAGAGGTAGTGGAAGCGGAGGCAGGGGCTGACATCCGTATACCACTTGGAAGGGTGAAGACCCAGTGGATGTGAAAATGTTGTGGGAGTCTCGGTTTAGTGGACCCTTGGGCCGACCTGCTGGAGACTGGGAAAGATGGTCAATGTCTCTAATGGATAGCAGGCTGGGAGGCAGATGTTCAGGCAGGACGTAGATGCTCTTCACCCTGGAAGCTGGTACTCCCCCGGGAGGAGCCCGTAGGGGCCCGGCCGCTGAGACTTAGGTGGGTTGTGGATCAGGACAGGTAACTGGAACCAGACTAGGACAGTAGCAATACTGTAACTGGGATCAGGTTCAAGAAGCAGGCAGGAACTGTAGCAAGACCTGGGTACTGGAACTAGGCAGGAACTGTAGCAAGACTCGGGTACTGGAACCAGGCAGGAACTGTAGCAAGTAAACAGGGACCAAGCAGGTACTGTAGCAGGCAGGCAGGAACCAAGCAGTTACAGGAACCAAGGAGGTACTGTAGCAGGCAAGCAGGAACCAGGCAGGTACTGTAGCAGGAACGGAGCGACGAAGCAAGGAAGTCACTCCGGGGCACAGCGCAACAGGGAACCGAGAGGCAACCCGTTGCAAGGCGAAGACTGGATGGCCACGGCCGGCTGACGTCAGGAATTGGGCGGAGGCACCACTGGTGGGAAACGGCCTAGAAAAGCCCAAGTGGCGCGCACGTGCGCACACCTAGAAGCAGGGCGTCCATGGGAGACTTTGCGGCAGCACAGCCCCAGCGGGGATGCCGCCAAACAGGCCGCAAACCAGGCCTCCAGAAGTGGAAGCAGGTCCGGGAGCCCGGAGGTAAGGGCCTGGCCGTGGTGCTCGCGGCCAGAACCGCAACAGTACCTCCCCTCTTACGCCCCCTCTTAGCCGGTCTGGGTTTACTTGGGTGGTCCAGATGGAACTGACGTAATAAATCCTTGTCAAGGATGTTACTGGCCGGTTCCCAAGAATTATCCTAAGTCGAGGATTCTTCTCTTGTGGGTTCCAATACCATTTGTTTGAACAAAGTTACTTGCATGGCATCCACTATCATTCTACTATTTTTAGATTCTGCAGATGGGATATTCCAGTCTACATCTGGCATATTAAAGTCACCAACCCACAAGAGAAGAATCTATACTCGACTTAGTGCTCACTAATGGAGATAATGTCTCTGATGTCCAGGTGGGCACCCACCTCAGCACCAGTAATCATCAAATGGTATGGTTTAATATCACTAAAAGAATATGTAAAATAAGCACAAAGACAAGAGTTTTACAGTTCAAAAACACGGACTTTGAGGAAATGGGGAAGTACCTAGAGGAAGAACTAAACGGATGGGAGAATGAGAGAGATGTGGATCAGCAGTGGACCAATCTAAAAGGAGCAATCACCAAGGCAACTACTCTTTATGTTAGAAATGTAAAGAAAAGCAAAAGAAAAATGAAACCTATCTGGTTCTCAAAGGAGGTGGCTGACAAAATTAAAGCTAAAAGAACAGCATTCAAGAAATATAAAAGATCCCAAAGGGAGGAAAACAAAGAAGAATATTTGATTCAACTGAGGGAGACGAAGAAATTAATCAAGTTGGCAAAAAGTCAAGCAGAAGAGAGGATTGCCAAGGAGATAAAAAATGGTGACAAAACATTTTTCAGATACATCAGCGAAAAGAGAAAAGTCCAAAGTGGTTTAGTGAAATTGAAAGGTGGAAATGATCAATGGGGCGGATTTTAAAAGCCCTGCTCGCTTAAATCCGCCCGGATTTACGCGAGCAAGGCCTTGCGCGCCAGTGCGCCTATTTTCCATAGGCCTGCCGGCGCGCGCAGAGCCCCGGGACTCGCGTAAGTCCCGGGGTTTTTTGTCGGGGACATGTCGGGGGCGGGGCCGATCGACGCGGCGTTTCGGGGGTGGGCCCAGGGGCATGGTTTCGGCCCAGGGTAGTCCAGGGGCGTGGCCGCGCCCTCCGGAACCGCCCCCGGGTCGCGTCTCGGCACGCGGGGATTTACTTCTCCCTCTGGGAGGCGTATATCCCCGGACAAAGGTAGGGGGGGTTTAGATAGGGCCGGGGGGTGGGTTAGGTAGAGGAAGGGAGGGGAAGGTGAGGGGAGGGCGAAAGAGAGTTCCCTCCGAGGCCGCTCCGATTTCGGAGCGGCCTCGGAAGGAACGGAGGCAGGCTGCGCGGCTCGGCACGCGCTGGCTGCCCAAAATCGGCAGCCTTGCGCACGCCGATCCTGGATTTTAGCGGCTACGCGCGTATCTACTAAAATCCAGCGTACTTTTGTTTGCGACTGGTGCGCCAACAAAAGTACGCGAACGCGCATTTTTTAAAAATCTACCTGTGTGGAGAGAGACGAAGAAATGGCAGAAATATTAAATGAATACTTCAGCTCTGTGTTCACTAAAGAAGACCCTGGAGAAGGACCATCTCTACACAACAAGAAACTGGAGGGAAGTGGAATAGATGAAAATCCTTTTACAGTAGAAAATGTATGGGAAGAGCTAAAGAATCTGAAAGTGGACAAAGCCATGGAGCCTGATGGGATTCACCCAAGGATACTGAGGGAGCTCAGAGATGTGCTGGCGGGTCCGCTGTGTGACCTGTTCAATAGATCCCTAGAAACGGGAGTGGTGCCGAGTGATTGGAGAAGAGCGGTAGTGGTCCCGCTTCACAAGAGTGGGAACAGAGAGGAGGCTGGTAACTACAGACCGGTTAGCCTCACTTCGGTGGTGAGAAAAGTAATGGAGTCACTGTTGAAAGAGAGAATAGTGAACTATCTACAGTCCGGAGAATTGATGGACCAGAGGCAGCATGGATTCACCAGGGGAAGATCCTGTCAGACAAATCTGATTGACTTTTTTGACTGGGTAACCAAGGAATTGGATCGAGGAAGAGCGCTCGATGTCATCTACTTGGATTTCAGCAAAGCTTTTGTTATGGTTCCGCACAGGAGACTGGTGAATAAAACGAGAAGCTTAGGAGTGAGTGCCGAGGTGGTGACCTGGATTCAAAACTGGTTGACGGACAGAAGACAATGCATGATGGTAAATGGAACTTTCTCTGAAGAGAGAGCGGTTTTAAGTGGTGTACCGCAAGGATCGGTGTTGGGACCGGTCCTGTTCAATATCTTTGTGAGCGACATTGCGGACGGGATAGAAGGTAAGGTTTGTCTTTTTGTGGATGACCCTAAGATCTGCAACAGAGTGGACATGCCGGAAGGAGTGGAGAGAATGAGACGGGATTTAAGGAAGCTGGAAGAGTGGTCGAAGATATGGCAGCTGAGATTCAATGCCAAGAAGTGCAAAGTCATGCATATGGGGAGTGGAAATCCGAATGAACTGTATTCGATGGGGGGGAAGGCTGATGTGCACGGAGCAGGAGAGAGACCTTGGGGTGATAGTGTCTAATGATATGAAGTCTACGAAACAATGCGACAAGGCGATAGCAAAAGCCAGAAGAATGCTGGGCTGCATAGAGAGAGGAAAATCGAGTAAGAAAAGGGAAGTGATTATCCCCTTGTACAGGTCCTTGGTGAGGCCTCACCTGGAGTACTGTGTTCAGTTCTGGAGACCGTATCTACAAAGAGACAAGGACAAGATGGAAGCGGTACAGAGAAGGGCGACCAGGAAGGTGGAGGGTCTTCATCGGATGACATACGAGGAGAGATTGAAGAATCTAAATATGTACTCCCTGGAGGAAAGGAGGAGCAGGGGTGATATGATTTAGACTTTCAGATACTTGAAAAACTTTAATGATCCAAAGACAACGACAAACCTTTTCCATCAGAAAAAAATCAGCAGAACCAGAGGTCACGAGCTGAGGCTCCAGGGAGGAAGACTAAGAACCAATGTCAGGAAGTATTTCTTCACGGAAAGGGTGGTGGATGCCTGGAATGCCCTTCCGGAGGAAGTGGTGAAGTCTAAAACTGTGAAGGACTTCAAAGGGGCGTGGGATGAACACTGTGGATCCATCAAGTCTAGAGGGCGTGAATAAAGAGGCAGCAAAACACTGCACGGAGCGGCAGTAGCCACAGAGGCATTCACGGAGCGGGATGCCAGTGGCCAGTAGTTGGTGTTCCACCTTCATGGAGCGGAAGGATGGAGGGCTGCTATCTCCAAAAAATAAAAAATAAAAACCAAAAAATAAAAACAGGGGTGGGTAAGAGTATGGGGCAAGGGTGTGGCCTGCTTGTTACAGCGGTTGCTACCCCTAATTGAGCTGGATGTTCACTTGGATGCAGATACGGCGCTGCTCTCTAAATTGGTGGTGGGGTGGAGGGGAATTAGGGCTGGAGGGTACTGGAAGCCAATAGTAACAGGTGGGAGAGAGAAAAAGGAAAAAAAATGGATAAAGTGCGTAGCTTGCTGGGCAGACTAGATGGGCCGTTTGGTCTTCTTCTGCCGTCATTTCTATGTTTCTACGTTTCATTGAAAGTGAAGTATCAGGCTTGTTTGGTTTGGGGTAGTAACTGCCTTAACAAGCAAGCTACTCCCCACTTTTTTGTGAATGCAAATATTTTTCCACGTTTCCTCTTGCCATTGAAGCTTAGAGCAATGTTGGAGTCGCATTAACCATGTGTTTGTTTATTGAATAAGGGTATTATCTCCAGGTAGTAGCCGTCATTCTCGCAAGCCACCCACTCTTCATTCACATCCTCTAGACATTTAAGCCGTGGTAATCTATACACGGCCGGAGGGAACCGTCCTTTTTCCCCATGAAAAAGAATCCCGCTCCAGTGGGAGACTTGGAAGGCCAAATGAAGCCTTTTGCCAAACTCTCTTGTATGTAGTCTGACATTGTTTTAGTCTCTGTTAGCGAAAGTGGGTATACCCTTCTGCAAGGAGGCTCTGAGTTCGGTAGCAAATTTATCGCACAATCAAATGAGCGATGAGGTGGTAAGGTGTCCGCAGCCTTCTTCGAAAATACATCGGCGTAAGCAGAGTACTGCAGCGGGAGACCCGGGAGAGACGTCGTGGTAGTTAGGCAAGGCATGGGTGATACGAACTCTAACCAATCCTTATGACAGGAGTTGCGCCATTGGGATAGTTGTAAGGTGCTCCAGTCGAATTGCGGAGTGTGAAGTTTCAACCACGGTAGCCCGAGAACCACCAGGTGGATGGCCTTGTCCAGTACCAGAAAAGAGATGGTCTCAGTGTGCATGGATCCGGTGCGAAGTCAGATGGGGACTGTGGAGCAATTAACTTCGCCGGGTAACAGCTCACTGTAGATGGAGGAGAGCAGAAATGGCGTGGGCATGCGGACCGTAGGGATCCAGAGATGCTCCACCAGCTGTCAGAGGATAAAGTTACCACCAGCTCCAGAATCCACTAAGGCCAAGGTGTAAAATTCCAGGGTGGCTGAGTTGATGGACGCAAATAACGTTAATGGAGGAGAAGGTGATGTTAGGCCTAGGAGAAGTCCTCCGGCATATCCTAGGCCTGATAGTTTCCCGGACAGAGTGAACAGGTGGGTATCGCGTGTCCAGGTTGGCCACAATATATACACAGATCTGACCATAGGCGGCGACACTTCTCCCTTGAGGATAGGTGGCTGCGGCCCATCTGCATCAGTTCTTCATCATCGGTACCTTGCGGCGTAGAGGTCTTTGTAGAAGGTGCCGGATGGTTGAGGGGAATATCAGTAGCCACTCTCTTGGGTCCTCTGGTCTCGTGTGAGCGTGCACAAAAACAGCGGTCAATACGTCCTGCGAGGTCCACGAGAGCATCCAAGGTGTCGGGAAGTTCTCGAGCTGCTAGCTCATCCTTGATGAGTGGACTCAGCCCTTCAAGGAAGATCACACGCAGGCAGCCTAGATCCCAGTGCAGCTCAGACACAAGAGTCCTAAACTCGATGACATAGTCGGTAAGGAATCTGGAACCTTGATGCAGGTGCAGTAGTGCAGAACTGGCGATAGCCTTACGAGCGGGGTCGTCAAAGATGGAGCGGAAGAGGACGAGGAAGCCCGGCAGATCGTGGAGGATCGGGTCCGCTTGCTCCCACAGGGGTGACGCCCAGGCCAATGCCCATCCATCCAGAAGGGATAGTATGTAATATGTCGTCTTAGTAACTACATCAGGACAGTATGCAGGTTGTAAGGAAAAGTGCATGTTGCACTGGTTCAAGAAGCCCCTACAGGACAAGGGGTCACCTGAAAAATGAGAAGGTGCCGACAAGGGCATTAGTGGCCGAAACAGAGGCATCTGTGGAGCTGGGCTGAACTTGGCAGACGTTGAGGCAGTATCCAGCCGGTTATTTAATAGATTTATGGCGTTAGCCAAACTCTCCAAAACTTTCTGCTGATCTGAAATCTGCTGGACCAGGCCAGGGATGGTCTGGAGGGCCGAGATCTGTGCTGGGTCCATGGACTTGGCAATTTGTTAGGATTTGTGGATATGTGGGCCCTTTGGCCAAGGTGAGAGATGGTACCGCCCAGGGGAGGATTCCAATGTAGATATCACAGCAGTGGTCCACAGCATGGTTATTCACAGTGACTGAAGGCAAGGAGTAGTTCTGTAGAAAGCATCAGGAAGCGAGGCAGGCAGGAGTCCGAGTGAAAGGCCCTCCATGGAACGGATAGCGGAGAGACGAGGAAGGGCCCCCGAGGAGCGGGTACCCGGAAGTCTTACACCACGGAAGCAGGAACCGGAACAAGCACTGAAGCGAGAGTAGGTGGATTCAGCAAGATGAACTCTTTGCCAAGTCGTCGGCTGTCTAGGCCAGTGGGCTTAAATATCCAAGATGAGTGGGGACGCCCCCAAGTTTCCCGCCATGACGTAATTAAAGCAGGCCCGGGGGCGCGCATGTGCACCTAGGGGACCCCAAGGATAAGATGGCGGTCAGCAGTGTCCATGCTGCTCAGGTTGGCCCGGGAACGGAGGTAGGAAGGCCGGCGGTAGCTGGCAGAGGCTGCGAGTTCGCCCAACGGAGCCAAAGCAGAGAAAAAGGAGGTGAACAACAGAGGTTGCAGTCGTCTTCGGCTGCAGAGCATAACAGGCACTTTTCTGGCTTTTCTGGAGCAACAGGGAAAAGGATTGGGGGGCTTAGCCCAGCAGAGTAATTTATTACATTTTTGTGGGTAGGGGAAGGGGTGAGGGTGAGATTTGAGTCATAAGCACATAATTAAATTTTTTTAAAATATAAAATGCCTCTTTACTGGATTTGTTTTGAATATATACAGTTAATGGGCAAGTTATCCAGCACACAAGGCCGGATAATTTTAGACCTAACCGGCCCTGCTGAATATCCAGGACAAGTTATCTGCCTAACTTTAGCTGGAGAACATGTCTGCTGGCTGCCTTACTGAACATGGACTTTTCTTTCTAATGACAGGAAACTTTGCTCCTGTATTATCGAACCAGGAGAAAATTATGCTGAGTTAAATGAGGTGCTGGAACAAAGTGACCTATACCAGGTATGATTCTACCTCCATCCAAAAGTTACCAGTGATGCTAAGTCAAGGGAACTGACAGGCTCATTGCAAAAAAGAATAAGTAGATGCCAATTTCTCTCATTCCAGCACATACTGACGCTGCTGCCAGCCTTTCCTTATCAAAACCCCACACATGCTTATTGAAAGTTATTGTTTAGGGGTCTATTTTTAAAGGGTTTAAGTACCTAAATTTATAGTCAGGAACCTAAATCAGACGCAGGATGAAGTCCTACATTTAGGGGCCTAGTTTCACTAAGTAACTAAATTTAGGTGCTTAAAAAGTGGGTGGCTACAGGGATGGAGACAGGGCAGAGAGTAAAGTTAAGCTCAGATTGTTAACATTAGGCACCTAAACATTCATCAAATGCGTTAGTGCTGCGAGCATGGATGTGAGCTTGAGCCCTTGTGCTGCAATGCGACTGGCACAACCCAGGGGCTGGCCACGGTCCACACTGTTGGCAGGCGAACATATCTGGGTATGGGCTGACTGGAACTGGAATACTCTTGTCTTGAAACACGGAACACACTTGGCTTGGAACATAGCTTGAACTTGGAACATAGCTTGAAGGCCTCATTGAACCTGCATGCACAGGGAAGTGAGACTCAGCAATACAATGCTGGTCTCTGGGTAGTCCTCCAACAACTCCAAAAGCCCTTTCAGATTTGCCGTTTGGGAATGGCTTGAGCATCAGGACAGAAGAAGGTGAGAACTGAAGATGACTCTAGAGACGAGGACATCACAAAGGCACTGGAGACTTGGAACTAGACAAAGGCACTGAAGACTTGGAACATGATGAAGCTCTGGGAGAGCCCTGCGCTGCAGTCCATCCTACACAACTTGTGGCCTGGTCACACCACACTGATGGCGGTGCAGAGTCTGGGCTTGGAACTTGACAAGGACTTGGCATCAGAACTTGGAACTTAACAAAGGCTCTGAGGAGGTCTAGCACTGCTGCGCGCCCTACACAAATCATGGGCTGGCCGTGGACCATGACAATAGCGGTGCAGACACTGGACTCAGAACAAGGCAGAAGCTGGAACAAAACTCTGAATTCCAGGGACTAGACTCAAAAACTTGAAACTATCATGAGTTGGACTCAGGAATTCAGAACTAGGAACTCAGACTCAGACTTTAAAATCAAAGAAGAACTTCCAAAGATATGAACCAGCAACAATGACTGGAGACTTAATGCAGGATGAAAACGTGGAATGCAGAAACAAAGACTTGGATTCAGAAGTGAAGACTTGGAACATAAGATCAGGAACTCTGAGCAGCAACTCACCATTACAGGAATGTATGTGACCCGTTGCTGAGGCATCCTCTGGAAGTCTGGTGCATCCTTATGTAGGGGAAGCATGGGGCATCGTCAGCAGGCACCAGGTCTGACTTTACCGCCGTTCACCCTTTTAAAGGGAATAAGCAGGAGAAGAGCTTCTTGGCGCGACATTGGAGATGACATTATGACTAGGTTCTGCATCATTTGGGCAGCGTTGGAGGTGAGTGCCACCTCTCGCAGGGCCTGCCTGAGAGCTGCAAAACATAAATTACCAGCTGACAAGCTTAAGGTAAAATGTAGCATTACATTTTATCTTCAATCCGTTAAACAAGCCAAAAAAATATTACAAAGATTTAATTGCTAGGGTTCATAACAGGCCCAAACAATTATTTAAAATTGTTTCTCAAATTTCTGGCTTCAGTTCTTCAGATCTCAGTGCCTGTTCTAAACGTTTTGCTGATCAGTTTGTACATGCTTTTGATACTAAAGTACTGAACATTTGTTGCGCTCTGCTGGCTGAGAGCGCTAGGGGTGAGATGTGTGCCACTTGCGGTAAGACAGACCTCGTCTAGGGTCGAAGCTGACCGGGCCCCTGCCAACCTGCATGCCTGGATGAGGCCAACCACGCAAGGTTGGTCTCTGAGTGGTCCTCTGACTACTCCCAGCCCTTTCCGACCTGCTGCAGGGAGCAGCACAGGCGGCAGGCCGGACAAGAGACGAGGGCGGACAAGGGCTGAAGCCTGAAGGCTGAGACGAGGATTTCACAGACGAGGGCTGATGCGAAGACATCACAGACGAGGGCTGGGAAGGTAGACATTGGCACTATCTCTTAGGGTGCCCTACACAGCCCACCTTCACAGACAGACCCAATGGGCTGGTCGCAGACCACCCTGTCCCACTGCGCGCCCTACACAGCCTAAGGAGACTGATCACGGACCACGCGGAGAGCGGGACGAGCGCAGGAAAGGAATCCAGCTGGCAGAGGCTCCAGTGACCGGAAACAGGAACCGAACGGAACAGATTTACCCTCAGGATGGCCACCTGGAGGACTAGGAGAGCTGGAACATTACAGGAACAGACATCAGGAAGATCAGGAACATAGAGACCTCTAGCCATCAAGGACATCAGGCCTTCAGGAACATCCGGAGGGCAGAGACGGAGGGCGTCAGGAACATCAGGACATCAGAGACCGGAATCAGGTACAGCAGAGACAAAACAAAGAGGGATCCCTTGGAATACTGGAACACCAAGCAAGAGCAGGAACATGGAGTCCAAGAGGAAGGAGAAGCTCCTCAGACGACTAGCTCAGGCTCATTGCGAAAGCAAAACTAGAAGTTGAAGTCCTTTTATAGGGCTGCAGACAGGCGACTCCCTGGGAGGAGTTTGGATGGGCCACACCTAGCTGGCCCTATAACTGAGGAGAAGTGCTGCGGGCCGGCCCCTATGGAGAAGGACGTGGCCCAAACCAGGAAGTCCATGCAGACCCAAGCAAGCCTCATGCAGGCCCCAAGGACATCGAGGCCTCCCAGGCCCTGGAGCAAATCCTGGATAGTTTGTAGGCGAGACTCCGGCTTCGGAGCAGCCTCCAGGAAGAGGTAAGGAGCCTCCCGTAGCACCGCTACAGGAGGATTCATAATAGCATCAGAGCTGAATTTACCCTGCCCCCAGCCTTCTAACATTCACCACCTAGTTTGGTTTTACTTTCATCTCCTCAAAAGGATTTGGTCCCATTTAGCAATTATCTGCTTTTAGCAAAGTCACCACTGCAGGATTTAAAATTCTTATGAAACAAATGAAACCTTTTTCTAAGGTTGATCCTCTTTGTTTAAGTTCATCAGGAATCATTATTTGGGTCTACTTCCTTTCTTAGCTGATATTGTAAATTCTAGTCTGGAGCTCAGAGCCTTACCTCAAGAATTGAAAAAGTGATAGTGAGGCCTTTCCTTAAGAAGCAGCATTTTGATCCAGATCTTCCTGAGAATTATTGACCAATCTCTAATCTCTGCCTACATTGTCCAAGATTATTGAGAGTGTAGTGCACTGCCAATTATCTAATTTCTTGGATGCTACATTTATGTTACACCCTAAACAATTGGGTTACAGGAAGAGCCATGGCACTGAAACAGTCCTTAACTAATGAAATTAGTTTACAGTTGAAAAAAGGAAAAATAGTCTTACTGGTTGGCCTAAACATGGGCTCTGCCTTTGATATTGTTGATCACCAATTATTACTTGATCACCTATACGACATTGGCATCCTAGGTCAATCTCTCAATTGGTTTAAATCTTTCTCGAATTTGAGATCATAGTTTGTAACTTGGAACCCATCATCCTCCATCACCAGTTTTTCTATCTGTGCTGTTCCTCAGGGTTCTATATTTTCTCCTATTCTATGTTACGGTCCCGGTCGTGTGTGCCGCGACCAGGCCCTTACCTCCATGTTCCTGGTCCCGCTCCCGGTTCAGCTGGCGGAGTTTGCGGCCTGTGTTGTGGCATCCCCGCCAGGGCGATGCCGGTGGGAGATCTTCGGTGGACGCCCTGTCCCTAGGCGCGCGCACAAGAAGGACGCCTTTGTAGGCCTGTTCCCGCCATTCAAAGCTCCGCCCGCTTCCTGACGTCAGACGCCGCGGCCTATGTAAGCCGGCTGTGGACCCTCAGTCTTTGCCTTGCAACGGTTCCCAGTTGCTCCGTGCCCCAGAGTGTGTTACTACTAATTTATTTATTTATTTTGAATTCTTATATACCGACATTCCTGTATAGAATACAAATCATATCGGTTTACAAAATAACAGAACTGTCGCAAGCAAGGCGTTACAATAAACATTAGAATTATTGAACATTTGACATTAAAATTAGAATTAGAAAAAGGATTAGCATGAAGGAACAGGTTAGGACCAAACGGGGCTTCAAAACACAAACAAAACCAAGATAGGGTCCATAAAGGACTTCCAAACAGCAGAAAATAAAATGCAAACTGCTAATCACAGTTGCGGGTAGTTGCTCCGTTCCAGCCTGGTTCCTGCTGCAGAATTGCTTACCTTCCAGCTTGGTTCCTGCTTCAGACTTGCTTCAGTTCCTGCCTGGTTCCAGTACCCATGTCTTGCTTCAGTTCCTGCCTGGTTCCAGTACCCGTGTCTTGCTTCAGTTCCTACCTGGTTCCAGTTCCCAAGCCTGCTTGTTCCTGATCCAGCTAGAGTACTCGCCTAAGTCCCAGCGGCCGGGCTCCTACGGGCTCCTCCCAGGGGAGCTCCGGCTTCCAGGGTGAAGTCTCACCACCGATCACCTAAGTCCCAGCGGCTGGGCTCCTACGGGCTCCTCCCAGGGGAGCTCCGGCTTCCAGGGTGAAGCCTCACCACCGATCACCTAAGTCCCAGCGGCTGGGCTCCTACGGGCTCCTCCCGGGGGAGCACCGGCTTCCAGGGTGAAGATCATCGTTCGCATCCTGCCTGATATCCGCCTCCTGGCCTGCTTGTACACTGAGACTATAGTCCACCTCTCCCCAGTCTCCTGCAGGCTGGCCAAAGGGTCCACTAAAACCGTTAATCCATAACATTCTATTTAATATTTTTCTAGCACCTTTGGCTTCCTTGACTCAAAGACAGGGTTTCTCTGGGTACTTCTAAGCTGATAACATTCAGATTTTAGCTAGCTGTAATCTTGAATCCACTATTCCTTTACCAAATTCAACAATTGTTTGAGTGACATGGCCAACTGGATAATTTCTTCTAAACTTAAAGCCAGTCCAGACAAATCTGAAGCTTTTTTATTCTCTAGAAAACAAAATTCAATATAGTTTTCTTCCCCCATTATGTCTGGCAACTCTATTCAAGTTAGAAACATCATTACTACTTTGAGTTTCACATTGACTCAGCTCTTTCTTTCTCTAATCATATTTCACAACTATTACAGAGTTCATACTTATTTTTGCATTACATTTGTCATACTTTCTTGACTCATCTGATCTTAAGACCTTAACTCATCATCTCATGTTATCAAGACTTGACTACTGTAACACCCTCTTTCATGGTTTGACATTGGCTCAAGTGAGGAAATTACAAATAGTACAGAATACCACAGCCAAATTAATTTTTGGTAAAAAGGAATACGATCACTTAACCACTTTACTACATTGACTTCCAATATCTTACAGAATACAGTTTTAAACTAGGACATCTTACTTTCAAGGCTCTGAGATGGGGAATGCCTTCAAGCTTCAGCCCTTGTCCGCCCTCGTCTCTTGTCCGGCCTGCCACCTGTGCTGCTCCCTGCAGCAGGTCCGAAAGGGCTGGGAGTAGTCGGAGGACCATTCAGAGACCAACCTTGCGTGGTTGGCCTCATCCAGGCATGCAGGTTGGCAGGGGCCTGGTCAGCTTCGACACTAGACGAGGTCCGTCTTACCGCAAGGGGCACACATCTCACCCCTAGTGTTCCCAGCCAGCGGAGCACAACAAATGTTCAGTACTTTAGTATCAAAAGCATGTACAAACTGATCAGCAAAAAGTTTAGAACAGGCACTGAGATCTGAAGAACTGAAGCCAAAAATTTGAGAAACGATTTTAAAAAATTGTTTGGGCCTGTTATGAGCCCTAGCAGTTAAATCTTTGTAATATTTTTTTGGCTTGTTTAACGGATTGAAGATAAAATGTAATGCTACATTTTACCTTAAGCTTGTCAGCTGGTAATTTATGTTGTGCAGCTCTCAGGCACAACTCCACGTAGGCCCAAACGTCTTTTTTCATGGAGGGCCACCAGTAATACCTTTGTAGAGTGACAAATGTCTGGGATTGTCCAGGATGACCTGCAAGCAGAGAGTTGTGGGCCCAATGGAGTATCTTCTTCCGGAGTGCCTGTGGGACCACCGTCTTCCCGGCTGGAACCTAGTAGGGTCAATGATATGGCACGGCGTGTCAGGGACATCTTCCATAGAAAAGGAATGGGATAGAGCATCTGATCAAGTATTCTTGTCTGCAGGACGGTACTTCAAGAGAAAGTTGAAGCGGTTAAAAAATAATGACAACAGGCCTGTCTGTGATTCAGGCGTTGTGCCTGGCACAAGTATTTGAGGTTTTTTGTGGTCAGTGTAAACCGTGATTTGATGTTGAGCACCTTAGAGACAGGGGCGCTATTCCTCGAATGCCAATTAATCACTAGTAGCTCCTGGTCTCCTATCCCGTAGTTTTGCTCGGCTGGAGAGAAACGTTGAGAGAAGAAGGTACAGGGAAATAACGTATGGTTATCTGCATGTTGGCTAAGGACTGCTCCAACCCCGTCAGAGGCATTGACCTTGACAATGAAAGGTCATTGGGGGTCAGGGTGGCATAGAAGAGGCTCTTGAAAGAATGCCTTCTTGAGTTGTTGGAAGGCGCTCACGGCTTCTGGTAATCACTGAGAAGGGTTAGCTCCTTTTCACGTCATGGCTGTAAGAGGTGCGGTCAAGGTGGAATAGTGATGAATGAATGATCTGTCGTACTTGGTGAATCCGAGGAATTTTCTCAGAACTTTAAGCCCAGTAGGTTGGGGCCAGTCTTGAATGCTCTTGGTTTTTTGTGGGTCCATCTGAAACCCCTAACTGGACACCACGTAGCCTAAAAAAGGAATGGACTCTTGATGAAAAAAACATTTCTCCAATTTGGCATATAAGTGGTAGTCTCTCAATCTCTGGAGAACCTTAGTGACGTCCAATTGATGGTTCTGGAGATTCTGGGAAAAGACCAGTATGTCGTCAAGATATACTACTACGCAGGTGTAAAGCATGTCCCTGAAGATTTCATTCATCATGTTTTGAAACACGGCCGGGGCATTGCAAAGACCAAAGGGCATAACTAAATATTCAAAATGGCCATCGCGGGTATTAAATGCTGTCTTCCATTCATCGCCCTGGTATATTAGGACCAAATTGTATGCTGCTCTGAGGTCCAATATTGTGAATATTTTGGCTCCTTGGAGCCTATCAAAAAGTTCAGAGATCAATGGCAATGGGTAGCGGTCCTTCATAGTGATCTCGTGCAGGTCATGGTAGTCTATACATGGGCAAAGGGAACCATCCTTCTTACCCACAAAAAAGAACCCGGCCCCAGCAGGAGACTTAGAAGGTCGAATAAAGCCCTTTGCCAAGTTCTCTTGGATATAAGAAGACATAGCCTTGGTTTCCAAGAGAGAAAGTGGGTACACCCTTCCTCTGGGAGGCTTGGTATCAGGTAGTAGATTGATGGTGCAGTCAAAAGACCGGTAAGGTGGTAGAATGTCTGCCGATTTCTTGGAGAACATGTCTTGATAAGTGGAATACTGCGGAGGTAGGCCCAGTAGAGAGGTGGTAGTGGTCATGCATGGCATAGGAGTCACCACCTCGAGACATTTCCCATGGCACGACTCTCCCCATTGGGATAGTTGAAGGGTGCTCCAGTCAAATTGAGGTGTATGCAATTGTAGCCATGGTAATCCGAGTACCACCGGATGTATTGCTTTATCTAGGACTAGAAATGAGATGATCTCTGTGTGGATGGATCCCATGCGGAGACGGATAGGTTGCATGGAAAACAAGACCTCGCCATGGATAGAAGACAAGAGCAGTGGTGTTGGTGTCCAAACCATGGGAATTCGTAGGTGCTCCACGAGTTGTCTGAGTATAATGTTCCCACCAGCACCAGAATCCACTAAAGCCAATGTGTGGAACTCAAGAGCATCTGAGTTAATGGAGACTGGAAGGGTCAGTGGAGGAGATGGCAATGTTAGACCTAGGATGAGTCCTCCGGCGGATCCTAAGTCTGCGAGCTTCCCGGACAGATAGGAGCAGTGGGTACAGTGTGACCTGGTTGGCCACAGTACATGCAGAGGACTAGTCTTCTCCGGTGACACCTTTCTTTAGCTGATAGATGACTGAGGCCCAGTTGCATGGGGTCCTCCTCCTCAATACCAGGTACTGGCGTAGTATGGGTAACAGGTGGTGGACGAGAGCGAGGAACCCCCGATGGCACCTTCTTGGGACCTTTAAGTTCCTGTGACCGTTCACGTAAACGTCGATCAATACGTCCAGCTAGGTCAATAAGAGAATCCAGGTAATCGGGAAGCTTACATGCTGCTAATTAGTCTTTGATGGGAAAATTAAGGCCTTCCAGGAAAATGGCCCATAGGCATCCCAGGTCTCAATGTAGTTCCAAGGACAGGGTTTTAAACTCAATAACATAGTCAGTCAGAGATTTGGTACCTTGTTGAAGATGTAGGAGAGCAGATCCAGCGACAGTCTTGCAAGTGGGATCATCAAATACAGAACGAAAGAGAGCAAGGAAGCCAGTCAAATCCTTGAGAATTGGATCATTATGCTCCCAAAGAGGTGATGCCCAGGCCAGGGTTTTCCCATCTAAAAGAGGCAGTATGTACATAGTTTTGGATACTACGTCTGGAAAGTAGGTAAGTTTCAGTGAAAAGTGCATACAGCACTGATTCAGAAAGCGCCTACATAAGAACATGCCATACTGGGTCAGACCAAGGGTCCATCAAGCCCAGCATCCTGTTTCCAACAGTGGCCAATCCAGGCCATAAGAACCTGGCAAGTACCCAGAAACTAAGTCTATTTCATGTGACCGTTGTTAGTAATAGCATTGGCTTATCCAATCCTTTTTTAAACACAGCTATACTAACTGAACTAACCACGTCCTCTGGCAACAAATTCCAGAGTTTAATTGTGCATTGAGTGAAGAACAACTTTCTCAGATTAGTTTTAAATGTGCCACATGCTAACTTCATGGAGTGCCCCCTAGTCTTTCTATTATCTGAAAGGCTAAATAATCGATTCACATCTACCCGTTCTAGACCTTTCATGATTTTAAACACCTCTCTCATATCCCCCCCTCAGCCGTCTCTTCTCCAAGCTGAAAAGTCCTAACCTCTTTAGTCTTTCCTCATAGGGGAGCTGTTCCATTCCCCTTATCATTTTGGTCGCCCTTCTCTGTATCTTCTCCATCGCAATTATATCTTTTTTGAGATGCGGCAACATAACAGGAGACATAACAGGGGATCACCTGTAAAATGTGTAGGTGCAGGCAACGGTATGGAGTGCCGTATAGGTAGCGCCTGTGAAGTGGAAGAGGGTTTGTCAGGCGTCGAGTCCAGCCAAGAACTCAACTGGTTGAAAGCATTGGCTAAAGTCTATAGTGTCCTCTGTTTCTCGGAGAGTCGCTGGGCCAGGCAAGGGATGGCCTGGAGGGCTGAGACCTGAGCCGGGTCCATGGAGTTAGCAATCTGTTATGTTTTGGTATGGATGTAAAGCCTGGGCCGAGGTGAGAGATGTCTCTGCCCACAGGGAGGAGCCCTGTGGGCCTCACCACTGGTAGGCACGGTCTCAGTAGCTAGAACACAGTTGTAAGATAGACTTTATTAGGGAGGCAGAAAGAGCATAACCCGTGGAGCGGGGAATGCAGTCAAAGTACAGTTAAATTTATGGAAATTTGTGTATGTTTTCTGTAAACCATTTTGATTAATTCTTTGAATTGTAAAGACGGTATATAAAACATTAAAACAAACATTAAAACAGTTCTTGAGCAGAGGGTGTTCCCAGGGTGATACCTCAGATGTGACGATCCGGTAGTGGCCCGCAGAGCGGGGTACGCTGAAGATGACTGTATGGTGATAAACTGTTGAGGTAGTCTGAGGTCCTGAGGTACTTGAGGATGAAGAAACAATATCCTGCAGTGCAGGGTAAGGTGTAGCAAATCCTGCTGGTGAGGACTAGGTAGTGGCCTGAGGCACGGGGTACACTGCGGGGAATTCCAGCAAGGCTAGGCAGAGATGAAGTGAAGAGGTACTCACGAGGAAAGGTTCCCAGAGATCAAGGCAGGAAGACCCTCCGAGCAGCAGATAGCCTAGGAATGCGGAAGAGCCCCCGAGCAGCAGGTATTCAGAGCGTTCACACACCGAGACAAGAACAGGATCCGGATATCCTAGGAGAAGCGGATTCAGCAACGAGAAGAACTCCTTGCTAACTCATAGGAGCATTGGGCCAGTCTGTTTAAGTACAAGTAGCGAGATGATGTCATGAGGATGGGCCGCCCCTGAGGTTCACGCCATGACGTGTACATAGTTGGCCCATGCGCGCGCGCACCTAAGTGACTCCAGAGGCAAGATGGTGGTTGGCAGCACTCACACCGTCCCGGGAACGCCAGGGAGATTTGCGGTGACTGGTGGAGGCCGCCATTCTTCCGATAATTGATGGTGCAGCGAAAAGAGGTGAGCATGAGTTTGCAGTATTCTGCAACCGACGGGTGCAATACCCTGCTTCCTTTCCCTCCTATTCTTGCTGTCTACTGGCAGTCATAATTTCCTCTAAGGCTACAGTTGTCTGCCTTTTACTGAGCTCTGAGTTTCTCATCAATGCTATATAAGTTCCGCTGTCTGTGCAGCTATCTTCAATACCATACCATTTGCAGTGAGTGTGGTGAAGTCCAAAACTGCAAAGGACTTCAAAGGGGCGTGGGATAAACACTGTGGATCCATCAGGTCTAGAGGAAGCGAATAAAGAGGAGGCAGCAAAACACTGCACGGAGCGGCAGTAGCCACAGAGGCATTCACGGAGCGGGATGCCAGTGGCCAGTGGTTAGTGTTCCACCTTCACGGAGCGGAAGGATGGAGGGCTGCCATCTCCAAATTAAAAAAAGAAAAAAAACAACAAAAAAACAGGGATGGGGTCATGGGCTATAGGTATTACCAATTATTAGGCTTATTCAATTACCAATTATTAGGCATTTCAATATTAGATGATAGTTAATGTGACCTTCAAGGCATACTTCACTTTCAATGCATATCCAGCATAGCTCTCTGCTACAACGGCAGGGGAGAAGAAAAACTAATACTTCACGCATATCTCTGCTTCAACGGCAGAGAGCTATGCTGCCGCTTAACCAACTAATCAAACTTAATATTTCACTTGGAAGCAGCTCCATCACTGCTCTCTACATTAATGGTGGGGGTGAAAGGGAAATAGAACCTAAGGTTACTAAGAGCCAAGAGAAACAGGTAAGTATGAGAAAAAAGAAGTATGAAGCTTGCTGGGCAGACTCGATGGGCCGATTGGTCTTCTTCTGCCATCATTTTCTATGTTTCTATGTTTCTATTCAATAAATGTTTTGATATTAAGATCAGAGTTCTCTCTGACTTTGGAAGCTAAAAAAGGAAGAGGTTTAAATTTCTGTATAGGCTCCCAAACTAGGACATTGGGAGCTAAAGGCAGACCAGTGTTCTAAGCCATATCATAGACTTTCATTCCTGAAATCCTAAAGCCAATATCTGCTCCTAAAAACCAAACAAAATAAAAAAAAATCATTAAGCTAATCCAGGTGACCTCAAATCCGCCTGGCCTGGGGTACTTCCTCCCTAGGAATCAATAAAGCTTCTATCATTTGAATAATTCAGTTGGAGAAACTCCATTAACCTTTGGAAAACTAATTTGCCTTAATTCCTAGTTTTCATAGAAATTGTCCATCTTTCTCTTCATAATTTGATTATGTTTAAATAGATGGCTAGACAATGCCACAGAGGCATCAGACTTTTCCTCGAGAATCTGAATTCTTTGTGCAAATCCAATAATTTTCCCATCCTGCAGCAAAAGGTGATGCTCTAAATTTTTCGGTAATACTTTAGCACTATTCGTGTTAATTTTTGCAGCTGACTTCACTCCCAGAAGAATTGTCCAAGCAGCTCTCAAAGTCATTTCCTTCAGCTAGGAATGCAGTTAGGCCTGGATTTCCCACCAGACGAAGTGGGTAGCTGCCTAGGGTGCCGGGTTGAAAAGGCGCCCCACCTCCTCTTCCCTACACAGTTTCTCACAAACACGCTCTGCCTGAGCAGCAGTGTCTTGTCTGACCCACCCTCTTAAAGGGTCAGACAAGAGCTCATGGACTGGAAGATGGCCTCTTGGATCATCCGATCCAATTCCTCCCGCCTGGCTCACCTTTAGGCCATTGATGACAGACTAAACTTTCCAGGAGAACTAGTCCTTTCTTTCTCACAGTGTCCAAAGTCTTCACAGAAGCCACAGGTAATTGCAGGAAACTCTGGAGGGCAACTGCACAGTCAGTTCATCTGTAAGGAAAGTACATGCCTTCTTCGAGAGATGTGCAGGCCGTGTAGGGGCTTCTCAGGCTTAGCGATACGCCCTCCAAAGATAATATGAAAGAAGAGCTTCCGCTTCCATCTAACAACAAAGAAACCTTCGCTGTAGGAGATGCTGTGGAAACAAAAGTGGCCGTTCGTCCCTTCCTGGTTGTCTCAGCAGCACTCAAGTCTTCCTTTTGCCCATGAATTTTGCCAACATACACACATAATTTTGGTCTTTTGCCCCTTGGAACCCCTGGGAGTCCCTTCTTCCTGCTGAAGGTTCAGTTTGGAACTCGCTCTCTCCTGGATCCAAAAAACCACACACAATTTTGGTAGTTAAGGGCCCAAAATGTATGAACAGGGAAGTAAATAAAATAATGTTTCTAGGTCTGCACCATAGAACACAGCTTTTTAAAAAATACAATATCAAAGAATACAAGAATAATGTTAAGATCCCCGGCCACAGCTGCCCGCGGACAGGCCCCCCTTACCTCCATCAGAAGGCCACGTCTTCACCGGCTCTCCCCCATTGCTGCCCGTCGCGCCTGCTGCCGATGCGGCCTACCCTTGCGGCTTGGCACGCCACCGTCCCTGTCTCTGCACTTGCTCCCCTAGGCGCGCCTGCTGTCATGCTCAATTTAAAGGGCCCGCGGCCCGTGAAGATGACATCAGCCAAGGCGTGTATATATATACCCAGCTCTGACCCCAGGACTTTGCCTCAACAACGGGTCCAGCTCAGATGTTGAGTGCGTAGTCAGCGTTGTTCCTGGTCCTGCGTTCCAGCCTTGCCTTCCTGATTCCTGGTCTTGCGTTCCAGCCTTGCCTTCCTGATCCTGCGTTCCGGTCCTGTCTCCTGTTCCTGTGCTCCAGCCTTTGTTCCGTTCCTGTTCCTGCTCCTGCCCTTGGACTGACTCCCCGATTTTGGACTTCTGCCTGGTACTTCGTCTACGCTTGACCTCTCTACCTGCCCTGACCTTCAGCTTGTCTCTTCGTCCTGCCTGCCTGTTGCCTGCCCTGATCTCTGGTCTGTTCCTGGTTTCATCTGTCTGCTGCCTGCCTCGATCTTGCCTGCCTGATGCCATGCTGCCTTCTCCTTGGACTCCTCGACGTGAGAGACCCGCACCTAAGTCCTGCCGGCCCCGGCACCCAAGGACTCAACCTGCAGGGAATGTGGGCTGGTAAAGGTGAAGCTCCTGTTGGGTCTTCTCTGCTTGCACTGCCTCCCAACGACGAGGACCACTAGGGGCCTCCCCTTGGTGGCAGTAGCAACCTCGTCTCGGCTCAAAGGTCCACATACGCAACAGGTTGCTGAGGCCATGGATCCGGCGGATCTGAGTGCCCTTCAAGCCATCCCCAGATTGGCTCAGAGGCTCCAGCAACAGCAACAATGCTTGGATGTCCTAGCAGCCACAGTGGAACGTCTAGCGAATCGCCTGGACTCAGTGCTGATGCCCAGTGCTCCTCCACCTTCGCCCATGGCAGCACCAGTTCCTGCCACAGCACTGCACCTCTCGGCACCTCCTTGCTACGCTGCAGAACCAAAGCAAAGCTGCGGCTTCTTGAACCATTGCTTCATGCATTTCTCCTTGCAACCTAATTTGCCAGTGACCAGATCAAAACCACCTTTATTCTGTCACTCCTTGACAACAAGGCCCTAACTTAGGCCTCCCCTCTGTGGGAACGTAGGGATTCTCTACTCCTGGATCTTCCCTGCTTCATGCAGACCTTTAAACAGGTCTTTGACGAACCCAGAAAACAGTCCACAGCCAACTCTGATCTTCTTCACCTCCACCAGGGTTCGCGCCCCTTGGCGGAGTACACCATAGAGTTCCGCACCCTAGCTTCGGAACTAGGGTGGCGCGAGGTCAGTCTCAATTGCATTTTCCTGGAGGGGCTGGCCTCAAGAATTAAAGACGAACTGGCCGCTCGGGAGCTTCCAGAGGACTTAGAGGCCCTCATCAACCTAACCGGGCGAATCAACTGCCGCCTCCAACAAGGCCTGCGGGAGCTGAAGCCAGGCCGTAAGGCCATCCCTCTGGCGCCATCCTTCTCCCAGCCCTTGGTTCCACCTCCTCCAGTTGAACCAGTCCAGACTTGGAGAGAAGAACCCATGCAGGTCAGTCGTAGCCACCTCACCCTGGAGGAAAGACAGCGGTGCCGGACCTTGGGCTTATGTCTCTACTGCGCCGGCAAGGGACACAGGCTGGCCCAATGCCTTGAGAGGCCGGGAAACTCCAGAGCCTAGGTGTCATGGGGGAGATGACCCTAGGCTGCATTAACCCTGCTCCCCATTGCACCGCTCCTGTAATTCTTGTTCACCCCGAGGGGTCATTTTCCACGCAGGCCTTCATCGACCTCGGAGCTGGAGGGAACTTTATATTTTCGGACTTGGTCAACAACCGGATCTCCCAGTAATGCCCAGAACACCACCGCTAGTGATCTCCTCATCCGGGGGACCTGTTACCAGGTCGGATTATCCACATCACTGCCCCCGTGTAGGTTCGCACTGGGATCCTCCAAGAGGAGGAGATTTCATTTTTTGTCTTGGAGAAGGCGATACACCCAGTGGTCTTGGGCCTGCCATGGCTTCAGAGACACTCTCCCTGCATCGATTGGGACATGTTGCAGCTAGCCTCCTTGGGTCCCAATTGCCACATGACCTGTCTCCTGGACATGCCGTGACCCAGGCTTCTCCTTGCCATGACACCTCCAGCCCTGCCAGCACAGTATGCAGACTTCGTGGACGTGTTCTCCAAGGAGAAGGCGGAGCCACTTCCCAAACACTATCTGTTCGACTGCACCATAGCCCTCTTCTCCGGGTATTGTGGCTGACATAGCTGGCAGAACGATATGTGTCACTAATACATTTCTTGGAAGGTACATGACCTAGAACTTTTCAAACCATGTGTACTTACCATCCGACGTGGATCGTCGAAGGACGAGTCGGTGAAGATTGCTGGCTCCGTGGATTTCAGGAGTCATCGAGGGAGTAGACGCCCATTTCAACTCTGATGCCTGGAATGGTGGCGCATTATAGAGGAAACAGGCTGAGCGTGGCTGGCGCTACCACGGTAGTATTTTGTGGAGGGCCACAACCCCCACCGATGTCGGTGGGGCACGCCTCGGGAACAGGAGAGCCGATTAACAGCTCGTGAACCCGGCCCTCATCGCAGCGGTTTGATGTCTCGTGACGCCAGTGCAGAATTCTTCGGAACTCGTTCCGGTGTTTCTAGAGCACCAAGGACTGCCAATACTGTGCGGAACAGTGTCAATGGCAGTGGTGATGTTGCTCGGCACGAGCATTATCCGGCATCAAGAAGGATAGCACCAATGTGCTGGATGGCGTCGTGGCGGACAGTCACCGTGTCGGTGACGATGCATGCCATGGTGCTCAGCCCGGTCTTTCCTCAGCGCTGAGATGGATGCTCTCAATGCCTTGGATGGTGACTGATGATAGACTGTCAGCATGCCTGCACTGCTCCTGGCACTATGTAGTGTCTTCAGCTAATACAATGCTTTAATAAGAGCCCAAAGCATGGAGCACTGTGTTTAGGCGAGGGCATTATGTGGCGGTGCTATGTCGGCATTGACTGTGTCAAAGACGGCCGAAGCGGCCTCGAGGGTATTGTCAAAAATATATATGAAAAAATGTCGATGACACGGCCAGAACAATTATGACAGTGACGGAAGCACTGGCGGCATTGGCGTAGGTATCTATGGGAACGATGTGGCATCGAATAATCAAAAAAAATCATTGGCATCGGAAAACTGATACCGGCATCGACGGAGTCGATGACTTCATCGATAGGAACGTCGAAGACACCAATGGAAACGACGTGGGCATCAAGGGCATCGATATATGGAGGTGGGCGCAGACGGCATCGGTGGCATGACCACGGGCATCAACGGTATCGATTGGATCGACTCGGGCACCAATGGCATCCATGGCATCGATGCCACTGACATGGGCATCGATGGCACCAACCTTGGCATCGATGGCCATCTATAGAATCGACCCTGGCATCGATGGCCATCGATGGAATGGATCTGGCATCGATACCCATCGATGGAAATGTCCTAGGCATTGATGGCATCAATAAAATAAAGGATGGCATCGATGGAAATGACCCTGGCATCAATGGAAGTGCCCTGGACGATGGTGGCATCGACCAGGGCACGGATGGCACTGACGAAACAAGGTGTATGTCGATGGCATCCATCCGGGCAAAGATGGCACCAATGAAACCCAAGGAAAAACCAGTGCCATGGATGAAAACCATGGATGGCACTGATAGAAACGATGCAGGGACTGATGGCATCAGTGTACCGTGTGGGGAGGGGTACCAATGGCATCTAAGGCAGACGGTGCCCCAGGGAAAGACAGTGGTACCCCTCCATCTTCGACAAAATGTTCTGGCATGGACACACGACTCCCTCACTGCTGGACATCCTGGAAGGGCACGTACATTGGAGCTGCTATGGCGATATTACTGGTGGCCGTAGATGGAATGAGATGCCCGAGCCTATGTCAACTCCTGTCCGACTTGTGCCCAGCAGAAACCCTTGCCCAGTCACCCCTGGTGTCTCCTGCAGCCTTTGTCCATGCCCGAGAAACCCTGGACCCACATATCAACTGACTTCGTCATAGAGCTTCCCCCATTGAACATCAGCCATGTCATCTGGGTGGTCATCAACAGATTTTCCAAAATGGCACACTTCATCGCACTCCCCAAGCGTCCCTCAGCCCCCGAGTTGGCTCAATTATTCATGCAGCATATCTTCTGCCTCCATGGGCTACCCTAACATATAGCCTCTGACCAAGGGACTCAGTTCATGGCCAGGTACTGGCGCTCATTGTACAAGAAGTCCAGGGTGCAACTTGACTTCACCTCGGCATACCACCCCCAGGGAAATGGCAAGCTGAACACAGCAACCAGACCTTGAAGACCTTCCTCCGCTCATTTGTCAATGACAGACAGGATGACTGGTCCTCCCTGCTACCCTGGGCAGAGTTCTCACATAACTCGCACACCCATTCTGTGACTGGTTCTTCACCCTTCCAGGTAGTCTATGGGCGACAACCAGTCCCACCGCTTCCTATGCCGTTCTCAGTGCCCTCTCCCGCGACTCAACTCACAACTCCGTTCCCTTTGGAACAGTACTCAAGACAACCTCCTGCGGGCAGCCAAAGCAGCCAAGAAGGGAGACAACAGACACCATTACAGCCATAGAGATTGGAGATCGAGTATGGCTGAGTACCCGCCCCATCCACCTCCGGGTACCCTCGATGAGGTTGGCTCCCAGGTACATCAGACCCTTCGCTGTTACAGAGCATCTAGGACCGGTTACCAACCGCCTAAGCCTACCCTCAATCTTGAAGATCCATAATACATTTCATGTCTCCCTCCTGAAACCGCTAATACTATCCTGACCCCATCACAAACCACCAGAGCCACTGGACGTCACATCTGAAGAAGACCAGATATACCAGGTGAAGGAGGTCCTGGACGTGAGTCGCCATGACAGATGCTGGGAATACCTGATCGCCTGGAAAGGGTTTGGACCCGAGGAGAATACCTGGGAACCCGCCTCGAACATCCTCGACAAGGCGCTCCTCCAACAATTCCACCGGGCTCACCCGGTAAGCCTGGTCCTTCTCAGAGGCAGCATAAAGGAGGGGGTACTGTTAGGATTCCCAGCCACAGCCACCTGAGGCCGAGTCCCCTTACCTCCGCCAGGAGGCTCCCAGGCCAGGCTCTCCCCTGTTGCCGCCACCAACCACTGCCAATGCAACCTGCCCTTGCGGCACGTAATGCCGTTGTCCCGGTCTCTGCACTTGCTCCCCTAGGTGCAGGCAACATCGAGCTCAATTTAAAGGGCCCGCAGTGGAAAAGTTCCCCGCGGCCCATGAAGATGACATCAGCCAGGGTGGGTATATATACCCGGCCCTGACCCCAGCACTTTGCCTCAGCAACAGGTCCAGCTCAGATGTTGAGTGCGTAGTCTGCGTTGTTCCTGATCCTGCGTTCCAGCCTTGCCTTCCTGATCCTGCGTTCCGGTCATGACTCCTGTTCCTGTGCTCCTGCCTCGGTTCCATTCCTGCTCCTGCCCTTGGACTGACTCCCCGATTTTGGACTTCTGTCTGGTACTTCGTCTACTCTTGACCTCCGCCTGACCTGACCACCAGCTTTATCTTCGTCCTGCCTGCCTGCTGCCTGCCCTGATCTCTGGTCTGTTCCTGGTTTCATCTGTCTGCCGCCTGCCTCAACTTTGCTTGCCCAATGCCGAGCTGCCTTCTCCTTGGACTCCTCGACGTGAGAGACCCGCACATAAGTCCTTCCGGCCCCGACACACAAGGCTCAACCTGCGGGGAATGTGGGCTGGTAAAGGTGAAGCTCCAGTTGGGTCTTTTCCACCTGCACCACCTCCCGACAATGAGGACCACTAGGGCCTCCCCTTGGTGGCAGTATCAACCTTGTCTCGGCTCAAGATCCACATATACAACAAATAATCTTCATATATCATGGGTATTCCAGGAGCCAAATATGATCTGAACAGTGAAAATAAAATTAAGCAAGAACATATTTATCTCCATCTACCCCTAGTCCTCAATACAGGATCCAATTACACAACCCACAAGTAAGCAATAGCATTGTAACCACCTAGGAAACTAACAGCACATAAAGCGTAGGAGTCTATACATAGAATAATAAACATCGATCATTATGGGATCAAGCTGAGATTAAAGATTCAACAGAGGCATCTTGGAACTCCTTATCACTCAAGTACTTAGGTAATTGAGAAGGCACAAAGAAAGTGTAGGAAAGACCCTTATATTTAATATAAAACTTACAAGGAAATTTTAGAGAAAAGAAAGCCCCAATCTGGAGGACCCTAGGTCTAAGAATCAAAAATTGTTTTCTCTTCTTTTGGATTTAGCTTGAATACATCAGGAAAACCCTAACCTTCAAGTTAAGAAAGGTAACAAGCCGGTGCCTAAAGAACATTCTGAGAATCTAGTCACAGTCTGGTTCCAAAACAAAAGTCACAATCATTGTTGCAGGTTCAGCAACTCAATGTTTGAAGTCTCCAACACTTTTGAAATATCCAGTCTAGATGGTTCCAACAGTTCCATGGCTTGATTTTCAGCAGAAACCTCTGCTCCCTTCTTGAATGGGGGTAGGAAAAATGACTTAGACAAAAGCAGAATCGCTTGTTCCGCAACATTGTGAACCTCAATTAAATATCTTTTAAGCATATCTTTAGCAGATATATGAGGAACCTTAGCAAAATTTATGAAGCATAGATTTCTACCCCGCATATAATTCTCAAGGTTTTCCAATTTATAATTTAAATCCTGGTTTTCTCTAATAGAGATTTTTAAAGTGTTCAATTTTTTTTTTTTTTTGCCCTATCCATCTGTTGTAGAATAGAAATATTGGAACTTTCTAGTTCTTGTATCCTATTCTCATTTGCATTCGTTTTAGATAGAATAGAGTTTACCAGCAATGAAATGGAAGCATGAAGACCTTCAATTGCATCCCAGATTGAGTCCAGGGTAATCCAAGGGGGCCTTGGCAGCATGAATTGTCTTGCAGTAGACAAGATATCCACAGCCAGTGTCGAGACAGATGGAAGACTTTCTAACTCAAAAGCTTGAGCTCCCAAGAGCGATGAATCAACCAACACCCGGGGGGGGGGGGGGGGGGGGGAGGAACGACTCTCCCTTCGTCAACCTCATCTCTTCTCTGGCTGGCACTCCCTGCAAGGTATTCATTAGCAGCGTCATCAGCCTGTGCCCGGTCCCATTCCAATTTAGAGATCCGAATGACCGTGGGGGGTTGGGTGGAACAGGCCTCAGGATTAGGAAGAGAGAGAAGGACGAGTCCAGGGGAGAGATCTTTGCAGCTTCCTCAGTCTCAACCCCCAGTGGCTCTTCTCCTGATCAATCTCCCACACACATAACATGGGCATCCATATAGGATCGATGGACGAGGGCTCCGAAGGGGCTGCAGGGTCAGTCCTCTCCCTTGCCTTCCATTTACGGCCGGTGTGAGGCATATCAGAAGGAAAAAAAATGAGCATGCAAGAAAAAAGAATGCTCACGATGCTAGTGTCGTTGCAGCCATCTAGAACAGAGCTTTTAATACTCACAAAACAATGTAATCCCAACTTTGGTACACAAAATGTGGACAGTGGCTGGGAGTCCAAACCTTTCACTGTTCACTGGGATTCTTTAAAAGAGGTTGAGCAGATGGTGTAGTGAACCAAACTCAAAAGATTTTCTTTCTGGACAAAGAACTTCTCCCTTCTGTGGTTGAACCAAAAAATTCCTGCAGGTAAATGACTTCTTTAGCCCATGAATTTTTTACTGGAAGGCTTCACCTCAGATGAACCCAAAGTCTGGAAAAACAATTGTATGATTTTTTACCCACCGGTGAGAAGTTGTACATGTGCATGCGATGCAAAGAGCTCCTGGCTCTCAGAGAATGAGTCAGATCTCTGGAGGCTAGAGTGGCAGACCTGGAGGAGCTGAGGCAGACAGAGAGGTATATAGATGAGACCTTCAGGGACATAGTAGTCAAGTCCCAACTTCAGACTGGCAGCCCTGATGCTGCCTTGGAGGAAGAAGGTCTCATAATGGGAGAGCACCAACCAGGTGTAGCAGGAAAGGATCCTGTAGCAAGGACCTGTTCTCTAGGTGATGCATTGTCCTTTCGCACTGAGGATATCTCCCCAAGGCCTACTGCCCAGGAGGGAAGGGTTAGGTCCGCCATCATAGTTGGTGATTCGATTATTAGGAATGTAGATAGCTGGGTGGTTGGTGGGCGTGAGGATCGCCTGGTAACATGCCTACCTGGTGCGAAGGTGGCGGACCTCACGCATCACCTAGATAAGATTTTAGACAGTGCTGGGGAGGAGCCGGCTGTCGTGGTACACGTGGGCACCAACGACATAGGAAAATGTGGGAGGGAGGTTCTGGAAGCCAAATTTAGGCTCTTAGGTAGAAAGATTAAATCCAGAACCTCCAGGGTAGCATTCTCTGAAATGCTCCCTGTTCCACGCGCAGGTCACCAGAGGCAGGCAGAGCTCCAGAGTCTCAATGCGTGGATGAGACGATGGTGCAAGGAAGAGGGATTCAGTTTTGTTAGGAACTGGGGAACCTTTTGGGGAAGGGGGAGTCTCTTCCGAAGGGATGGGCTCCACCTTAACCAGGGTGGAACCAGACTGCTGGCGCTAACCTTTAAAAAGGAGATAGAGCAGCTTTTAAACTAGAACAAAGGGGAAAGCCGACAGTCGCTCAGCAGCGCATGGTTCGGAGAGAGGTATCTTTAAAGGATACTAATGATGCATTAGAATTAGGGCATCCCGACAGTGAGGTTCCAATAATTGGAAAAGTAGTCCAAGTGCCTGTAACTAAAAACTCACCTGAGCTAAAAAATTCTAACTTATCCCTATCAATTAAAAAGCAAAATAAAAATACAAACAAAAAACAAACTTTGAAATGTTTGTATGCTAATGCCAGAAGTCTAAGAAGTAAGATGGGAGAATTAGAATGTATAGCAGTAAATGATGACATAGACTTAATTAGCATCTCAGAGACATGGTGGAAAGAGGATAACCAATGGGACAGTGCTATACCGGGGTACAAATTATATCGCAATGATAGAGAGGAGTACTCGGGAGGAGGTGTGGCACTTTATGTCCGGGATGGCATAGAGTCCAACAGGATAAACATCCTGCATGAGACTAAATACAAAATTGAATCTTTATGGGTAGAAATCCCTTGTGTGTCGGGGAAGACTACAGTGATGGGGTATACTACCGTCCACCTGGTCAAGATGGTGAGATGGACAGTGAAATGCTAAGAGAAATTAGGGAAGCTAACCAAATTGGTAGAGCAGTAATAATGGGAGACTTCAATTACCGCAATGTACATATAGTGCAGGAGGATGTGTAATCCTGACAAAGCTGATTCGAAACAGTCTTATAAATCGGCCGCTTTACGGGTCATTGAACGTGTCTTGGACTCTAGGATTGGCCCTCAGCGCATTCCTACCTCATTTCTTATGACTCTAGCCACTTTAGCTCTCACAAAAAAAATTTTTCGTTTCGACAATGTTTTTTATCATCAGATCAAAGGGACGGCCATGGGAGCAACTATGGCCCCGAGTCTGGCCTGCCTTTATGTGGCGGAATTTGAGCGTTTGTATGTATACCCCGCTGAAGGTTTTGATAAAGTTGCTCTATGGCTTCGTTATATTGACGATATTTTCTTATTGTGGCTAGGCACTGAGGTGCAACTGTTTATGTTTATTGACCACCTCAATGCTAGTGACCCGAGTCTTCAGTTTAACTTTATTTTTCATCGTCTTCAAATACCTTTTTTAGATGTACTCGTTTCTGTAGATGATGGTCGGTTTTCCACCACCATCTATCGAAAAGAGACAGACCGTAACACCTTGTTATCCTTCCAAAGTTGTCATCCGAGTGCACTGCGTAAGAACATCCCCACTGGCCAGTTTTTTAGGCTTCGCAGATTGTGCACCACCACTGGTGAATTTTTGGTTAAAGCTCATGAGATGTCATCTCGCTTCCTGTCAAGAGGGTACCCAAAGTCAGTAGTTAAAAAAGCAATGAAACGCGCCTTATACACTAATCGGGAGCTATTATTTATGTCTTCCGGTTCTTCTGAACCTCCTGTGACAAACTTTATATTACCATTTTCCACCCTGAGCCGGCCCATCGCTGGCATGATCCGGCGACACTGGGAGGCCTTGTCTTTAAATACATTGTTCTCTGATCCCCTTCGGTTCACCTTTCGTCGGGGTAGAAATCTGCGAGACAAATTGATTCACTCTGACCTTCCAGTGCCGCGGGATCCTGTCAGTGATGTTGGCCATCAGCCCTGTGGCAGATGTACAGTTTGTGCTCATACAAATGGTATGACCTGTTTTACGCATCCCACCACGGGTAAAATGTTTCAGTTACGGTCTTATTCTGATTGTACTACGTCTGGAGTAATTTACATTATCACTTGTCCCTGCTCTTTAATGTATGTCGGGAAAACATCTCGGATGGTAAAGACTCGGATTATAGAGCATTGCTCCAATATCTGTCTGCAGCGAGAGAAGGAACCCCTGGTTGACCATTGGATATCACAGTCACATTCCCTCTCTGATCTCTTTTTTTGTGTCATTGAAGTTGTTTCACGTCCTTTGCGGGGAGGCAATTATGCTGAGATCTTGGGCAGGATTGAACAACGTTGGATCTTCACGTTAGACACAGTGTCCCCTAAAGGTTTAAATCGGGAAATCGAATGGTTTCTATTTACCTAGCAGGTTAGGCTGTTTTACTGCTTTGGTGCACTACAGGAACGGGAACCAATGGATTCATTTCTTTTACTCACGTGGTTCCCCCTCCCCTGTAGTTTTTGGCGCCTCTGTCTCCTTTAAATACCTGTCAAATTTGAAAGGCGTTGCGCTCCCTGTCACTGTCAAAACGCTGCTGTCAGGTATGTTATGCTTGTGTGGAACTTATTATGATCGGTTGTAAGTCCCTCTTATTATTCTGACTTTCTATTAATTTGTTTATGTTCTAGCTTTTGTGTGAATTCCAGCGGTGGCGATCCCCCCCGATGCAGCCCGCGGCGAAACACAGGACCGTGTCGGGGGACGCCATTAAGCCGGTGCTCGTATAACCTTGTGGAGTTGCCATATTGAAAAAATAAAAGACATCTTGTTTTATAAGACTGTTTCGAATCAGCTTTGTCAGGATTACACATCCTCCTGCACTATATGTACATTGCGATATTGCTTGAAGTGCAGTATTTGCTCATTATTTGTTTTGTAGACTTCAATTACCCCAATATAGACTGGGTAAATGTATCATCGGGTCACACTAGAGAGATAACGTTCCTGGATGGAATAAATGATAGCTTTATGGAGCAATTGGTTCAGGAACCGACGAGAGAGGGAGCAATTTTAGATCTAATTCTCAGTGGAGCACAGGACTTGGTGAGAGAGGTAACGGTGGTGGGGCCGCTTGGCAATAGTGATCATAATATGATCAAATTTGATTTAATGACTGGAAAAGGAACAGTGTGCAAATCCAAGGCTCTCGTGCTAAACTTTCAAAAGGGAAACTTTGATAAAATGAGAAAAATTGTTAGAAAAAAACTGAAAGGAGCAGCTACAAAAGTAAAAAAATGTCCAAGAGGCGTGGTCATTGTTAAAAAATACCATTCTAGAAGCACAGTCCAGATGTATTCCACACATTAAGAAAGGTGGAAGAAGGCAAAACGATTACTGGCATGGTTAAAAGGGGAGGTGAAAGAAGCTTTTTTAGCCAAAAGATCTTCATTCAAAAATTGGAAGAAGGATCCAACAGAAGAAAATAGGATAAAGCATAAACATTGGCAAGTTAAATGTAAGACATTGATAAGACAGGCTAAGAGAGAATTTGAAAAGAAGTTGGCTGTAGAGGCAAAAACTCACAGTAAAAACGTTTTAAAATATATCTGAAGCAGAAAGCCTGTGAGGGAGTCAGTTGGACCGTTAGATGATCGAGGGATTAAAGGGGCACTTAGAGAAGATAAGGCCATCGCGGAAAGATTAAATTATTTCTTTGCTTCGGTGTTTACTGAAGAGGATGTTGGGGAGGTACCCGTAATGGAGAAGGTTTTCATGGGTAATGATTCAGATGGACTGAATCAAATCACGGTGAACCTAGAAGATGTGGTAGGCCTGATTGACAAACTGAAGAGTAGTAAATCACCCCAGAGTTCTGAAGGAACTAAAAAATGAAATTTCAGACCTATTAGTAAAAATTTGTAACTTATCATTAAAATCATCCATTGTACCTGAAGACTGGAGGATAGCAAATGTAACCCCAATATTTAAAAAGGGCTCCAGGGGCGATCCGGGAAACTACAGACCAGTTAGCCTGACTTCAGTGCCAGGAAAACTAGTGGAAAGAGTTCTAAATATCAAAATCAGAGAGCATATAGAAAGACATCCTTTAATGGAACAAAGTCAGCATGGCTTTACCCAAGGCAAGTCTTGCCTCACAAACCTGATTCACTTTTTTTTAAGGAGTTAAAAACATGTGGATAAAGGTGAACCAGTAGATGTAGTATATTTGGATTTTCAGAAGGCGTTTGACAAAGTTCCTCATGAGAGGCTTCTAGGAAAAGTAAAAAGTCATGGGATAGGTGGCGATGTCCTTTCGTGGATAACAATCTGGCTAAAAGACAGGAAACAGAGAGTAGGATTAAATGGACAATTTTCTCAGTGGAAGGGAGTGGGCAGTGGAGTGCTTCAGGGATCTGTATTGGGACCCTTACTTTTCAATATATTTATAAATGATCTGGAAAGAAATATGACGTGTGAGATAATCAAATTTGCAGATGATACAAAATTATTCAGAGTAGTTAAATCACAAGCGGAATGTGATACATTACAGGTGGACCTTACAAGACTGGAAGATTGGCCATCCAAATGGCAGATAAAATTTAATGTGGATAAGTGCAAGGTGATGCATATAGGGAAAAATAACCCATGCTATAGTTACACAAAGTTAGGTTCCATATTAGGAGCTACCACCCAAGAAAGAGATCTAGGCGTCATGGTGGATAATACTTTAAAATCGTCGGCTCAGTGTGCTGCGGCAGTCAAAAAAGCAAACAGAATGTTAGGAATTATTAGGGAATGGTGAATAGAATGGAAAATGTCATAATGCCTCTGTATCACTCCATGGTGAGACCGCAGCTTGAATACTGTGTAGAATTCTGGTTGCCGATTCTCAAAAAAGATATAATTGTGATGGAGAAGGTACAGAGAAGGGCGACAAAATGATAAAGGGAATGGAACAGTTCCCCTATGAGGAAGGACTAAATAGATTAGGACTTTTCAGCTTGGAGAAGAGACGGCTGAGAGGGGATATGATAGAGGTGTTTAAAATTATGAGAGGTCTAGAACAGGTAAATGTGAATTGGTTATTTACTCTTTCAGATAATAGAAGGACTAGGGGGCACTCCATGAAGTTAGCATGTGGCATATTTAAAACTAATCAGAAAAAGTTCATTTTTACTCAACGCACAATTAAACTCTGGAATTTGTTCTCAGGGGATGTGGTTAGTGCAGTTAGTGTAGCTGGGTTTAAAAAAGGATTGGATAAGTTCTTGGAGGAGAAGTCCATTACCTGTTATTAATTAAGTTGACTTAGAAAATAGCCACTGCTATTACTAGCAACAGTAACATGGGATAGACTTCGTTTTTGGGAACTTGCCAGGTTCTTATGGCTTGGATTGGCCACTGTTGGAAACAGGATGCTGGGCTTGATGGACCCTTGATCTGATCCAGTATGGCATGTTCTTATGTTCCTAAAAGATCATTACAAACATTAAACAAAATAAAAAACTTAAGTTAAAACCATTTAGTAAATGTAACTAAAATTAACATAAAAATTAAGTATTAAGCAATTAAAATTCAAATCAAAAATTCAAATCAAAAACTAAAAAATTACGCCTCAGATGTGTATAATGATTAGAGACTGACAAGGGATTTGAATGGCAGAAAACACAAATAATCACTGGATGATTGACTGTAGATAGAAAAAATAGCAATAAAAGTACAATATAATAGACAAAGAATATGTTCCTTACTGATGTTGTCAAAGGCCTAAAGAATCGCTTAGCTCTCCTACTTCCGGAAGTCTGGAGTGTGAAGAGATCTAATCTCTGACAGGTCTGATCATTTTTATGCAGTTCTGTGTTGCACTTAAAATAGCAGCAGGCCAGGAGTAGGAGAAGCATTCCCCTTCCTCTCACTTAGCTCAGCCTAACCAAAACTTGACTAACTTTGAGGCCTTACAGGCTCAGTTGCATCTATTGGTACTTCCATCTTTTAGTTGTTCCTCTTGGCCTCACTACTGCTTTCAGGTTTCCAAGCTTTGCAGTTTCTCAATACATCTCTGCAAGCCTCAACAAATACATCTTATAATTTCGGGGTCAGTGTCTGGTCCTTCTGAGGCCCATAGGCTTCACTAACTCTATTCACTCTGAGCTCAGGTCAATCCCATAATACTATTCCTGGAGGCACTGTCCTGCGTTTTCACAAGCAGGAGGCTGAGATGAAGCTATGAAGTAATTTTCCAAAGGCATACAGCAGGCTCCCCAAGTCTGAGACAGAGCTGAGCACCACCAGCAAATAGAACTAAACTCTAGCAGTAGTAATAGGCAAAAATTAGTTGTCCAAGGGGAGAGGTGGTGGATAGAAGGGAGTCATGGCCAAGGTTAGGCCTTGGGAACACTTAAAAGAGATGGGATTTAGAGGGAGCATAGATCTTGCCTCAGTAAGGAAGGGAACAGTAGTCAGATAGGTCAGAGGAGAATCAAGGAAGCCCAAGAAGCCCAGAAATATATTTATGGTATACCAGATATGGTCAGACTGGATGAGTAAATCTTCAATAACCATTTAAAGACTAATCAGCTTAAACCCTGATAAGACTCCTCTACACCAGGCCATGTTACAAAATTCTCTGTCCCTAAATTATCATATTTCTGTGACTAGGGCTGAGTATTTGGTGTAGCCAAAAAGGGCAAAATAGCCAGTGTGGATGGGCCAGCGCTGAGGCAGACCCTGAAATCCGTTTTCAGAAGAGATGCAGACGTTTCTTTCCATGGGCTGCCCAGAGCACTCCCTGGGATATCACAGATACCCTAACCTCACATGTCTGGAGTCATACAATAATCCAGAAACAAATCTTTCTTTTTCTCCTCGGACTTCTTTGCAGGCAAAGTTGGAGGCGCTGATAGAATCTGGCCGATACGACGACAAGGAGAACTTTGCAGTGCTGTTTCAACCATTCCTGAAGAAAGCTAGGCCCCCGAGAGACATGGTAAATATTAAAGCACCACAACCACTAAAGAGCCACATGTACCTACCAGGCGATAGGGGAAGTTTTCTCCTTGCCTGAAACAAAACAACTATCCCTGGGCTTTAGAAACAAAGGCAATATGGGGCCCAGGGCACACAGAAACATGAATTAGGTTCTTGACATTTTCATTTTAATATAAATTTTGTTGCACTCTACATGGGCTCCCATTTTGGCAGTCTTTGAAAAAACTCCAGGGTCTGGCAAGGAACCAGCACTGGGTATCAAGAAAATATGTTTTGGAAGTTAGAAAGGAAAATAATCCTGGTTCTTTGTGCTCTGCCCCTCCCCCTCTATGCCTTTTCTTTTAAAGACCATGTATGGGGGTGACTTTCGAGCTTTAAAGGCTAATACAGAGGAGAGAAGCACAGATCCTCCAAGTTTCTAGAATTTTGCCGGAACCTCTGGCATTCCCAGCATTTATTATTTATTTATTATTCAAATTTAATTTGTCACCATCCCAAAAAATGCCCTTAGAGTTTGCGAGTGTCCATCCCAAAATCCTGATGTAGCTGGTCTGTGCTGGGCAGCATGTGTATGTGTGTAGCTTACACTGCTGCTGCCCATGTCCTGTTCTGCACATAAGTGGAGGACTTAGGCAAGCCAGGCTTTCAATCCAGCATCTTTCATGACCTTGCTATTCACTAGCGAATTTAGAAATGGATGCAGGACCTTCACATACTGTCAGGAGTCCCTCCCCCCCCCCCCCCCCCCCCCCTCTAATACTGTGCATGTTAAGTCGAGCCCCCTGGGTCTCTGCAACTTTTTTCAAGGGATGCTGGATCTGGGCTCACGATACCACATTCTGGCTATCTTGAACTTCCTCTGGTACTCGAGAAAAACCTTCCTGTATGTCTCTTCCCTTGCAGAAAGGGAACATTGATTATTCCTATTATGCTTTGGACTGCTTCCACTTCAGCATTAAAGGCAATGAAGAGTTAGCCAAGGCACTGTGGAATAACATGGTGAGTAATTGTACACAGTGCATGGAACACAGAATGGCAAGCAACAAGACCGTGTGGGGCTGGGAGGCGGAGAGCCACAACTCAACACAAGTTGAATCTAGAACATATTGGGGCAAAGAAAATGGCCTCCAGTGGCACAAAGTTTAGAGCTGATAAGCCCATCTTATCTGGCACTAACCCACATAATACTAACGGGAACATAAGAACATCAAGCCCAGCATCCTGTCTCCAACAGTGGCCAATCCAGGCCATAAGAACCTGGCAAGTACCCAAAAACTAAGTCTATTCCATGTTACCGTTGCTAGTAATAGCAGTGGTTATTTTCTAAGTCAACTTAATTAATAGCAGGTAATGCCCTTCTCCTCCAAGGACTTATCCAATCCTTTTTTTAAACACAGCTATTCTAAGTGCACTAACCACATCCTCTGGCAACAAATTCCAGAGTTTAATTGTGCGTTGAGTGAAAAAGAACTTTCTCCGATTAGTTTTAAATGTGCCACATGCTAACTTCATGGAGTGCCCCCTAGTCTTTCTATTATCCGAAAGGGTAAAAAACCGATTCACATCTACCCGTTCTAGACCTCTCATGATTTTAAACACATCTATCATATCCCCCATCAGCCGTCTCTTCTCCAAGCTGAACAGTCCTAACCTCTTTAGTCTTTCCTCATAGGGGAGCTGTTCCATTCCCTTTATCATTTTGGTTGCCCTTCTCTGTACCTTCTCCTTCGCAATTATATCTTTTTTGAGATGCGGCGACCAGAATTGTACACAGTATTCAAGGTGCGGTCTTACAATGGAGCAATACAGAGGTATTATGACATTTTCCGTTTTATTCACCACTCCCTTTCTAATAATTCCCAACATTCTGTTTGCTTTTTTGATTGCCGCAGCACACTGAACCGATGATTTCAATGTGTTATCCACTATGACGCCTAGATCTCTTTCTTGGGTAGTAGCACCTAATATGGAACCTAACATTGTGTAACTATAGCATGGGTTATTTTTCCCTATATGCATCACCTTGCACTTGTCCACATTAAATTTCATCTGCCATTTTGATGCCCAATTTTCCAGCCTCACAAGGTCTTCCTGCAATTTATCACAATTTGCTTGTGATTTAACTACTCTGAACAATCTTCCTGTGAGCCGTTGGGGGTCTGCATGTAGGAGTTGGGAGAGAATTTGGGATTCAGTGCACCATCACTGGCAGTGAGAGGTCCCATGGAGGACCACATGCATGGTAAATGTCCCTTCATTCTCATTAGAGCACATTATGCCCATTGGGAATCGGTGCTAAAACTGATGTTTTGTTATGTCATTACAATCCACATCCTTATTTTTCTGTTGTCCTTTTACTAATTTGGACATAGATGGGCTATGCAGGCAGAGCCCCACCCTGCTTTGGCATGATACCACTTCAGACAAATACGTAGCCCACATCCAGGCCAGCTCTTTGACATAGGGGCACAGAGGGCCATGGACCATGCAAGGCCACATGACCTCCCAGGGTTTCTGCACAGGAGGGGAAAGTCAGTCTTTTCAAAGTCCTTAGGGCTGTTTCTTCACTCAGGGCTCTTCTGTACAACAATCAGTCATACCAAAAATCACTCTTTCCAAAAGCTTTGTTCAAAATAAATTCTTTACTGAAAGTGGCAGGGAAACAAATCAAAGTCCAACAGTAAATTAGAGGGTAGGGCACCAC
Organism: Rhinatrema bivittatum; assembly: GCF_901001135.1. Taxonomy (NCBI): domain Eukaryota; kingdom Metazoa; phylum Chordata; class Amphibia; order Gymnophiona; family Rhinatrematidae; genus Rhinatrema; species Rhinatrema bivittatum. The sequence continues at coordinate 6,952,291 of NC_042618.1, read as the reverse complement.
ACTCTACACAAAGTCCCAAATTACAAAACCACAGATCTCAGTCTCTTGCACACACACCCTTCCCATAAAGGTAGTCTCTTAGGGACAGGAACCCATCCACTCTAGGTCCTCCCAGTATCTTTTGGATATTGTATGTCTTCTCAGTTCCTTCCTCTCTTCTCTCAGATAAGCTTCTGGCAGATTTGCTTGATCCACCAACACCCTGTGGAATTTCTCCATTTACATTTGCTGTTACCCTCATTCTAATCCTTTTCTTTAAGACTCAGACTCTGAAACTTTCTCAGGAACACATCTTCCAAACACTCTGGAGGCCCAAGCCTCTGCTCTTCCTGGGCTCTGGAATTTCTTTCCCCTTTCAGGCTTATAGCCCAACAGGACATCCCTTCTTCAGATCCTTTCCCTGTGGAAGCATAGGCTGATGTTCAGCTCCCTCTGCCTGTATCACGTGGGTGCAGCCTTTTCATTCAGACTCACAACTCCCCCCAATGGGGAGTGGCACACTACACTACCACACCTCACTACACTGACCTCACACATAGGGGCAAGCTCTGGAGGGAGACCTCTGCCACATACTAATACGATACCATTAAAGGGCAGCTACTACTAGTAAAAGAGTAGAACTGGACACTTTGTCACATGGCTGGGGGCAGCTTTAGCAGTTCAGGGACCTTGAGGGAGGAAAAGCAATTCTCTTATTATGTAATTAGAGTTTGAAAAATAGAGCACATGAGAGGTCATCTGGAGAATCAATGGGAGACACGGGATTCACAGTCAATGCAGTTTGATACTTAGTGTGGAACCACTCAGGTTCTCCCTTTCTGACATCATTAAGCATTGTGCACGCTGCCCTGCCATTGGATAGTTCCCAAACAAACATGCAAATAAATTTACTGTTAACCTGGAGCAATACCTGTCATTGCCAAATCAGGAGCATAAGAACATAAGAAATTGCCATGCTGGGTCAGACCAAGGGTCCATTAAGCCCAGCATCCTGTTTCCAACAGAGGCTAAACCAGGCCAAAAGAGCCTGGCAATTACCCAAACACTAAGAAGATCCCATGCTACTGATGCAATTAATAGCAGTGGCTATTCCCTAAGTAAACTTGATTAATAGCCGTTAATGGACTTCTCCAAGAACTTATCCAAACCTTTTTTGAACCCAGCTACACTAACTGCACTAACCACATCCTCTGGCAACAAATTCCAGAGCTTCATCTCCAGTGACTGTTTCCCTACTGTTTCATAAGAACATAAGAATATGCCAAACTGGGTCAGACCAAGGGTCCATCAAACCCAGCATCCTGTTTCCAATAGTGGCCAATCCAGGCCATAAGAACCTGGCAAGTACCCAAAAACTAAGTCTATTCCATTTTACTGTTGCTAGTAATAGCAGTGGCTATTTTCTAAGTCAACTTAATAGCAGGTAATGGACTTCTCCTCCAAGAACTTATCCAATCCTTTTTTAAACACAGCTTTACTAACTGCACTAATCACATCCTCTGGCAACAAATTCCAGAGTTTAATTGTGCATTGAGTGAAAAAGAACTTTCTCCGATTAGTTTTAAATGTGCCACATGCTAACTTCATGGAGTGCCCCCTAGTCTTTCTATTATCTGAAAAACAAAATAACCGTTTCACATCTACCCATTCTAGACCTCTCATGATTTTAAACACCTCCATCATATCCCCCCTCAGCCGTCTCTTCTCCAAGCTGAAAAGTCCTAACCTCTTTAGTCTTTCCTCATAGGGGAGCTGTTCCATTCCCCTTATCATTTTGGTCACCCTTCTCTGTACCTTCTCCATTGCAATTATATTTTTTTTGAGATGCGGCAACCAGAATTGTACACAGTAAGAAGCGGCGACCATTAAGTAATTTAAATATGGAAAACCAAACTGTAAATTACTGAACAGATGAAGTAAAACTTATATGGGATAGCTGAGTAACTTTCATAGTCTGGAGGCAGGAACAATGCTCCAGGCTTTCTTCTTGCAGCCTGAAACTTTATTGCACTTATCAACATACAATAACAGTAGACTGTTGCCAAGTTGTGGGACCACTTGGCAACAGTGATCATAACATGATCAAATTTAAATTAATAACTGGAAGGGGGACAATAAGTAAATCTGCAGCTCTAACACTAAACTTTCAAAAGGGAAACTTTGATAAAATGAGGAAAATAGAAAAAAACTGAAAGGTTCAGCTGCAAAGGTTAAAAGTGTTCAACAGGCATGGACATTGTTTAAAAATACAATCCTAGAGGTGGAAGGAAGGTAAAATGATTACCATCATGATTAAAAGGAGAGGAGAAAGAGGCTATTTTAGCCAAAAAAAGCATCCTTCAAAAATTGGAAGAAGGATCCATCTGAAGAAAGTAGGATAAAATATAAGCATTGTCAAGTTAAGTGTAAAACAGTGATAAGACAGGCGATGAGAGAATTTAAAATGAAGTTGACAACAGAGGCAAAAACTCATAATTAAAACTTTTTAAAAAATATCTGAAGCAAGAAACCTGTGAGGGAGTCGGTTGGACCATTAGATGACGAGGGGTTAAAGGGGCTCTTAGGGAAGATAAGGCCATTGCAGAAAGACTAAATGATTTCTTTGCTTCCATGTTTACTAATGAGGATGTTGGAGAGATACCAGTTCCGGAGATGGTTTTCAGGGGTGATAAGTCAAACTAAACGAATTCACTGTGAACATGGAAGATGTAGTAGGCCAGATTGACAAACTAAAGAGTAGCAAATCACCTGGACTGGATGGTATGCATCCTAGGGTACTGAAGGAAAGCAAAAATGAAATTTCTGTTCTATTAGTTAAAATTTGTAACCTATCATTAAAATCATCCATTGCACCTGAAGACTGGAGGGTGGCCAATGTAACCCCAATATTTAAAAAAGGCTCCAGGGGTGACCTGGGTAACTATAGACCAGTGAGACTGACTTAAGTGCCTGGAAAAATAGTGGAAACTATTCTCGATCAAAATCGTACAGCATATAGAAAGACATGGTTTAATGGAACACAGTCAACATGGATTTACACAAGGGAAGTCTTGCCTCACAAATCTGCTTCATTTTTTTGAAGGCGTTTATAAACATGTGGATAAAAGTGAACCAGTAGATGTAGTGTATTTGGATTTTCAGAAGGCATTTGACAAAGTCCCTCATGAGAGGCTTCTAAGAAAACTAAAGAGTCATGGGATAAGAGGCGATGTCCTTTCGTGGGCTACAAACTGGTTAAAAGACAGGAAACAGAGAGTAGGATTAAATGGACAATTTTCTCAGTGGAAAAGAGTAAACAGTGGAGTGCCTCAGAGATCTGTACTTGGACCAGTGCTTTTCAATATATATATATTGAAAAAGGCCCTTTAAATTCAGCCCTACCCTCGGAAGGTCTGCCGCCGCTCACGAGGCAATAAGCGCCACTCCGCCGCCACCCAACCAGCTAGCCATGCCCTCAAGCCGGCCCGCCGGGACCCTGCAGCCAATCGAACAAGGCCCTGCGGCCCTTTAAATTTGTACCTCAGTCTGGTGCTGTGTGCCGAAGAAGCGCGCCAAAGGCGCGTGACAAAGGGGCCCGCCCCTTTGTGCGCCCCTTCGTGCAGCCCCTTACCCTCCTTGCTCAACATGCCCACGGCTCTACACGGCCCTCTTCAACATACTTAACTGTAGACGAATTTCGGGACAGTGATACGACTAATTCTAAGGACTCCTCATCACCCAACAAAACATAACTGGAACATGAACCAGGAGAAAGATTACACCCACCCACCACACTGAGTCCATTACTTCAACCTTTAAGGGACCAAACGAGCACCGCTAAGCTCCTCAGCGCCACCCTCTGCTGCTGCTTCTTAAGCCTTAAGCCTTACAGCTCCACCTCTCACCCAACTATCAATTCCTAACAATTGAGTTCCCTATAGATAACCTTTAGGACTCCTTCTCCTCTCTCTAAGAATTCTCTTCACTCACTATACTAGCGGTAATTAACATCCAGAAGAAATGTTAAGCCAACTTATCCCTATCAGACACCACCGCCTCCATCGCAACATGTTCCCGGTTCAAGACCCACCGGCAAGAAATCCCAGATCACTCATACCAATTATGATCACTCCCCTGACACAGTTCCTAGGCTTAACTCTTCTCTCAGTAACTTTAGTCAACTCTCAATCTTTGACAAAAAAAAAACTCATATCCTCAACGACTATCTATTGGACAGTAACCCTGATGTTTGTGCTATCACAGAAACATAGCTAAAAAACTCTGACACAGCACTAATCAACCAACTACCCACTCACAAATACGACTTCTTCTCAATCCACAGACACAAAAAACGAGGGGGCGGCCTGTTACTTGCCACCAAGAAATAACTCAGACTAACATCATATCTAATCAAGCTAGAACCCAAAATAGAACTAGGACTATTCAAATCGAATCACTTACAAGTACTGCTAGTTTACGCCCCCCCAGGAATATTAGAATCAGACGCCTCCCCCCTTATAGAATCCATCATGAAGCACATCAACTCTGACTCTCCCACCATAATTATGGGAGATTTTAATATCCACTTCGATGCCACTCCATACTCATCCAATTGTGAAGCCCTCCTCACCACCCTTAGTGCCATGGGATTCACCCAGATCGTCAACAAACCAACTCACAAAGCTGGAGACACCCTGGATCTTATTTTCATCAACTCTAATTTCTCCTGCTCTATGGAACCTATATGTACCCCTATCCCCTGGTCAGACCACTTCCTGATAACAACTACCCTTTCCACAAAAAAACAGTCGCTCACCACCCAGCATCTCACCACCATTCACTTCAGGAAACCTTGTGCTTTAGACATTCTCAGTGAACAGCTCACCAAAGAACTCACAAACCTAGATATATCCTACCCCAACTCAGCTGTGCTCTCCTGGCATAAGATCACGGAAGTGGTAGCAAACAATCTCTGCCCATCAATCTCGAAATTAATTAACCCAACTAAAAAAGGAAATCAACCCTGGTTCACCAGTGAACTCAAACGGATAAAACAAGAACTACGTCACAAAGAAAATAGATGGCGCAAAGCCCCCTCCCCGTCTACTCTATCTTCATACAATGGAACCTTACATCTTTACAGGACATCCATTTTAAAATCAAAAAGAGAATACTATGCCAACAAAATCCACGATCTCCAATATGACGCAAAGGCTCTTTTTTCATATGTTTCACAAATCACAAAGTCACTACCTCCACCAATTCCTGACGAACAAGCTCAATCCAAGGCAAACGAGCTAGCCTTATTCTTTCAGCAGAAGATCTCAAACACTCTCGCACTCCTTCCAACCAAGACCAACCCCCTCACCTCATCCACCAACAACCACACGCCCAAGGGAGCTAAATTCGACAACTTTGAATTAACTTCCACTAAAGAGATCGAATCCATCCTTAAGAGGCAGAAACCATCCAGCCATCCAACAGATAACATACCTTCAAAGCTACTACTACTTATCCCAAACATAATCTCGGGACCTCTGACCAACATCATAAACTGCTGCTTAACTCAAGGAATGTACCCAGATAGTCTAAAAAATGCTACCCTTAAACCCCTCCTTAAAAAACATAATTTAGACCCCAGCAATCTAGCTAATTTCCGCCCCATCTCTAATCTACCATTCCTAGCCAAACTTACAGAGAAACTGGTTAACACCCAACTGTCTGATTATTTAGAAGAACACAATATTCTTTACCCTTCCCAATATGGTTTCCGCAAAGCACGCAACACAGAAACCCTTCTCATCTCACTAACAGATCATATTATTATGGGACTGGACAAAGGACACTCTTTTCTTCTAATCCTCCTAGACATCTCGGCGGCCTTCAACACAGTTAACCACTCCATCCTCCTGAATCGCCTATCAGACATAGGCATATCCGGATTAGTCCACAGCTGGTTCAAGTCCTTCCTTAGCAACAGAAGCTTCAAAGCCAAGATTAACAACAAAGAATCACCGTCAACAAATTCTCTTGGCGTACCCCAAGGATCTTCCCTTTCTCCCACCCTTTTCAATATCTACCTCCTCCCCCTCTGCCAACTGTTAACAAGTCTCAACCTCATTCACAACATTTATGCTGACGATGTTCAGATTCTGATTCCCATAACAGAATCCATCACCAAATCTCTCTCGCTCTGGAACAACTGCCTGCAATCTATCACCAGTCTCCTCAACAGTCTAAATTTGGTCCTCAATGCCGCTAAGACCGAACTACTATTCATCTCCTCCAACCAAGACAACCACCCCCCACAGACCCACCACAACTACCTGCTCACCCTCACTCAGGTAAGAGATCTGGGGGTAATTCTCAACAACCGCCTTAATCTAAAGAATATGATCAACTCTATAACCAAAGATTGCTTCCACAGACTACAGGTGTTGAAAAGACTGAAACCTCTCCTTTACTTCCACGACTTCAGGACAGTTCTTCAATCCTTGATATTTGCCAAAATAGACTACTGCAGTGCTCTACTCATAAGACTTCCCGGCTCAACTACCAAACCACTACAGATGATACAAAACGCCGCGGCCAGAATCTTGACCAACACCAACAGGAGAGAACATATTACCCCCACTCTCCGAAACCTACACTGGTTACCAGTCAACCACAGAATCCTTCACAAATCACTAACCCTGATACACAAGTCCATTCATAACCACCTTCACCTCGACCTGGAAATTCCTTTCAAACTCCATACCTCCAACAGACCGATTAGAGAATTCTACAAAGGAGCACTACAAGCCCCTCCAACCAAAGCCATCTGCCTCATCTCGACCAGGGACCGAGCTTTTTCAATAGCAGGCCCAGCCATCTGGAACGACCTCCCCACAGATCTCAGGCTGGAACCCTGCCTCCTAACATTTAAGAAGAAACTTAAAACTTGGTTGTTCCGACAAGCCTTCCCAGATCCTTCGGATACACATTAGATGATCAACCTGTGCATGAGCTATGGACACGCGCTCCTCATCTATTTACTTATTATTCATAAGTACCTTCGCTTATAATCTAACTAGCACTAGCCCGGACTCCTTTTTGACTCTCTTGTTTTAAGTTATTGCCCTCCTCGGGCCTTTACCTTCCAGCTGTCCAAGCTTCCAAGTTTATAGTCCTTGTTTAATGTAACTTTTGTTTCCCTCCGATTATAAAAAGTTGTTCCGTTTGTTACAGTTTTCTACCCCCATTCGATGTAAACCGATCTGATATGGTATTTAACTATGAAGGTCGGTATAGAAAAATGTTAAATAAATAAATAAATAAATATAAATGATCTGGAAAGGAATATGACGAGTGAGGTTATCAAATTTGCAGATGATACAAAATTATTCAGAGTAGTTAAATCACAAGCATATTGTGATACATTACTGGAGGACCTTGCAAGACTGGAAGATTGGGCATCCAAATGGCAGATGAAATTTAATGTGGACAAGTGCAAGGTGTTGCATGTAAGGAAAAATAACCCTTGCTGTAGTTACATGATGTTAGGTTCCATATTAGGAACTACCATCCAGGAAAAAGATCTAGGCATTGTAGTGGATAATACTTTAAAATCGTCGCCTCAGTGTGCTGCAGCAGTCAAAAAAGCATACAGAATGTTAGAAATTATAAGGAAGGGAATGGTTAATAAAATGGAAAATGTCAAAATGCCTCTATATCGCTCCATGGTGAGACTGCACCTTGAATACCACGTACAATTCTGGCCACCGCATCTCAAAAAAGATATAGTTGCAATGGAGAAGGTACAGAGAAGGGCAACCAGAATGATAAAGGGGATGGAACAGTTCCCTTATGAGGAAAGGCTGAAGAGGTTAGGGCTGTTCAGCTTGGAGAATAGACGGCTGAGGGGGGATATGATAGAGGTCTTTAGGATCATGAGAGGTCTTGAACGAGTAGATGTGAATTGATTATTTACACTTTCGAATAATAGGAGGACTAGGAGGCATTCCATGAAGTTAGCAAGTAGCACATTTAAGACTAATCGGAGAAAATTCTTTTTCACTCAACGCACAATAAAGCTCTGGAATTTGTTGCCAAAGGATGTGGTTAGTGCAGTTAGTGTAGCTGGGTTCAAAAATGGTTTGGATAAGTTCTTGGAGGAGAAGTCCATTAATTGCTATTAATCAAGTTTACTTAGGGAATAGCCACTGCTATTAATTGCATCAGTAGCATGGGATCTTCTTAGTGTTTGGGTAATTGCCAGGTTGTTGTGTCCTGGTTTGGCCTCTGTTGGAAACAGGTTGCTGGGCTTGATAGACCCTTGGTCTGACCCAGCATGGCAATTTCTTATGTTCTTATGTTCCAGTAGTGTACTCACACCATAGTTTTCACCAGAGAGGGTTCAGGAGTTGCCTTCTCCTGGAGACATAGGGCCTCTTGATCCCAACTTGCTCTGCCTCTTATTCTGTCCAGCAGGTTGCCGCCCACAGACCTCTCTCCCTCTAGTGGGTTTTAAGATGCACCAGGCCTCTAAGCCTGGTCCTGCGCAGATTAAGGAGGGACACTGCTTTACATACCGTCCCCCCTCAGCTTGAACCCATTGGGCTGAGTGTCTTTACTCACTCTGGATCCCATCCAGGGAAGTGGCTCCAATCATCTTCTGGCCTCCCACCAGCTAGACTCTGGGTTGGAGTTATAGGTTCATGCTCAATCCCTCTCCTTAGATTTACTCCAAATACCACCATTACCACCACCCACTGCACCCTTCGCCCAGTGACTACCACCAGCCCTTCAAAGAAGTTTTTTTTTGCTTCATCTTCTCATTTATCCAGACTCTCTGGACTTTAGTTGGTTGTTCCTATGGTGGCTTCCACTTGTTTTCCCCTTTTACCACATAGTCTTCACACTCCTTTGTGCAGTCTTTATTTGTAACACCGCTTCTAGCCCTTTCAGAGTGGTTGTGCCTGGGTACTCCACAATACCTCCTTCTGGCCTCTCTGTAGCACTTTCCTCTGGTCTTCCTGCAGCACCTCCCTCTGGTCTCTCTGCAGTTTCTCCTTTTGGGCTCTCTACAGTATCTCTCTTGGGCCACTCTGCTGCTTGGTTCTCTCTTGGTTACTCCATGCTGCTTTCCTTAATCCAGTCTGTGCTGCTTGCAATAGGCTACTCTATACTGCCTCCTTCAGGGCAATCTGTAAAGTTCCACGATGAGCTCTCTTAAAACGCAGTCCCAGTCACTGAAAATTCAATCACCTGAATTCTGTTCTCTTTTCTTGCACTCTGCTTTGCTTTCTCTTGCGCCTCAGGCGTTTCTTTTGCCACCTGTTTCATTAGTATTTTCACTGGTTCTATGCCAGGTTTTTGGTTCACACTGTCCATAGGCTCCTCTCTGGCTCCAGCACATTTGCTGCTTTTAACTTCCTCTGAAGATGTGTCCCTCTTAAGAGTAAAGCACCCAGTCAGGTAATTCATAGATACTGTGCTTCCTCTGCTTCTTGGTTTACTTCTGACAGATTGTCAGATAGGAGCACCCAGCATACATCCTGATCTTTCAAGTCATGAGCCCAGGAAACCTGAAGTTATTCAAGGCTTTCTTGCATTTGCCTCTGTCCTTCTAGGGGGATTTAACTCACTGCTTCTATTTCTTGCTCAATTATGCTTTCCAATTAGGGATGTGAATCGTTTTTGAACGATTAAAATTATCGTCAGATAATTTTAAAATCGTCCTAAATCGTTAGAGTGCACGATACAATACAAATGCCCCCGATTTATCGTCAGGGGCATTTGTATTGTATCGTTAAACAGGGCACGGGAATTATTTGGGGGAGGGTGGGAAAACCAAAACAACCCCTAAACCCACCCCGACCCTTTAAAACCAATTCCTTACCCTCCCCCACCCTCCCGAACCCCCCAAAATGTTAAATTACCTGGTGGTCCAGTGGGGGGTCCCGGCGCGATCTCCCACTCTCGGGCCTTCGGCTGCCACTAATTAAAATGGTGCCGATGGCCCGATAAAAAAAAAACCCCACCCGACCCTTTAAATCGACCCCCCACCCTCCCGACCCTTTTTTTTAGGGAGGCCCGCGCCGCTAAAAAAAACAACCCACCCGACCCTTTAAATCGACCCCCCCAAAACCTTTTTAAATTACCTGGTGGTCCAGGGGGGCCTCGGGGAGAGATCCAGGGGGGCCTCGGGGAGAGGAGAGATCCAGGGGGGGTCTCGGGGACAGATTTCCCGTTCCCAGGCATCAGCTGCCATACTCTATAATAGGGGCTGATGAGTAAAGATGGCACCGGCCATCCAGTGCGCCTACCATGTGCAGAAATCCTTGAATTGATACAATATCTGGAATAGCTGAGTAACTTTCATAGGCTGGAGGCAGGAATGACACAGACTCAGCCTTTCTTCTAGCAGCTTTTAACTTTATTACATTTATCAACATACAATAACAGTAGACTGTCTACTTTCCAGCAATATATGTTACAATTCTGCTCACAGTTGGGCCCGCAAGCAGCCTCTCACCTTCCCTAGCCGACACCGAGCCTGTCTCACTGCAGCAGGGGAGCTGCCGTTGATGCCACCTTTCACTGTGCGGCGGGAACACCGCCACTGGCCTTTCCTCGCAGATCAGTGCCACCGCTGACCCTCTCGCAGCCCGTGCACCATCAACATTCCAGGTCACACTGCGGTAGTACTGCTGCCAGTCTCTCAGTGCAGCAGGGGACCCACCGCTGATGTCTCCTCTGTGGGGCAGCCGCTGACGCCTCCATCCTCTGTTCTTTGTGGCAAGGACGCCGCTGCAGCTATTCTTGGCCCTGGCTTGCCCTAGGCACATGGCCGCATATCTCTCCTGTACTTAAAGGGCCCATTTATTTATTTATTTATTTAAAGGCTTTTATATACCGGAGTTCATGCACTTGTGCATACCACTTCGGTTTACACAGAACAAGGAACAGAAAATTACATCAAACAGATTGAACAATTAAACAAATATACAATTACATCCAACAATTGGGTATAAATAACATGGCTAACTTAGTAGGAACTTAGAGTTTGAGGTAAAGGAGAGAAATAGTACCAAGTGGTAACAGAACAATGTTAATGGCTAAATAATAAATATAAATAGTAAATACAAAAAAAATACATGGGGAGAAAAAATACATGGGGAGAAAAAATACATGGGGAGAAATGCCCCATGGCCCTGTTTGATGACATCTCCCTGTGTCTCCTCTTCAGCCCTATAAAAGGGCTCTTTGCCAGATCCTCATTGCCTTCACAAGGAGCTTGCCTACTCCAGGTTTCTTCATCTCATCTCTTGAATCCAGGAGGCTCCGAGGTCCATCTTCGCTACTTCAAGGTCCTCTGTTCTTCATGGGAGCTCTCTTGTCTTTGTCCTGTGTTCCTTGTCTCTCGACAGATCCTGTGTCCTTGCATGTCTCGCTGTCCTGATGTTTCAGTCTCTTCGGTTCCTGTGTTCAGATGTTCCAGTCTCTCCGGTTCCTGTCTTTGGATGTTCCTGATTCTCCAGTCCCTGGCTCCAGGAGTTCCAGCCTTGTCTCCTCCTGCCGGATCCAGCCTCCAGTTGTCAATCTGTGAGTTAAGCCTGAATCCATGTCAGAATCTGTTCCTGAATCCTGATCCCGGACAATGGAGCCCTGTTCCTGTTGGATTCTTCTTCAAATGCTGCCCGGATTCCTCTCTCATCCTGAGCTTCAGTCCTGTGCTCATTCCCTTCTCCACGTGGTCCACAATCAGAGTCTTCAGGTTGTGTAGGGCGTGCAGTAGAACAACATGGTCCGCTACCAGCCCAAGGGGGGTTGTGCTGAGGGGCAGTGCCTGCCTGAGTCTCACCCCCTATCTCGTCTAAATCTCCAAGTGCCTTGTCTCGTCCAAGTTTCCAAGCGCCTATGTCTCATCCTTGTTCCAGAGTCATCGCATGTCCTCAACCTCTGTCCGTCCTGTCGCTCCTGCTGTTCCCAGGCAGGTGCAACAGGGGTTGCTGTCGAGAGGCCAAAGGACTACCCCAGAGACCAGCATTGCGTTACTGGTTCTCTTCTGGTGCATTCAGGTTCGGCAGAGGTCAGATTGCTCTGAATCTTCAGCCTGTCTACCTGTGCTCATATATGCTTCGCCTGCCACGGTACATGCCCAGGGTCTTCCTCTGAGCTCTTACTATGGTCCAAGGGCACACACTCAGTCCCAAACAAGCAACCACTCTCCCACACTCGCAACAGTATACTTAGACCATAACTTCCATCAGAGAGGGTTCAGGAGTTGGTTTCTCTTGCAAATGTGGGGCCTCTTGATCCCAGCTGTACTCCACCTCTTATTATGTCCAGCAGGTTCCTGCCCACAGAGTTCTCTCTCCGTCAATGGGGTTTTAAGGTGGACCAGGCCTCTTGCCTGGTCCCGCACAGATTAAGGAGGGCCTCTCCTTTACAGCTTCAGTTTATAGCGCTCAGAGAGTCAAACCAAACCCAAACCAAAAAACTGATTTCTACTACAAAACCTTCATGCAGGAGATCCTATTGTTGCAAATGGAAGAGGGACAAATTAGATGGACCATTTGATCTTTATCTGCCGCCATTTACTATGTTACTATGTAACTGGAAAGATTCACACAAGCATTTAAAATGTATCACTAAGTACTCAGAATTCATTTTTTGTTTCCTGCATGCTCTAAAGTAGCTATGACTGACACTAGTTGGAACAAGTTTAGATTTATTAGGTTGCTTTATTCTACTTTGCATAAGATCATTTTAATGTGCCTTATATTTAAATATTCTCATGTGAACCGGAACTGGATTGGTTGGTTCATGAGTGCCAAACTGTTTCTGGAAACTTTATTTGCCTGAACTGGAATACTTCAATCAAAGTTGAACCCAGACTGGAACCAAAAAACAATAGTGGCTTGACTCCCTGATGTCGATTTTTTTAATGTGGCTGTTTTTCGATGACATATCTTTGAAATTGTGTTTTTGTGATATGTTCTAGCTCCAACGTCATGGTGAAAAAGTTGAAGTTGAGTCATTTTCCGAACCAATCAAGATGATCTGTCCCACAACGGTACAAAAAGAATTATTTATCCAGCGGCACCATTATACACAGCACTGCACTAGAGAACATACATGGTTTTAATGTTCCATCTTTCCACTTAGAGGGTAACTTTCAAAACTGCTCATGTGCCCATGTATGTGTGTATATGAGTGCATCCAAAGTTGCTACTGTATTTTATAACTTGCATGGAAACGATAAGCACAGGTTATAAAATATGAGTAAATATGTGCACACAAATGTGTGCATATGTAAAAACTATGAGCCGTGCAAGTTTGGACTTATTCAGATAAATGCCCATTTATCTAGCTAAGTAGACAGACAAGTAGCACTTTTCAGACTTATCCAGCTATGTAGGCCTGCTACTACTTAGCTGAATAAATTGGCATTTATCAAGATAAGAGGCGAGAAAGGTACTACTTAGCCAAAAATTTTGAAAATTAGCTGGATAAGTGTGGATAATTACCGCGTATTTGTACTTCAAATTGTAAAAGGCTACATGAGTAGATTGTGATCACATTAACTTGATGCTTTCCCTACCCCTCCCTTAAGTTGGCTTTTACGTGCACAAGTCAAGGAATTTTATAACAAATGTGCAGCAATTTGTCTACCTGTTTGCCTAGACCATCTACAGTTCATGAAGACCCTCCTGGCTGTTCATCCTGAACTCCAATTGTGCTCATACTCTCTATCCAGTCATTTTTTCACTATTACAATGTTTGCAATCACTTACACTACATATTGAGGAGTAAATATATTCAAGCAAAAGACAAAGGCACATCACTTTGGCAGATTTTAAAATAGCAATTTATTTATATAAATATTAGCCCTGCCCTGGAACACCCTTGGCACACCCCTATTTTACACTCGTTCTAGTGCTTGTGCACACACACATGCGCACATGCTTTGCTGCTTTTAAAATATGAGTTGCGTGCGATCAGCCCATGTACTTACATATATGAGCCTTTCTATGTGAGTAACTATTTTAAAATTCACTTATAAATGTGTATTTTTATGAGTGGTGAGGGGGCAGCAACAGGCACACCAGGAGGTTAAAAAAAAGTCACAGAAACAATACAACAGCATCTAACATCTTGTACTTGATAGAATTAACCAGCAGCCTAGTCTATCTTCTATGCTGCAAGTTCTATAATAACTTAAATTCCTAGCAGAAATGTATATGCTCTTGTTGCCGGGTCTCTCTGGCAGGTTAGGCAGGGGACCTAGGAGTCCAGATGCTCAGTTAACAGCTATGCTAGAAAGGGTAGATTTGTCAACTTTGGAAAAAAATTGACCAGCCTTCCCCCTCTAAAACTCCTCTGTCCAATTCCTTCACAACTAATCCTCCCCCCACTCAACCTTAGACCTCCATAGCCTCCCTCTCTACCAACCTCCTCCTTCCCCTTTAAATATGAAGCAGGGATAGATCATAGCCCCAGTTGTGGCAGTGATGGCTGTAACAGACTGTGGAGGCTTGTAGGTATAGGTCAGCCAGAGCACATGCTACAGAAGAGGGACTTCAGGGGTTGGGAGGTTGATTTATGGAAAAGGATGGGGAAGAGGTTTTCCTGCTGCACAGGCCAGTGGTTGACAAAATACCAGCTATTATATTGCTGCTTCAAAAATCCTGCTGGCTGCCAGCCAATAACATCTGATTGACAGCCCTAAATACAGACAGCAATACAGACAGCAATACAGACAGCAATAAAACTTTGTGGTTTGACATTAGAATGATGAATTGAACTAAATAGAGGATCTTGAATGCTCATTAATGATGTGCAAAAGGAAACAAATTGTTTCATCCATTTGTTTCATGGGGACCCCAATTTGTTCTTTAGTTTTAAAACAAAAAAAGATTATTTGCTTTATATTTGATGTGTTTTTCTTTTGCCATTAAACTCAGTGGGAAAGCACTGCAGCCTATATTGGGCTCCAGAGTTGTTTTTTTCTCATTTGTCTTCAAGGAACTTTTGGGAAGAAATCATAGAAGGGGGAAAGAACTCCAAGGTACCTAGACTGTGGCAAAATGGCACCAAAAGTGACATGAATTACCTATGTCTCCATAAAGGGGCAAAGTGATACCCGCATTGGCAGGAGTTTTCCAAGGGATCATCAAAGGAGCAAAGAAGAAAGCTAGTATGGGAAGAATACCCCAAGGCTTCAAGCAAGGGCACCAACAACAGCAGCATGAACCTTTGATGGCAGCACGAGAGGCAAAGTGGCATCAAAACTGGCTTCAGCATTCTAAGTTACCATGAAGGGGGAACAAAGCAGAAAAAGGGGCAGGAAAACCCCAGGCATGATAAAAGAGACAATCAGCACAAAGAGTGACATCAAGGCACCAAAACATATGAGAGAGGCAAAGCAGCCCCCCAGACTGGCAAGAACTCAAGCATGGTGGATTAAAGAACTCCAAGGTGTAAAGTCTGGGCATGGCAGCAAAGCTGAGTGGCACAAAGACCCCAAAGTGTAGCATAAATGTCAGAGCAGCAAGGTAAAGTGGCATGGGAGATGTCAGTCATTCAAGTGAACATCCAAAAAATACTATCACTTTATGGGTTTAAGCATACTAGCATTGTTCTATTAAATATTGAATTTTATTTATTTATTTATTTAACAACTTTTAATATACCGACGTTCATATGGCACATCATGCCGGTTTACAAGTAACTCAAATAAAGGAGGAATTACAATGAACAGGGAGCAGGGGATGGGAGCAGGCCAGAAAGAGGAGAGGGGTAAGGGAGACAGGAGAAGAGAGGGAAAAAATAGGTAGCGTGAAATAGAGAATAAAAAACAACCGTCGAAATAGAAGGAACTTATTTACAGATGGATCTATTTACAATAGTTGCAACTAAAATAAGATTGTTTACCTCAGTTTATTGAGTAATAGACTTATTGAGTAATAGACTTATTGAGTAATAGACTTCATGACCATCATATCAATTGCCAATGACTGCATATGACTTTGGTGGCTAATGTCACAGTACGGCATTATTTATATTTACTGGTCATAATCTTCTAGGTACAAAATCGATATTTAAAATTTGGTAGAATTTTTAAATATGCAAGCAAAAGTATTTATTTATTTTATTTATTTTTGGTTTTTTATATACCTGTCTTCTTGCATTGGATGCAAATCAAATCGGTTTACAATGAACAAATGAACTTGCTTGAGTATATTTATACTCCTACTCCTTTAACAATAATAATATATTTTTCTCTTGAACCATAGTTAACCTTGTTACTTATGTTTCTGTTCCTCTCGTTTCTCTCCTCCTACTTGTTGGGGTCTCCTACCGACCCCCTGGTTTTTTATATACCTGTCTTCTTGCATTGGATGCAAATCAAATCGGTTTACAATGAACAAATGAACTTGCTTGAGTATATTTATACTCCTACTCCTTTAACAATAATAATATATTTTTCTCTTGAACCATAGTTAACCTTGTTACTTATGTTTCTGTTCCTCTCGTTTCTCTCCTCCTACTTGTTGGGGTCTCCTACCGACCCCCAGTTACTCTTAGTATCCCATCCCCCCCCCCCCCCCCCCCTGTTATTTGTAATTTCCACCTTTTTGTTATCATGTAAACCGACATGATGTGTATTTTAATGTCGGTATAGAAAAAAAATTGTTAAATAAAATAAATAAATAAATAAAAAGCATTACATATAACAAAGAACATATAACGCAGAACATATAGGACATTTAAAATAAAATGGAAATTGAAGTATTCATCTTATACAGATGCCTTGCAGAAAGTCCAAAGAGGATTGGAAATTGAAATTAGGTTAGCTGATGGTTGTTTGTTTGAAGTACTTGTTTGAAGGATAATTATAGACTTCAGTGAATATGCAAGTAAAAGTATTTATGTGGATGAGAATTATAGTCTTCAGCCAATTATGGCTATGAATGTCCCATGCTGGAGTAAATGTGTTTGGAAAAACTGCAAATGCTGGATATGACAGTTGAAGCATACTTGCTGATTATCAGATTCAGTACAAGAAAATTAATTGTGATATTCTTTTCTTGAAATAAGCTTTTATTACATTCCCTGCTTGAACCTGATCTAGCTTTTGATTGGAATTTTGATTTTCTTGTGAAATGGGCTTCCTGAAGGAAACTTATTACATGCAGAACATATAAATGGTTTCTAATGTGTATGGCTTAATTTTCCAGGTAAGTTGTAAGGGTTGCTTTATTTAGAAATCTTTTCCCATATTCTATAGTGTTGTGGCTGTGGACCCTTGGGCCGAGACAGAGTTGGTGCTACCTGAAGGAGGAACCCTGCAGGTCCTCACTGCCGGAAGGCAGAGCTGGTTGCAGCAGAGGCCCTATTGGAGCTTTGCCAATACCAGCCCACGTTCCCCTTAGGTTGAGCCCTCGGGTGCCAGGGCCAGCTGGTCTTAGGTGTGGGCCTCTGTGATCATGTAGATCCATTGCGATGAAGATGTTGCAGGCCAGCACAGAGAAGGAAGCAGAGTCAAGAGAAGCAGCGATCAGGGAAGGTAGTAGTCAGTCAGGATCAGGTTCAGGCTGTGGTTCGAGGCAGGCGGAGTTCAGTCATGTCATTGTTCAGGCAGTGGTAAAGGCAGGCACAGTATGGTCAGAGTTGTAGTTCATGCAGTGATTGGTGATAGACGGAGGTCAAGTAGCAACAAGGTCCAATCTGAGGATCAGTCCAGAAGTCTAATCCAAGTCAGAATCAGAAGTCCAATCAGAGGTCAAAAGCCAGGAGTCCAATCCAAGGACGTGAAGAATGAAGGACCACAGGAGCAGGGGAGATGCTGAAAACAAACAACGGAAAACCAACCATGCAGACAAGAACTCAAGACAAACTGAACTTCAAACAGAACCGGAAGCAAGACACGGGAACTCAAAAATGCACAGTTGGACTGGGAACAAGAGTGAGGATCAGGAATGCAGTGGGCAAAGCACTTCTCAGACAAGATGACCTATTGCCGAGGAACTGGAGGATTCTTAGTCTCAGCCCTTTATAGAACTGGATGGATGATGTCATCAGAGAGTGCCTCTGGAGCTTTCCTGCCACTGGCCCTTTAAAGTTAGGGCAGTTGTCATGTGCCCTAAGAGAGGGTGCATGCCCCATGGATCTAGCAGCGTCCTGCTGCAAAGAAGAGTAGTCGTGGTGCACCCTCTTGCTACGCTCCAAGGATAGCCCAATGCAGGGGAGTTAATGGGAGGGGAGCTGAAGGGAGCATGAAGACAAACATGGTGGGCGACCATGTCTCACAAGGCCGGCGCAGCCGCGGGAGACAGTGAGGATGGGCCCAGGCTGGAGATAAGAGTGGCGGGCCATGGGACGGCCCTACAGTCCTCCGAACGCAACATGTGGCTGATCTCTGTCTGTTCTGCCTGCAATTTTTATCACACTCAGAATGGAGAAATTATTTACCTGATAATTTTGTTTTCCTTAGTGTAGACAGATGGACTCAGAACCAGTGGGTTTATGCTCCCCTGCCAGCAGATAGAGACAGAGCAAGCTGACGTCACAGTATATATAACCCTGCTGTGACCTCAGCCTAAAGTATTCACTTTAAAAACAACTGTGGACAGACTAGCAAAAAACCAACCAACCATAAACACTGAACTCACATATGATTCTAGGTACCCCAAACTAGGGACTGGAACACCTACCAATAATTCCTTGGGACCCAGAGCCCCACAAGAGGACAACTGACACAGTCATGTGGCAGCCAAGGGCAAGAAGCTGAGTCCTTCTATCTACACAATACCCTCTCTCTACACCACTCACTTCCATCCCCAATAGCATTCTCCCAATAGGTACGAGATTTAGGGGTCACCCTAGACAATCATATCAACCTAAAGAAATTCATCAATTCAACACTAAAAGAATGTTTCTTTAAAATACACACTCTAAAAAAACATAAACCCTTGCTCCATCTTTCTGACTTTCGCACAGTACTACAAACTACAATTTTTTCTAAAATTGACTATTGTAACTCACTTCTCCTAGGTTTACCCCAAAACTCCATCCAACCACTTCAAATTCTGCAAAACACAGCCGCCCAGATCCTTACCAATACTCGCAGTAATGAGCACATTTCGCCCGTCTTAAAGGAATTACATTGGCTACCTATCGCTTCCTGTATCCGATATAAGACCTTCTCTATTATACATAAAGCACTTCACAACCCCAATATGAAGTGGTTCAATGATTCCCTGCTTTTCCATTCCTCCTCTAGACCGACCAGAAACCAATACCTTGCCACCATACGTACACCTTCTCCCAAACTCACCAATCTTGCATCCTCAAAAGCCGGTCCCGCCCTATGGAATACTATGCCTGCAGATCTACGTCAGGAATCATGCCCAAAGAACTTCAAGCAAAAACTAACGACGTGGCTTTTTACACAGGCTTACACCTAATTCTATCCACCCCTGCTACCTAGCCACCCAGCTCTCCCTCTGGTCCCTCCTTTTTACATTTATAGTCTACACATGTATACAATTTCCCCTTATCACTAAACTGCACTGACCTAAATTTATTTTCATCTGCACTATATAATCCTGTATCTTGCATTTATGTCTTAGTTACTTTATAACCCCTCATTTCCTAGTTACTTTTAGTCTCTCTTCACTAAGCTTTACAACTCTAAATTCTTCCTTGTCTGCACTATATAATTCATTAATTCCTCTAATTCTTTATAACTCATCTGCACTATATAACTTGTCTGCACTAAATAATTCATTAATTCCTTAATTCGTTGTAACTACATAATTCATTAAAACTGTACCCCATAACTACGTCTTAGCTACTTTGTAACTAATAGATAACATTTGCTCTAGTTACTTTTGTAAATAATTATATAGTTATCTTGTAAATATTATATATAGTCCTGCATGTTTCTAGGCATTACATGTTTTATATATTTTTCATTTACCATGTTCTGTGTCAAGCGCCTCACAAGCGTATTTTACATTTAACATACACTGATGTAATATCACCAATGAATGCTGGTATATAAAACAGTCAAATAAATAAATACACTAAGGAAAACAAAATTATCAGGTAAGTAATTTCTCCATTTCCTAGCATGTAGACAGATGGATTCAAGACCAGTGGGATGTACCAAAGCTACTCCCCAATCGGGTGGGAGGCTGTCCACAGTCCAGTCAACATCACATGTGCAAAGGCTGCATCCTCCTGGGCCTGCATATCCAGACAATAAAACCTGGAAAAAATGTGTAAGAAGGACCACGTCGCAGCTTGGCAGATATCAATGGAAGACGACAGACTAACCTCCGCCAATGACACTGTCTGAGCCCTAACCTGAGTAGGAAACGGCTTTCCAGCATCCACAAACATGGCCATGACCACCTCTTTAATCCAACAAACTATGCTAGCCCGCGAAGCCGGAGCCCCCGCCTACTCCTGCCATGGAGAACAAACAAGCCATCCATCTTTCAAAAAGACTCATAGACCTCCAGATTTCACACAACAAGACACTTAACATCCAAGGAGCACAAAAGGTGAAACTCCTCCACATCCTTGACCTTATCCAGGGATGGCAAGAAGATAGACTGATTCAAATGAAAATCCAAGACTACTCTGGGCAAGAAGGATGGGACAGAATGAAGCCGTAACACCCCTGGAGTCACCTGAAGGAACAGCACCGGCAAGACAATGCCTGCAGCTCAGAAATCCGGAGCACAAAACATATAGCCACCAGGAACACAGTCTTGAAAGTCAACAACCGTAAGGAAAGGCTACACAGAGGTCAGAATATAGGGCCTGCCAAAAAGTCCAGCACCAAATTAAGACTCCACAATGGAACTGGTAACCTCAAGGGAGACCTAAGATGTTTCACTCCCTTCAAAAAACGGGCCACATCAGGAAGAGTTGACAAGGAAACACTATTCACCAGGCCTCTGAAACAGGCAAGAGCCACAACCTGCACCTTCAAGGAATTAAGAGCCAAGCCTTTATTCAATCCATCCTGCAAAATATCCAGAATGAGAGGGATCTTAAATGAAAGAGGAAGCGCACCTTGTTCCTCACACCAGGCCTCAAAAACTCTCCAAAGCCTCACATAAGCCAAGGAAGTGGAGAAATTGCAAGTGTGGAGTAAAGTGGCAATCACCACAAAGGAATAACCACGCTTTAACAAGCGAGCTCTCTCAAGGGACAAACCGTAAGACAGAATGTAGTCGGATCCTCATGAAGAATCGGTTCCTGCTGAAGCAGAATCACGTGCAGCAGAATACGAAGGGGGACCTCCACGAGACATCGTCACAAATCCACATTCCACAGATGCCTGGACCAGCCCGGCGCCACCAGGAGTACTAGCCCTCTGTGGCCTTCGATCTTGAGAATTATCCTGCCCAGCCATGGATGAAAGGCATAAAGCAATCTGTCTTCCAGCCAGACCTGTACGATAGCGTCTATTCCCAGGGACCACGGATTTCTCCTGTAACTATAGAAGCAAGGAATCTTCACATTATGAGAAGTCGCTAGCAGGACTAGGAATGGAAGGAATGATCCACAATCAGCTGAAATGCCTCGGCTGACAACACCCACTCTCCTGAGTCCAGACTCTCCCTGCTGAGAAAGCCAACTCTTACGTTGTCTCTTCCTGCAATGTGAGAGGCCGAGATCATCTGCAGATAACTTTCCGCCCATTCCATCAGCTGGTCTATTTCCTGCGACACTTGCTGGCTCTTGGTTCCTCCCTGGCAATTGGTATAGACCACTATCGTCACATTGTCCAACATCATGCAAACCGCTTGATTCCGCAACCTGTAGCTGAACTGCAAGCATGCCAGCCGTACTGCCCAGGCCTCCAGGCGATTGATGTTCCATCAGGACTCTTCAGCATTCCAGCGCCCCTGGGCCATTAACTCCAGACAGTGAACCCCCCAACCATGGAGACTCGCATCTTTTGTGAGTACCAACCAGGCCAGAGAGGACAAGGGAATGCGCTTTCTTAGATGATCCTCTTGCAACCACCACTGTAGGCGGGAGCAGATTTCCAACAGTAAGTGGAGCCAAACTTCATAATCCTGAGACTGCGGGTTTCAACGAGATAGCAGAGAGCGCTGAAGAGGATGCATATGTGCCCTTGCCTACGGAAACACTTCCAGGGTAGCTGCCATCAAGCCCAGTACCTGTAAGATGTCCACCGTTCCCATGCCGAGCAGGGGCGGGGCAAGCCTCAGCCTCCGAGCAGACTGATTGTTCCCCAAGCCGCGGGAGCGTGGCAAAGCCGACTTTGGCCATGAAATCAGCTGCTGCAAGGGCCCCTTGCCCCCGGGTCTACATCGGGAGCAGAGGCCCTTGCGGGAGAGCCACGGCAGCGGCTCTCCACAAGCCTCACAATGGGACCCGCGCGAAAAAAGTAAGTGCAGGAGGGTGAAGAAATCCACCCCTTCCAGAGGCCCAGGAGAAAAGTGGCAGGCTAGGGCAGACTAAAGTAAGGTAAAAACTGCCTTGTAAGCTAGAAAACCCTTTGATTAGGTTTTTTCTTTTGTCAGCCACCAAGCAGGGGGATTAGCTTCCCTACAATCACAGCACCCACCAGAGGAATTACAGCATCTCTGTGCCTGTATAGGAGGGGGGAGAGGGACCGACCCACCGGTAAATCTCCCCCCAAGTCACCGGGTAAGGGACAAATCTCCGGGTATAGAGGCTGTAGGACACTGCCTAGCCTTGCCTGCCTTTAGAGAGAGTTCAGAATGTTGTCTTCTTTAACCCTTTTTTTTTAAACTTACAGTAAGCTGATCTAGCCAGAGGTATAAGGAATAGATACCTATGGTGCCTAAAAAACTTAATCAATCAATTAGTATCTATAAGGATCAGGACCGCAGGTTATGCCATCCTCTCATCTGCTGGAGCCAGAGAATACTGAGGGATCGCAGGTGGCACACCAGGTTATCTAGGTGGTGCTTTTCAGCTTTTCTCTGACTCCATCTGCTGGAAGGGAGGCATAACCCAGCAGTCTGGACTGATCCTAGTACGTACAGGGAAATCCCCCTTCATGCTGCTAGAGGGCTGCCTTCATCTTAATTTTTTTAGTTCCTAGTTAAGTTTAGGTTACTATGGGAGTTGGAGTTAGAGTCCTTTAAAATGTATAGGTGCAGTTACCTACAAGGGGATAATTAAACTCTCAGTAAGGGCTGGTACAATATTATGATTTAGATAAGAGCCTGATTGGCTTTTAATGAGAAAGTGTCTCTTGCCTATAAATCAAAGAGCTAGGGGTGGGCGAGAAGGAAAGACAGACACTAGAATTAACTGTCTCTGTCTTGCTTATTATCTGACACATACAAACTCTAAAGAATAAACCCCACTATTTCACCTCTCTCCAAACTTTTTTTAGTCCTAAGATTTCCCAAAGCTTTACTTACCAATTCTCATCAACCATCAGCAAGTTGATCTTCACTCAACGGATTGAGAGGTTTGAATTTTGCGAGCTGTTAGGCGCAAGCTTCTGTTCTTTTTCTACTGCAAAGGATGCGGGGCCTCTGGAAGCTGTGGCTGTGAAGTTCGAAGCCTGGAATGCTCACTGTGACCTCTGGAGTCTCTCCCGAAGGATCCTGGGAACAGTATGCAGATGAGCCTTCCAGGCCTCTTCTGATTCAGATAAGCCAAGAAAAGACTCTTCATCTGAATCAGTGGATGAAAATATTGCCTTCACAGCATCATCTCTAGTGAAGAAAGAAGAGCGTGCTGCTGATTTTGGGCATTGCTGTTCTACCCCTTCTGCCTTGCTACTCTCTGCCTCCGATATAGTCTGCCATCTTTTTCTTCTTTTCCAAAACAGAAGGGAATGAAACAGGCTCATCTACAGTCTGTAGTGGCACATGATCTCCATATGTCAGTTTCTTCTGGAAAGAGCTCCCTTCTGCCATTTTAGGCTTAAAGAAGTCCCGTTTCAACTTGGATACAGGAGTGCTTCTTTTGTTGTTGCTGCCAACCTTGCTAACATTTTCTTTACCTCCTCTGCCTTGCCCTATTCCTGACATGATGGATTTTGTCGCTGGCAGTGTGGATATTAAAATGATGTGCTATTTCTTAATGGTATCATAAAAGAAAATTATTCCTTACCTGCTAATTTTCGTTCCTGTAGAACCATGGATCAGTCCAGATGGGTTATATCCCCCGATCAGCAGATAGAGTCAGAACAGAGTTTGAGAGCGTCAGCATATGGGGGCGGATTTTAAGAGCCCTGCTCGCCTAAATCCGCCTAAATCCGGGCGGATTTAGGCGAGCAGGGCCCTGCGCGCCGGTGCGCCTATTTTACATAGGCCTACCGGCGCGCGCAGAGCCCCAGGACTCGCGTAAGTCCCGGGGTCTACTGAGGGGGGCGTGTCGGGGGCGGGCCCGGTCTGCGCGGCGTTTTGGGGGCGTGTCGGCAGCGTTTTGGGAGCGGGCCCGGGGGCATGGTTACGGCACGGGGCGGTCCGGGGGCGTGGCCGCGCCCTCCGTATTCACCCCCAGGTCGCGTCCCGGCGCGCAAGCGGCCTGCTGGCGCGCGGGGATTTACGTCTCCCTCCGGGAGGCGTAAATCCCCGACAAAGGTAAGGGGGGGGGTTTAGACAGGGGCCGGGTGGGTGGTTAGGTAGGGGAAGGGAGGGGAAGGTGAGGGGAGGGCAAAAGAAAGTTCCCTCTGAGGCCGCTCCGATTTCGGAGCGGCCTCGGAGGGAACGGGGGTAGGCTGCACAGCTCGGCGCGCGCCGGCTATACGGAATTGATAGCCTTGCGCGCGCCGATCCAGGATTTGCGCGGCTACGCGCGTATCTACTAAAATCCCGCGTACTTTTGCTTGCGCCTGATGCACCAGCAAAAGTATGCCAATTCGCGCGGTTTGAATACCTACCCATAGAGTAGTGCACCCTCTGCTGGAGCTCAGTATTACGCATAGCAAAGCCCAAAAGCAAAACACAACATTTTGGATCCAGATCTGTCCCCAAAAAGGAACAGAGAAAGATATAAGTAAACAAACGGTCAACGGGACCACCAACAGTCAACTTGTGAGGAGCTGTGAACAGTAACAATAATCAGAGACAAACAGAATGAAAGTTACCTGGAAGAATCCGAGCAGGACCTAATGAAACCCCTAGTGGCGGGCGTCTGGACTGATCCATGGTACTACAGGAACGAAAATTAGCAGGTAAGGAATAATTTTCTTTTCCCTGTACGTACCTGCATCAGTCCAGACAGTGGGATGTACCCAAGCTTCCCTAAACCGGGTGGGGTCCTGAGAGACCTGCTCGGAGAACTTGATCGCCAAAAGAACCCATGTACTGAGGCGCCAGGTGTAGTCTGTAATGTCTGGAAAAAGTGTGCAACGACTTCCACGTCCCCGCACGGCAGATTTCCTGGGAGGAAACGGAGCGAGATTCCGCCCAGGACGCCGCTTGGGATCGCGTGGAATGAGCCGACACACTGCGAGGCGGCACCCGCCCCGCCGCAATGTAAGCCGATGAGATGGCGTCCTTTATCCAGCGCGCAATAGTCATCTTGGATGCCTGAGAACCTCTCCTCGGTCCTGACCAGAGGACAAACAAATGATCGGATACCCGGAAGTCATTGGTAACCTCCAGGTAACGGAGCAGCACACGCTTGACGTCCAGGAGCCGGAGAGACCGGGGTTCCTCTGGAGCGAACGCTGGAAGCTCCACCGTTTGATTGATGTGGAAGGCCGAGACCACCTTTGGTAGGAAGGATGGCACCGTACGAAGGGAAACCCCGGAGTCGGAGAAACGCAGATAAGGATCACGGCAGGACAAGGCTTGGAGCTCTGAGATCCGGCGAGCAGAAGAGATGGCTACCAGGAAAACCATCTTGAGGGTCAGGTCCTTGAGGGAGGACCCCCTCAGGGGTTCAAAAGGAGGGCCCGACAGCGTTCGCAGCACCAAGTTGAGGCTCCAAGAAGGGAAAGGATCCCTGACCAGAAGCCGTAGGTGTTTGGGACCCTTCAGAAAACGTGCGATATCCGGCTGAAGGGGTAGAGAGCAGTCCTTCTGTACCAAGACATTCAAGGCCGCCACCTGAACCCGGAGCGAATTATAGGCAAGACCCTTATCCAGACCATCCTGTAGGAAATGAAGGATCAGCGGGACAGTCGCCTCCATGGTTTGGACCCCGCGGTCGGAGCACCAGGCTTCGAAGACCTTCCAAACTCGAACGTAAGCGACGGAGGTCGAAGGCTTGCGGGAACGAAGCATCGTTGAGATCACTGTCTCCGGGTAGCCTCTGTGGCAGAGACGGCGCCGTTCAAAAGCCAGGCCGCAAGACAGAAGAGTTCTGCCTGCTCGAAAAATACCGGCCCCTGACGCAGAAGATGAGGAAGATGGGACAGGCGAAGTGGGCCGTCCACCATCATCTGAAGTAGATCTGCGAACCATGGCCAACGGGGCCATTCCGGGGCGACGAGAATTACAGTCCCTCGATGATGTTCCAACCTGCGGAGAACCTTGCCGACCAGAGGCCAAGGAGGAAACACATAGAGCAGTTGATCCGACGGCCACGGAAGGGCGAGGGCATCCACCCCCTCCACGCCGCGCTCTCTTCTGCGGCTGAAGAAGCGTGGAGCCTTGGCGTTGAGAAAGGTCGCCATTAGATCGAGGCGTGGAGTCCCCCAACGACGGACGATGAGATGCATTGCCTCGTCGGAGAGAGCCCACTCGCCGGGGTCTAGCTGTTGACGACTCAGGAAGTCCGCCTGAACGTTGTCCACCCCGGCGATGTGAGAGGCCGCTATCCGGACGAGATTGCTCTCCGCCCACTCCATCAGGGGAGTTGACTCGAGGGAGACATGCTTGCTTCTTGTCCCCCCTTGACGACTGATGTAGGCCACGGTGGTGGCATTGTCCGAGAGGATCCTCACCTCTCTGTGTCGCACCAGGGGAAGAAAATGCTGGAGAGCGAAACGCACGGCTCTTGTTTCCAGGCGATTGATCGGCCACTTTGCCTCCTCTGGCGTCCAAGTCCCCTGCGTGGCGCTTCTTTCGCAGACGGCGCCCCATCCCGCGAGGCTGGCATCGGTGGTCACCACCACCCAATTGGGAACCTCGAGCGAGACTCCCCGAGCCAGATGCGAGGGGCAAGCCACCAATCCAGGCTTTTCCTGGCTAATGGTGGAAGTGGCAGGATCACCTGATACTCCTGAGAGACTGGTTTCCAACGGGATAGCAGGGACGCATGCAGTGGACGCAGGTGTGCAAACGCCCAGGGTACCATGTCGATGGTGGAGGCCATTACTCCCAGGAGCTGCAGATAATTCCAGGCGGTTGGTTCTTCCAAAGCCGAAAACCGAGACACGTGCTCCCTCAGGGCTTGCGCCTTGTCCTGGCGCAGGAACACCATACCCCGCCGGGTATCGAAGCTCGCTCCTAAGAAATCCAGGTGTTGCGAGGGCACAAGGGAACTCTTTGGAAGGTTCACCACCCAGCCCAGAGAGCATAGGAATTGTACTACTCTGGCCACTGAGGTCTGACCATGTGAGAAGGACTTCGCTCGAATCAGCCAGTCGTCTAGGTACGGATGTACTAGGATACCCTCCTTGCGGAGGGCCGCCGCCACCACTACCATGATCTTTGTGAAGGTCCGAGGTGCGGTCACCAAACCGAAGGGAAGCGCCTTGAACTGAAAGTGTTGACCGAGAATCTTGAAGCGAAGATACCGCCGGTGAGCCGGCAGGATGGGAATGTGCAAGTATGCTTCCGAGAGATCCAGTGAAGCGAGGAATTCTCCCTTGTGCACTGCGGCAATCACTGATCGAAGAGTCTCCATGCGGAACCGGCTGACCCTGAGGGCCTTGTTTACCTCCTTCAAGTCCAGGATGGGTCGAAAGGAACCGTCCTTTTTGGGAACGATGAAGTAAATGGAATAGTGGCCCAAGCCCACCTCGTCGAAGGGGACGGGAACGATGGCCCCTATTTCCTGCAGTCGGTCTAGTGTTTGTTGAACCGCTATTCTCTTGAGATCCGAACCGCAGGGGGAGAAGATGAACCGGTCCCTCGGGGGGTGGACAAACTCCAAGGCGTAACCATCTCTTATGGTGTCCAGCACCCACTGGTCCGTAGAGATAACTGCCCACTCCTCGTAGAAGTCCATGAGGCGTCCTCTGATCCGGGGAGGTGAGAAGTGGGCTCCTTTGGCATCATTGGGAGGACTTTGTGGGCGGATTTCCCTGCCCTGGACCCTCTCTCGCGGGCCTCCGCCCACGAAAGGAACGAGACCAAGGCTGGGATCTTGTCGGCTGTGTCCGGGAACCGGACTGCCGGTAAGACCTATAACATCGCTGTGCCCTGGCCCTGGTTCTACCGGAAGAAAAAGACCTGAAGGAACGCTGTCTATCCTCCGGCAGCCGATGCACCGAATTTTCCCCCAGTGACTTGATGAACTGATCCAGGTCCTCTCCAAATAAAAACTTTCCCCGAAAGGGGAGGGAGCCAAGGCTCGACTTGGAGGAAGCATCTGCCGCCCAGTTGCGAAACCACAAGAGCCGTCGGGCTGCTACAACCGAAACCATGGACCGCGCCATTACGCGAAAGAGATCATACAAGGCGTCCACCCCGTATGCTATGGCAGATTCCAGACTGTCCGCCTGGGCGGCCTCTTCGGGGGGCAACTCCTGAGAGGTGAGAAGCTGCTGTACCCAGAGTAAGCTGGCCCTTTGCGTGAGCGAACTGCACATCACGGCCCGCATACCTAGAGCGGAGACTTCGAAGACCCTCTTGAGGAAGGTTTCTAGTTTACGGTCCTGCGTATCCCGCAGGGCCGTTCCACCCGTGACCGGGATGGTCGTCCTCTTGGTCACTGCCGACACCGCTGAGTCCACCTTGGGCACCTTGATAAGATCCAAAAAATCCTCAGGGAGCGGGTATAGCTTTTCCATGGCGCGTGTGACTTTCAAGGACACCTCGGGAGTGTCCCACTCCCTGGTGAGAAGCTGTAGGAAGGACTCATGGATAGGGAAAGCCCTTGCCCTAGGACGGAGGGCGGCAAGTACTGGATCCCCTTTGCGAGAAGAGGTGGCGACGGCAGGAGCCACAGGGATCGGCGGATCTGGAGGTGGGTCGAGGTCCAGCTCCTGAATAATATGGTGGATGAGTTAATCCAGCTCTTCTTTTTGAAAAATCCGTAGGGCTCGAGGTCGTCCCCCTCCGTATGTCCATCCGGAAGCGCCTCCGGGGGTTCCGGGGAGTCGTCTCTCACCGGCGAAGCCGCCCCCGTGGTACGCCGGGGTGGCACGGGAGAGGGACCCGGCAGGGATCCAGGCGTAACGGGCGAGGCGGTGAGACCAACAGCAAGTTTAGGAACCTTGGGGGGAGGGGCCCCCAGGGGATTCGGCGCCTGCGCTCCCATACCCTGCAAATAAGCCATGTGCATTGCCAGAATAAAATCAGGTGAGAAAAACGGGGAGCTGATTGGAATCCCTGGGGGGGTACCGTCCTGGGAGCCCCGGTCGGGCAAACCCCCCGCCGGGGGCAAAGCCTGTTGAGAGCCAGTGCAACCAATCCTGTCTGCATCTGGGAGCGAGTCCGTCTCACGCTGTCCCCCTAAAATGGCCGCCGTTCCCGCCAAAGGCGGCGGCGTGGCCGGCCCGCGCCACCCGGGCTGAGGAGGAGGCAGGTCCGAAATCGCACCGGAGGACTGCAGGGTGCCTTCCCCATCGGGGAAGCACCGTTCACAAAGCCCCTCCCTCAGAAATTGATTCCCCGGTTCGCTACAGGCCTCACACCTCGAGAACCGCGGCATGTCAGCACCGGGAAAAAAGCCTCGGGGGGGGGGGGCCAAAAACGAGCTAGTGCCGCGGGGGGGCCTGGAATGGCCCTAACAACCCGCCGAAGGGGTCCAGGAACTGCGGGGTAAAACCCCCGTTTCAGTTGAGCACACACTCGCGGGCGGAGCTTGCGAACCATGGGACCCACAAACGACGCGTGGAGCGGCCGGAACCACCGGCATCCACGGGGCACCACCAAAAAGAAGCAAACCTGTGGAGAAAGAAACTCAAAAAACTTCCACTTACCCCAACGGAAGAGGAAAGGAGTACAGAATAGAGAAGGCAGAGCCACAGACACACGCCTCCTCAAAAATTGAAAAGTCTTTTTTTTTTTTTTTTTTTTTAATTTTAAGGATCCAAAATGAAGAGAAACATAAGACAGGAAAATACTGTGGAGAAAAAGAAAGAAATAACCAAAAATGAAGAAACCCTGTCAATCTGGGGGAGCTAGTGGATCCCCCTGCTCACATCTGCTGGAGTCAGAATACTGAGCTCCAGCAGAGGGTGCACTACTCTATATGCTGACGCTCTCAAACTCTGTTCTGACTCCATCTGCTGGTCGGGGGATATAACCCACTGTCTGGACTGATCCAGGTACGTACAGGGAACACACTATATACCCACTGACTGAGCCATATTAATTTGTGTGTGCAGAGAACTTTCACAGGCACATAGACAATGTGTTCACTAGTTTTAACTCTGACTGCTGAGCTGACAGGCTCCACAAAAAAGCCTGGCATACTTCAGGTTCTGCCCTGCTCACCTAGTGCTCAACTAGCCCATTGTCCAGGCAGACAGAGACCAAATCAGTAGCAGCAAAGCATCTCTCACCACTCTCTTCCATCTATACCCAAACCCTCTGCCATCACCCCCTCAAGGGAGGAAAAAACTGCAACACAAAGCTACTGCCTGCCTATCTTTCTCTGCTGACTGTCACAGTGTCAGACTAAAATGGGCAGTAAAAAAAAGTTTGGGAAAAGCTGAAAACTAAGAATGAGAGAGCTCAAAACAGCATCCTCCAAAGAACTTCTACAGAAGGAATGCACACTTGCACAGTATGTCTCTGATATGCTCAGTCTTCAAGATTTGTGTCATTGGATTCAGAGAGCAGTGATATGTTGGATTAGAAAAATCCTTCACTGCGTTACTTTGTCTTTGTTGTCTCATTAACAACATGTTCTACTCTGGTCTGAAAAGGCAGTGAAGTCACATATAACTCATTAAGAAGGGCTGTATTACATCTGTTGTTCTCCCATTGATTTCTGTGAGACTATAATGGCTCATAGAAATGAATGGGGGATAACACAAATATGATTTGTTTAATTTGGGGCATCCCCTCCATTTATTTCAGTGACCCAAAAAGAAACAAAAGGGGTCCCACTCATTTTGGGATGCCCATTCATTTTAAACAAATGCACATCCCTAATGCTCATCTGTCCAAGATGGTGTAGTACAGTAGTCACACTGTGGGGTTGGCAGCTGGGAGATATCCTTAACAATATGGACAAAAATAATTGGACTCAATAAACCATTCAGTCTTGTTTTCCCTTGGGGCTTTTTTATGTGCTTGTCTCCTCTCTGGCCTGCAGCCCCTGTTCATTTTCTTTCCTTGTTGTGCAGTCACTATTAAATATGATGAATGCATTAAGAGATGCTCTAGTACCCCCAGCTCCCTCATATAGGCGTTTTTATTTTAGAATAGCAGTTTCCTTTTGATCCTGTGGACTTCTAGTTAAACAGGCATTAGCTCCTGCTAGATTAACGCTCTAGAAGTCTTCATTCACAACTACCCAGAGATTATTTTCCTATTTTATATCTACCCCCTCCCCCAACTCAGTTCTGCCATTGCAATAACAATTTTCAGCCAAGTGCTACAAACAGCAACTCCCTCAAGAACTCTGCAAACTTGTTTCATATATCTGGCCACTAGATTCGCTGTTGAGTGATGGCTGAGACACTCACCTATCCACAGGGGTTGTGAACACTGCCTCTGCAGCAACCACAGTATGAACTATCCTTGCAGGCAGATTCCTGGCCAGGAAAATGAACCCGGGTTTCCTACCTGGCTGAGCCACCAGGCCAGATCCAGTTATGCCAACTTCTTGTGTTAAAGTGAATTATGTTCAATCCCTGGTACCTTGCTTCTGTCTCACCCCCTTTCCTCCCTCCCAGTGCCTTCCCTCTCTCTCATCCCTTTTGTAGTTCTGGTTTGCTATGGTCAATTCTGGAAACTAGTCAATATTCAGAAGGGTTTCTCTGGCTAAGTTCTGGAAATAACCGGCAAACCTGGGGTTTAAATATGTACTAATATGTTTTAGCTGTGTAAGCTAAGAATATTCAGCAGGAAACGTGACCCACCAAATATATGTGACAGGTTATCCAGCTAACTTTAGATGGATAACTGATCTGCTCACTGGCTTATTGAATATGGATCACTAAGAGCTTAAGGGCTTGTTAATCATTACCATGTAACCAGTTAAGTTTTGACTTAGCTGACTAAGTGGCACTGTTTGATCATCCAGGTGTGGTCAGTGGCTGCCACTTAGCTGGCTAATTTTTGATCCAGGTAAAACCTTAGTCAGCTAAGTGAAGGGCAGGATGGGGCATTCCAGGGCAGTGACACTTATCCAATATTCAGCACTAACTGGCTGAGATAGCTAGATAAGAATAGGACTGCTAGTTGGCTACCCTAAAGTTAGTAGGATAAACTTATCTGGCTAACTATAAGATAGCTAAGTATATTTAGCAGCACTGCTGCACCACTGAATTATCTCAGCCAAGACAGCTGAAAAAGTTTTTCTAACATGTACATTTTTTGCGCTGTTTAAAATATTAACTTCCAGTACATTTTTCCAGTACTTAATGATCTTAAATACTCTCCTGCAGATTTCAGTTTCAGATTCTTTTTCAGTATTGATAATGAAGACATAGAACCCTGCTTAAATTAATTCTGCATATTAATATTTTAATATTTATTTTGGTACAGCATCATCCATACATTTACACCCGAAATAATACTCATGAGCCAACTACACTGGCCTCGACTACACTGAACGGATCGTATCTCATCATCTTGTTTCTCCTCATCCTCGAATTAGAGTTTTTGTGATTCTTGGAAGTCAGGTCATTAATGCCATGTGAGTAGGATCCTGTGCAAAATTCAACTGCAGGACTTGGATGTGTTGGCACAAAAATAAACACTGAATACTGACCACCAGCAAAGAGAAAAATCTTTATTATGAGTAAGATATCTCAGGAGCAATGCAATGTAAGATAATTACAGAGCCTGAGTGCTCCTTGGTTCTGCAAGAGGTTATACACTTCTGCTCCCCAAAACCTGCACATCAAAAGGTTACTTTCTTTGTAAGCATAACATTTTCTAACTGGCCAATATTTTTACCTCTTATATGCTAATAAGACAACATTCTTGTAAGTCATATGATTTCTTGTAAGTTGAACCCAGAAAGCAAAAGTGAAACCTAATGCTGACCTTTGACATATATTCACATTCTGGCTAACCTTGGGCATACTTTTAGCATTCCAGCAGTCTTGGCTATTTCCACAAGTCTGATCAGTTCTATCTTATTATCTTTCTGCTTCTTCCCTGCCACCAACTGATCTGAATCCTCTTGGCGACCACTGTACGGTCGCCAAGAGGATTCATTTTTTCCAGGACAGGTCTTTCAACTTAATGTTGATGTAAGAACTACAAGTCCCAATATGCAGTCCCAATATGCAGTCCTAACCTGTCCCGAAACAATGGTGTCAATTTATTTCTTTATTTTCGGCCTTTCATGAATTTCAAAGCAGATTCAGGTGCTGTAGACATTTCCCTGTCCTCAGAGGGTTTATAATCTAAGGCCTAGATTCACAAAGCCATAATATAGCTACAATGCAAATTAAACCTGCCCCTATTACAATGAGCTACTTTGCATGCATGAATTTTGGAAAATGGCATCAACCAGAAATGAAGCTAGGGAAACTCAGGGCCCCAACTAATCACCAATGTAACTTTTTAGAGGTAGGGAGGGTGCAGGGATAGGGTAGGATAGGGTAGGGCTAGAGTAGCCCTCCAGAGGGTGCAGGGATAGGGTAGGGCTAGAGTAGCCCTCCAGACCAACAGGATAAGACTCCTGGAAGGGGAAATTTGCCACTTGAGGAGGGGGAGTTTTTTGAGCCTCAGGCCCTTTAACATGATGGCAACCCTGGCTGAGATGAGCCGACATTGTGCAACTAGGCCTGTTCTGCCGCACAATTTTTGGTTCTGCATCTCTATTGCAATCAAAAATTGTACTGTGCAATTGCTGCAATATTTTGTGTGGGAAGAGCTAAATATCATGAGGAAACTCCCCCATGATATTTGGCTCCTGCCACGATAAAATATCTTGAGGTAATAAATCATCCACTAAGTTTGTACCTGAGGCAATGGAGGGTGCAGCCTTTTGCTCAAAGTCACAAGGAATTGGCAGCATTGGGCAGTGCACTTGAATGAAAGGGATAGTATGAATAATTTTGAACATTATTTTTTTAAATGTCTTCTTTTCCTATTAAATAGATAATTAACCCCTAGATTCATCATTCTGCTAGACTATAGAATTGGATTAAGGAAGAGCACACAATGTAATCTACTTGGATTTTATCAAAGCTTTTGATATGGTCCTACATAGGAAGCTTGTGAATAAAATGAGAAGCTTGGGAGTGAGCACCAAGTTGGTCGCATGGATTACAAACTGGTTAACTGATAGAAGCATGTAATGGTAAATGGAACCTACTCTAAAGAGAGATCAGTGTTAAGTGGAGTGCCACAGGGATCCATGTTGGGACCGGTTCTGCTCAATATCTTTGCGAGCGACATTGCTGGAAAGATAGAAGGTAATATCTGAAACAGAGTGGACATGCCTGAAGGAATAGAGAGAATGAAAGTGATTTATGAAAGTTTGAAGAGTGATTGAAGATTTGGCAGCTGGGATTTAGTGTCAAGATGTGCAGTCATGTATCTGAGGTGTGGTAATCCAAAACTGTATGTGATGGGCAGTGAAAAACTGATGTGCACCAACCAAGACAAAGATCTTCGAGTAATAGTTTCTGGTGATCTGAAGATGACGAAGTAATGTAACAAGGTGATAGCTAAAGCCATAAGAATGCTGGGCTGCATAAGGAGAGGAATAACTAGTAAGAAAAAGGTGATAATGCCCTTGTACAGGTTCATGGTGAGGCCTTACCTGGAGTACTGTGTTCAGTTCTGGAGTCCGTATCTCAAAAAGGATAGAAATAGGATGGAAGTGGGCCAGAGAAGGGAGACCAAAATGGTGTAGGGGCCATATAGGAAGACCTGTGAGGAGAAGCTGAAGGATCTGAATACATATACTCTGGAAGAGAGGAGGTGCAGGGGAGATGTGATACAGACCCTTAGATACCTGAAAGGTTTTAATGATGCATGAACTTCGAATCTTTTCCATTGGAAAGAAAATAGAACTAGGGGGTCACAAAATGAAACTCCAGGGGGGACGATTCAGAACCATCAGGAAATATTTCTTCACAGAAAGAATGGTGGATGCCTTCCGGAGGATGTGGTGAAGATGAAAACAGTCAAAGGATTCAAAGGGGCATGGGATAAACACTGTGGATTTCTAAAGGCTGGAGGATGGAAATGAGAAAGGTGTGCAGTGGGGTAACTTGCTGATACAGCAGTTACTACACTTAGCAGAAGGCATGGAGATCACTACCCTTAACCAATAAGCTTTGATACTTTTAATGCAACAGCAACATTGTTCCTTGTTTAAACAGTGGGGAGGGGGGGGAGAGGAATTGAAAGCAAAATTGCTTACCTGTAATAGGTGTTATCCCAGGACAGCAGGATATAGTCCTCACATATGGGTGACATCACTGGACGGAGCCCTATTACGGAAAACTTTGTCAAAGTTTCTAGAAACTTTTGACTGGCACACTGAGCCCACTGAGCATGCTCAGCATGCAATGATCCCTCGAGCCACAGGGGTCTCCCTTCAGTCTTGTTTGTAGCAAAAAGCTTTAGCAAAAAAAAAAACCAAAAAACCGTTTTGGACCCAACTCCGCGGGGTGGCGGGTGGGTTTCGTGAGGACTACATCTTGCTATCCTGGGATAACACCTATTGCTTTATTCCAGGACAAGCAGGATGATAGTCCTCACATATGGGTGATTAGCAAGCTACAGGCTGAGTCATATGTGTATTGGACCAACAGTGTACAACTTGTGCAACGGGCACAACAACTGGTGTACTGTTGAAAAAAATGAGGCAGCCTGAAATCACAGCAGGTTGGATGTGGAAGGAGTTGGGATTATACTGGAAATAAGTTCTTTAAGGCAGATTGTCCAAAGGCTGAATCTTGTCATCCTTCCTTGTCTAAACAGTAATGGGCTGCAAATGTGTGAAGAGAGCTCCATGTTGCAGCTTTGCATATGTCAGCAATCGGTACTGAACAATAGTGTGCTACTGAGGTTGCCAATGCTCTGAGTGCGCCTTTACTCGTCCCTGGAGAGAAAGGCCAGCTTTTTCATAGTAGAAGTCTATATAATCTGCTAGCCAGTTAGAGAGAGTTTGTTTGCCCACTGCCATACCAGGTTTGTTTTTGTCAAAAGAAACAAAGAGCTGGGTGGATTTTCTATGGATTCTAGTGCAGTCTAGATAATACGCTAGCGTGCGTTTACAGTCTAAGGTGTGTATTTATTTATTTATTTACGGATTTTTTATATACCGGGGCACGTAAGTAACATCACCTCGGTTTACATTCAAACATTAATTCAGCATAGTGCTTTACAATATAACATTATAACTGAAAGAATACAAAACCATGTATAACTTTGTATAAAGAATATAAATATCAAAATATGAGTGTCTGTGGAAATAAACTAAAACTCTTGTGTAAAACTCTTTCGCCTTGGTGCGAGTGAGGTCTGAGAAAGAATGTGGGCAAATTTACAGACTGATTCAAGTGAAAGTCAGTAACCACCTTGGGAAGGAATTTAGGGTGAGTACGAAGTACCACTCAGTCATGTAGGAACCTGGTATAGGGTGAGTATGTTACAAGTGCTTGTAATTCACTAACTCTTCTAGCAGATGTAATAGCTACTAGGAAGAGAACCTTCCATGTAAGAAATTTAATATCGCATGCATCTATGAGCTCAAAAGGAGAATGCATGAGCCTCGCTAGTACTACATTAAAGTCCCATTCTGTGACTGCTGGCCGCAATGGGGGTTTCAGTTGAATTAAACCTCTCATAAACCTGCTGACAAGGGGTTGCATTGAAATCGGGGCATCCCCTATTTCCTTGTGGTAAGCTGAGATAGCACTCAGGTGTACCCTTACTGACGAAGTCTATAGACCAGAGTCTAAAGGTGCCAGAAATAGTTTAACAAAGATGATGTGGGGCAGGAAAGGGGGATCAATAATTTTCTGCGTGCACCACGTGGTGAATCTTTTCCATTTACAACAATAGGGTTTTCGTGTGGAAGGCTTTCGTGAAGCTACAAGCACCTGAAAGACAGTTGAAAGATTGAGTGGTTGGAAGATCAAGCTTTCAACATCCAGGCTGTGAGGGATAGGGATTGAAGGTTGGGATGGCGCAACCTGCCCTGGTCCTGAGTTATGAAAGTGGGTGCTGTGCCCAGGCGAATTGGTTCTCTGATCGAGAGGTCAAGAAATATGGGAAACCATACTTGTTGAGGCCAATACGGGCTATGAGTATCATTGACCCTTTGCCCTGTTGTAGCTTCACTAGAGTTTTGGTTAGTAGCAGTATCGGGGGATACGAGTATAGAAGGCCTGAGTTCCAGGGGTGAGCAAAGGTGTCCTTGGCTAACTGGTTTCTCTGTTTGTGCAGGGAGCAGAATTTGTCCACTTTGTGATTCAGTTCGGATGCAAAGAGGTCCATTGTTGGCTGACCCCAACGTTGAAATATCCTGGTCGCTGCTAAAGAATCCAGGAACCACTCGTGGGGTTGGAACTGATGACTGAGGCGATCTGCAACTATGTTGTGTATGCCTGCCAGATAAGTGGCCCGGAGAAACATGGAATGTGTCAGGGCCCAGTCCCAAATTTGTGCGGCTTCTTGGCAAAGGAGATAAGAGCCCATACCCCCTTGCTTGTTCAGGCAACACATGGCAACTGTGTTGTCTGTTTGTATTAGTACAGTCTTGTGTGAAAGGCAGTCCTTGAACGCATAGAGAGCATAACATATAGCTCGGAGTTCCAGGAAGTAGATTTGGAAAGTTGCTTTGAGCTTCGTCCAAGTACCTTGAGTCTGAAGATTTTCTATGTGTGCTCATCAACCCAAGGAGGATGCATCTGTAGTTAAGGTTACTTGTGGAACTGGTTGCTGGAAAGGTAGACCTGTGAGCAAATTGTTCACATCCGCCCACCAGAGGACAGATGAACGTAACTGGTGAGTTATTTGAATTGGAGCGGACAGTGGTTGAATGGCTTGGAGCCACTGAGATTTTAATGTTCATTGCGTTATTCTCATGGCTAATCTGGCCATAGGAGTGACATGAACTATGGAAGCCATGTGGCTGAGCAGAGTTAAGAACTGATGGGCTGTCGCTGTTTGCTGTGTGCACAGAGAGTTGGCTAAAGAGGATAGAATCTCTGCGCAGTCTTTTGGTAGGAAGGCTTTGGACATGATGGTGTTCAATTCTGCTTCGATGAACTTAAGAAGACGAGATGGTACAAGATGTGATTTTTGGTAGTTTATTAGAAATCCCAACGAGTGAAGTAATTTGATTGTGTGCTTGAGTAGGTTGAGAGCTCCTTGTCTTGATTGGCTTTTGATGAACCAGTTGTCTAGATAAGGAAAAACATGTATGCTTTCTTGCGTAGATGGGCCGCTGCCACTGCTAAGCACTTTGTGAAGACACGGGGTGCTGAGGCAAGGCCGAAAGGCAGTAACCGGTATTGAAAGTGTTGATGACCCACCAGGAAGCGCAGAAATTTGCGATGAGCAGGGAATATTGGAACGAGAGCATAAGCATCTTGAAGATCCAGAGAACAAAGCCAATCTCCTACTTGAAGAAGGGGAAGCATGGTGCCTAATGATACCATCCTGAACTTTTCTTTCCGCAGAAATTTGTTGAGATTTCGGAGGTCTAAGATGGGATGTAGGCCTCCTGTTTTCTTTGGAATGAGAAAATATTGGGAGTAGAATCCTCTGCCCTGCTGAGGTCGGGAACTGGTTCTATGGCCCTGGCTCTCAGGAGGGTGGACAATTCTGCTTGCAGAAGTGTTGAATGATCCTTGTGTACCCAAGGTGAGTTTGGTGGAAAATCCTTGGGTACTGTAAGAAAATCCAGATCATACTCTTGATTGATAATGGAGAGTACCCATTGATTTATTGTGATGTTTGACCAATTGGGAAAGAAAAAGGAAATCAGAACTCCTACTGGTAGATTTGGGGCCAGATTGATGGAGTGACTGTTGTTCTCTGGTGGGATTTTCAAAAACCTGTTGCAGGGCCCGTTTGAGGTGGCGGTTGTGGCCTAAGTACCCTCGGCTGTCTAGATTGACCTCTCTGGGATGGTCTTGAAACCCTACCACGAGGTGCTGGAGGATAAGAACATAAGAACATAAGAAAATGCCATACTGGGTCAGACCAAGGGTCCATCAAGCCCAGCATCCTGTTTCCAACAGTGGCCAATGCAGGCCATAAGAACCTGGCAAGTACCCAAAAACTAAGTCTATTCCATGTAACCATTGCTAATGCCAGTGGCTATTCTCTAAGTGAACTTAATAGCAGGTAATGGACTTCTCCTCCAAGAACTTATCCAATCCTTTTTTAAACACAGCTATACTAACTGCACTAACCACATCCTCTGGCAACAAATTTCAGAGTTTAATTGTGCGTTGAGTAAAAAAGAACTTTCTCCGATTAGTTTTAAATGTGCCCCATGCTAACTTCATGGAGTGCCCCCTAGTCTTTCTACTATCCGAAAGAGTAAATAACCGATTCACATCTACCCGTTCTAGACCTCTCATGATTTTAAACACCTCTATCATATCCCCCCTCAGTCGTCTCTTCTCCAAGCTGAAAAGTCCTAACCTCTTTAGTCTTTCCTCATAGGGGAGTTGTTCCATTCCCCTTATCATTTTGGTAACCCTTCTCTGTACCTTCTCCATCGCAATTATATCTTTTTTGAGATGCGGTGACCAGAATTGTACACAATATTCAAGGTGCGGTCTCACCATGGAGCGATACAGAGGCATTATGACATTTTCCGTTTTATTCACCATTCCCTTTCTAATAATTCCCAACATTCTGTTTGCTTTTTTGACTGCCGCAGCACATCATGGTCTGTAATAGGGTTTTCTAGTGTCTTTCCTAGTTGTTCTTCGTGCAGAAGATGGTGTGTTTGTTGGAACAGCTGAGAGTTGTCGTAAAGTCTCAGAGTGTTCTTTTAATTGTACTACTGCGGCTTGAACTTTGTCTCCAAAGAAGTTCTTGCCTGTACAAGGTAGGTCTGCCAATTTGTCTTGAATTTCAGACCTGAGGTCAGAAGCTTTCAACCAGGATCATCTATGGGCACTAATTCCCATTGCAGCCATCCTGGACGATGTTTCAAAACAGTCATAAGCTGCATGGACCTCGTGCTTTCCTGCCTCTAGACCCTTATGAATGACATTAGTAAGGGAATCTTGGTATTGTTGAGGAAGTGACTCAGTCAATTCTTGTATTTGTTTCCACAAATTGCGTTGATACTGAGTCATATACAGTTGATATGACACAATTCTTGAGACCAGCATTGACTCTTGGAACATCTTCCATCCAAGAGAATCTAAAAATTTTTGTTCCTTCCCAGAAGGCGTCGATGAGTGAGGACGAATTCTCTTTGACTTCTTTTGGGCAGATTCTACCACTACAGACTGGTGTGGAAGCTGAAGTTTCTGGAAGCCTGGTATGTGTTGAACCAGGTAAGTGGCGTCAGTCCGCTTGTTCACTGTAGTATAGAACAAGGGTTCTCCCACAACCTATGCTGAAGATCCACCAGTACTTCAAGCACAGGGATTGCTAGAACTTCTTTAGGAGGATCTACAAATTGCAAAACCTCGAGGGTTTTCTGTCTGTTGTCCTCCTCTGCTTCTAACTGGAATGGTATGGTATCTGCCATTTCTTTCACAAAGTTTGAAAAAGAGAAGTCCTCCGGTGGTGATTTTCTTCTCTGTTCCGGTGGGGATGGATCTGATAAAATATCCTTCGATGAAGAATCGGTGTTTTCTTCCTCCCAGGTGTCTGAAGAAGGCTGCCATGGAGGAGTGGAGTAAGGAATAAAGAGAGGCATCAAAGGCATTGATGGTTTCATTGGCGGCATCGATGGCGGAAGGAAGGGAACCGATGGAGAACTCGGGAGTCTCGGCTGTGAAATACCCGAGGGTCCTGGGATTGGTTCGGGCATCGAGGAATCCCTTGAGGCATCGTTGTCTCTGGGGTTGGAAACCGGAGTTTTCGTACCCAATGGTGATGGTTCCTTTGGAAAGGCACCGATAAGGGCATTGAGCCTATCGAGGATCGGCACTAACATGGAAAGATCCGGTATCAGCATCGGTGTAGGCACTGGTGCAGGAGTCGGTGATGGTGTCGGTGTCAATGTCGGTATCGGTGTCGATGGTCCCAGGTCTCGCAGAGCATCTTTTACTGCCTGGCAGATGAAACCGTCCAGTTCCTCCCGTATAGCTGGTGAGGTCAGAGCAGCTATAGTGAGTGGCAGGGAAGGTGGAACCGGCTCTTCCACAGGTCCCTGTGGTGGCACGGTACCCGGCACCAACATCGGTGGGGATAGCCTTGGAATGAGAGGCATCGAAAGCATCGATGGCTCTTCCACTCGAGACCTTTTTGGTGATGGTTCGGCGGGCACCGAGAGAGCTCTAGGAGTCGAACCGACATCTAAGTTTGTCGATGACAGTGCCTGTGTTTTTCTCGATGATTGGAGGCCTGCTTCTCAAGCACCGACGTAGATTTTGTAGATGACCAAGACGGAGTCGCAGACAACCAGTCACTGCTATCATCCGGATGACGTTTAGTTTTAAGAACTAATTTCTTTGCCGCTCCAGCTGGAGACGACTGAGTCGATGTCGACGGAAGTAGTTGAAGATGTTCCATCTTCTCCAGACGGGCCCGTCTGCCTTTGGCCGTCATCTCGGCGCACTGAGGACATGTCGAGACATTGTGTCCCTCGCCCAAGCACAAAACACACTCGATATGCAGGTCAATTATTGACAACACGCACCCGCTCCCAACAACAATCAGTGTCACCTGACCTCCTCTGCCGGGGCTTGTGCGGCCCAGTCGGGGTGAGAACCCGCTCACCAAGATCGTGGTGGTGAGCCGTGCAGAGGAGGCGAGCAACCTGGAGACGAATGGAGGAGAGAGGAGCAAATACAAAACCAAAATAGAACGAATCAACAAAAGAAGGGGCGGAAACCTCACGGTGAGTAAACCGCCACCCTCTGAAAAGCACCAGGCCTATCAGAGGGCAGATTGAATCCCTTTAAATTTTAGAGAGTCCTGGCGGCGTCGCACGCCGGGCATCGCGCGTCCGAAGGAGCGCGACCTAAGGGGCCTGCCCCTTAGTGCGCCCCTTTGTGAGACCCAGGTACCAAAATAAACGTTACGCAGAATATACAACCATTGCTTACTCCACGCCAAACATTACATAGAATATCACCTTAAGTTTTTCAACCTCCAGACCATAACATTAATTCAACCTCCTTCCTAACACACCTGTAACCACCCAGCACTCATCCTCATCTCAGCAACCAGCATCCAGCACCCATCCTCATCTCAGCAACCAGCATCCAGCACGCATACTCACCTTGACAAGCATCCTACAGCACCCATCCTCATCTCAGCAACCAGCATCCAGCACCCATCCTCATCTCAGCAACCAGCAGCATCCAGCACACATCCTCATCTCAGCAACCAACATCCAGCACACATCCTCATCTCAGCAACCAACATCCAGCATGCATCCTCACATCGACAAGCAACCTCCAACACTCATCCTCCAACACTCATCATCATTTCGGCAAACATCATTAAGCTCTCAAACTGATCACTCTTTCAAGCTTCCTGCTCTCATTCAGCATCTGCCTGCAAAACCCTAAAACATCAACGAAAATCACCAACTCCAAGGATGGCTACCCTGACTAACACGCCTCATCAAAAAAAAAACCACAGATACTTATTAAACATCCCATTAATGAAAAATTTCAAAAACATACTATGTCTCACCTTCCTTCTCATCAACTCTCAATCCTTAACCAAAAAATATATGCTAATATCCGACATACTTCAAGAAAAACCCCGATTTTATCGCCATAACAGAAACTTGGTTCAAAAATACTGATCAAGTCTTAACGAACCAACTAGACAACTGCGCATATGACACGTTTTCAATCCCTCGCAAGAATCGTAGAGGAGGAGGACTATTCCTTATTATAAAAAAACAATTCTCAATGAAGGTGATTCCTCACAAGAT
This sequence comes from Rhinatrema bivittatum, assembly GCF_901001135.1. Lineage (NCBI taxonomy): Eukaryota > Metazoa > Chordata > Amphibia > Gymnophiona > Rhinatrematidae > Rhinatrema > Rhinatrema bivittatum. The sequence goes on along the minus strand of NC_042618.1, from coordinate 6,908,986 downwards.
ACAAAAACAATATGAAATAGCCCTCTTTGATTCACAAAATCTACAAATATGTCTAGTATACTGCCCGCCCAAACTCCTAGACAACGACATCTCTCCACTCCTAGAATTCCTGATAACAAACATTAGTATGAAAAACCTACTATCATTCTTGGCAACTTCAATCTCCACACCGACACCAGTCCCAGATCACAAAATTGCCAAACCCTACTTGACATGCTAACTAGTCTAAATTATAACCTCCAAGTAAACAACCCCACACATAAAGCGGGTCATACACTGGACCTGATCTTCACTAATCAATATTTCTCAGATTCATCTATTTCATTCAGACCAGTCCCCTGGTCTGATCACTACATCCCACAATGCAATACACAAGCAAAAATTAACGACTTGACAAAAACAAATGAACCTCAACGATCCTTCAAATACCGTCCGCCTTTTCAAACCGAACTCCTGCAACAAGAACTTGGAAAACAACTAGCCAACCTAGACCTCTCAAACATAAATAACGCGATCCAATCATGGTTCCAAATCACAGAAAACACAGCAAATAATATAAACCCGGAGAAATTTAAACAGCTGAAGAACCACAGAGAACAACGAAACCCATGGTTCAACGCTCAACTAAGAGGCATGAAATCTAACCTCAGGAAAATTGAAAAAGAATGGATAAAAGACAGATGTCCCGTGAAATCACAAAGATACCGCACCCAACTGGCCACCTACAAAAAAAATGATACTGAACACCAAACGTGACTATTACAGCCAAAAAATCAAAAGCTCCACCAATAACTCCAAATCCCTATTCAACATAGTAAATCTCATTTCTGAAAACATCGGCTCCGACACAACCGAAACCAAAAATTTAAGCCATGACCTAGCTTCATTTTTCAAGAACAAAATAACCAAAATAACAGATGCCTTCAAAAACCCCTCGATCAAAGAATACAAAATCAACACAACGAATTCTGCACCTTGGTTGTATTTCGAACCTATCTCCACAACAGATACCGAAAGAATGCTAAGAAAAATAAACCCAGCTCGCCATGACCTCAACACCATCCCTACTAAAGAACTTAAAGAAATTGCTCATTCCATAGCCCCTACAGTAGCAGCAATCATCAATAAATCTCTCGAAGAAGGTGAGCTACCAATCAAGCTAAAAACCACAACAATCAAACCAATACTAAAAAGAACCTGAATCCAGACGACCTAAACAACTACCGTCCTATATCAAATCTACCCCTTCTTGCAAAAATGACAGAGAAAGCGGTCCTGAAACAACTCAATGAACACCTTGACAACTACAAAATACTTCATCCCACTCAACACGGCTTCAGGAAAAACCACAGTACCGAAACTCTACTGCTCAACCTATCAAACAATATACTCAGAGGATTTGATAAAAAATAGGACATCTACTAATCCTCCTCGACCTCTCCGCAGCATTTGATACAGTCAATTGCAAAAGGCTAATATCAAGCCTAGCAAACATCGGGCTCGCTGGTAAAACTCTGGATTGGTTCATTTCTTTCCTAAAAGACAGATTCTTCAAGGTCTCCATCAACAACAACTCATCTGAAGCAATCCCCCTTGAAACAGGAGTACCACAAGGATCTGCTCTCTCGGCCACACTCTTCAATATTTATCTACTCCCCTTTTGTCAACTCCTATCAAGCCTAGGATTAACTTTCTATATGTATGCCGATGACATACAACTCCTCATTCCAATCTCTACCACAATCGAAGATGCACTGATACAAGCAGCATCTTACCTTGTTTCAATTAGAAACTTGCTAAACCACCTAAAACTTTGTCTAAACATGAGTAAGACTGAATGCATTCTAATAGAAAGAAAAAGCGCAGGATCAAAGACCACACCATCCCTTCAAATAGATGACATCTCCATACAACTTAAAAGAAAATGTAAAAGACCTGGGGATTTGGATTGACAGTGAACTAAACTACAAAAAGCACATCTCCACAAAAACTAAAGAAGGATTCAATAAACTCCAAATACTTAAACACCTAAAACCAATGCTACACCACCAAGAATTCAGGACGGTCCTACAATCTCTGATCTTCACCAGCCTTTACTATTGCAACTCACTCCTGATAGGTCTGCCTAAAGTAGCCTTAAAACCTCTACAACTACTAAAGAATGCTGCAGCTAGAGTACTTATGGGCAAGAAGAAATCAGACCACATCACCCCCGTACTCAAGAGCCTACACTGGCTTCTGGTTGAAAAAAGAATTGAATTCAAGATCTTAACAATTCTTCATAATGCAATATACAAGGCAGATAACACAGCCCTTGACAATATCATACAGATACACAGAACACAACGTACGACCAGAACCGCAAGTAAATTAAATCTTGCAATACCATCACTCCCATTAGCTAAGTTATCCACAACAAGAAATCGAGCCATATCTATCGCCGGTCCAAATTTATGGAACTCACTACCAGAAAACCTGAGCTCACAAAGTAACATTAAATCTTTTAAATAAGAGCTCAAAACATGGATATTCAGTCAAACATTCAAGGACGGTATTGGTTAAGTTCACAGATCATATCGAATATATCTAACACTGATACTTAACATTACCTCTCTTGGTTTACAATATCACCCCTAAAACTATGACTCCAGACATTTTAAACAAGTCTACGCGATAAAACTTGACTTTCCCAAAGTTACCTGTCCCTTTTACCTGGTTGACCCAATTGACATTCCCTGTTAAAATGTTACGATTAATTGTAATAAGTTTTTATCTGACTCAGTTATTGTTACATGTTTACTGTCAAATGTAATTGGTTGTTATATATGTAAACCGGGGTGAAGACATCTAGCCATACCTCGGTATTAAAAAACCTTTAAAAAAATAAATAAATAGTGTGAGGACAATTCTGGCATTTTTTGAAACCCATTGCCATTTTAAAGGCTGGACAGCTGTCGACGGCCTTGTGAAGAGAAAAAATGCAAAAACGGTATCGACCGGAGAAAATTTTGTACTCACCGACCGGTATCAAAAGGGAGACCCCTATGAAGGGGAACAATGTTGAGATTACTACCTGATAATCTCCTTTTCCTTAGTGTAGACAGATGGACTCAGTACAAATGGGATAGTATCCGCGTGCTAGCAGTTGGAGACGGATCTGACGTCAGCACGGGGTATATAGCCCCACAGGAAGCGTAGCTATTCAGTAATCTTCTTTGCAAAAGCTGTGATAGAGGTGTGTACTGACGCTCAGTGAAAAAGTGAAAACAGGATTCCCCTGACCGATTGATAGGAGCTGGAGACCGCCAGCAGTCCAAACCGGAATGCGTTGACACCTGGTATGGTGTACTCTCGTATAGCAAGAGATGACTTGGCTTACCTTGCATCGGGGAAACCCATGTACGCAGGCAGCTGGGCGGGATGCTGAGTCCATCTGTCTACACTAAGGAAAAGGAGATTATCAGGTAGTAATCTCAACATTTCCTGGCGTGTAGCCAGATGGACTCAGTACAAATGGGATGTACCAAAGCTTTACTCCCCACCTGGGTGGGAGGCTGCCTGAGGACCATGTAATACCGCCCTGGCAAATGCGGAGTCCTCCCTGGCCTGGACATCCAGACGGTAGAATCTGGAAAAGGTATGGAGGGAGGACCATGTCGCCGCTTTACATATTTCTGCAGGCGATAGCATCCTGGATTCCGCCCAGGATGCCGCTTGAGCTCTGGTAGAATGAGCCTTGACTTGTAGAGGCAGAGATTTCCCAGCCTCTACGTAAGCTGCTCGGATAACTTCTTTAATCCAGCGGGCGATGGTGGGCTGAGAGGCCGCTTCACCTTGTCTCTTACCGCTGTGCAAGACGAACAGATGGTCCGTCTGTCGTACCTCTTGTGTCACTTCCAGATATCCGAGCAGCAATCTGCCAATGTCGAGATGGCGTAATAAACGCCCTTCTTCAGATTTCTTCAAACCCGCCGTGGTAGGCAAGGAAATGGTTTGGTTAAGATGAAACTGCGAAACCACCTTAGGTAGAAAGGAGGGAACTGTACGGAGATGGATAGCCTCCGGAGTGATTCTGAGAAAGGGATCACGGCAGGACAGTGCTTGTAGCTCTGAAATACGGCTGAACAGATAGCCAGCAAGAACGCCAGCTTCAATGTTAGCGACCGAAGAGATAGACCCTGAAGGGGTCGGAAGGCGGATCCCGCGAGGAAATCCAATACGAGGTTGAGGTTCCATAAGGGCACAGGCCACTTCAGTGGCGGCCGAATATGCTTGACTCCTTGCAGGAAGCGAGCCACATCTGGGTGCCTGGCAATGGTCTTGCCATCCCTCCTGGGACCATAGCACGACAGTGCAGCCACCTGAACCTTAATGGAGCTGAGGGAGAGACCCTTCTGAAGTTCCTCTTGCAGAAAATCCAACACCATAGGGATTGTAGGCGTATGTGGATTGGTGCCATGAGTGTCGCACCATGCTTCAAATACTCTCCAGATCCGGATGTATGTGAGGGATGTGGAAAACTTGCGAGCTCGGAGGAGGGTATCAATCACGGGCTCCGAGTAACCCCGTTTCTTCAACCTAGCCCTCTCAAGGGCCATACCGTAAGAGAGAATTGAGCTGGATCCTCGTGAAGAATGGGACCTTGACGTAGAAGGTCCCGGAGAGGAGGCAGGGGAAGAGGCTCCCCTGCCAGTAGTCTTCTCAGGTCTGCGTACCAGGGTCTTCTTGGCCAGTTTGGTGCCACTAGAAGAACTAGGCCCCGGTGTCTCTGAATCTTGCGGATGATAGCGCCTAGCAGAGGCCACGGAGGAAAGGCGTACAGTAGAGTCCCTGGAGGCCATGGCTGAACCAGGGCATCGAGACCGTGTGAGAACGGGTTGCGCTTGCGGCTGAAGTATCTGGGTACTTGAGCATTGGACTTGTCCGCCAGTAAATCCATGTCCGGAATCCCCCAATAATCCACAATCATCTGGAAGGCTGTGGGTGACAGCTGCCACTCTCCCGGATCTAGGCTTTCTCTGCTGAGGAAGTCTGCTGTGGTATTGTCCTTCCCGGCAATGTGGACGGCGGAGATGTCCTGAAGATTCGCCTCTGCCCAAGTCATCAGTGGGGCGATCTCCAGAGATACCTGTCGACTTCTGGTTCCGCCCTGACGATTGATGTAGGCCACCGTGGTGGCGTTGTCGGACATCACTCTGACGGCTCTGTTCTTCAGTCTGTGAGCAAATCGAAGGCATGCCAATCGGACTGCCCGGGCCTCTAGACGGTTGATGTTCCACGTGGACTCCTCTCTCTTCCACCGCCCTTGCGCGGTGAGTTCTTCGCAGTGAGCTCCCCAGCCGCTCAGGCTGGCATCCGTGGTGAGCAAGGTCCACGTAGGTGAGGACATCTTTGACCCCCTGTTCATGTGGTCGGACTGCAACCACCACCGCAACTGGGTCCGCACCCTGGCTGGTAGAGGAAGGCGCGTGGAATAGGTCCGAAGCCGGGGGCTTCAGCGAGAGAGCAGGGAATGTTGTAGAGGTCTCATATTTATTTATTTATTTATTTATTTATTTTTAATTTTTATATACCGAAGTTCTTGTAGGGACTACAAATCACTCCGGTTTACATAAAACGAAGAACTGCTCAACAGAGAGCGGAGCTTTACATGGAACAGTAGAACATATGGAACAGTATAACTGGTTGACAATTTAACATAATACTAAATAAAGTGATAATAGTTTAACTAGAGGTAAATAAAGAAATATAATATTTTATATATAAGAAGTATAACTATTTAACGTAGCAATAAATATAAAAATAAAAATAAGCAATGCCAAATAAATAAGAGATAAAGTGAGTTTTTGAGCTCCAAGATAATTGTCCAGTTGCAGATTCTTAATAGTAGTACTTGATACAGTGTCCATAGTTAAGGGATATCTGGTAATTAGGAAGTCTGTCCGTCACAGTAAGATTAAGCGTCTGGGAAAGCTTGTTGGAAGAGAAAAGTCTTCAGTCTTTTTTTGAATTCTTGATGACTGGGTTCTAGTCTAAGATCTGGGGGAAGCGTGTTCCACTGGTGTGGGCCTGCTGAGGATAGCGCTCGTTTGCTCAATGATGATTTTAATTGCGGAGCATGCAGTGTTCCTCTGTATGCGCTTCTGATTGGTCTGGAGGAAGAGTGCGGTTGGAGTTCAGAGCTTAATGTGATGGGGGCTAGTTTGTTTGTCGCTTTGTGTATGATAGTGAGTACCTTATAGAGTATCCTTTGTTTAATGGGGAGCCAATGTAAGTTCCGAAGGATTGGGGTAATATGATCTTTTTTATTAGTGCTAGTTAGAATTCTAGCCGCTGAGTTCTGAACCATCTGTAATGGTTTGATAGTGTTGGCCGGTATACCAAGAAGCAGGGAGTTGCTGTAGTCGAGCTTAGAAAGAATGATGGATTGCAGTACCAGTCTGAAGTCGGAGAAGTGAAGGAGGGGTTTAAGTTTTTTGATGACTTGCAGTTTGTAAAAACAGTCCTTTGTGGTATTGCTTACAAACTTTTTTAGGTTTAGATGATTATCAAGCCATGCTCCAAGGTCTCTGACGTCAGATGAGAATGAGTTGTTTGTGTTTGGTAGAGAGAGGCTGGAAGAGATTGTGTGTGGATCCTGGGAGACAATGAGCATTTCGGTTTTATTAGCATTCAATACTAAGTTGAGGCTTGAGAGTAGGTTTTTGATGGGCTGTAGGCATTCATTCCAGTACGTGATGGTTTTTTGAAGGGATTCTGTGATCGGAAGGAGTATTTGTATGTCGTCTGCATAGAGGTAATGGGTAAGCTTAAGGTTTGAGAGTAGATGGCAGAGAGGGAGGAGGTAGATATTGAAGAGGGTGGGTGATAGTGATGATCCTTGTGGGACTCCTTGTTCTGTCAGGATTGGATGCGATTCTTTGTTGTTTATCCTTACTTTGTAGAATCTGTTGCTTAAGAAAGAATGGAACCATCTAAGTGCTGTGCCTTTGATCCCTATGTTTGCTAGTTGGTCTATTAGAGTAGAGTGTTTTACCGTATCAAATGCAGCAGAAAGATCCAGAAGAATGAGCAGGTAAGATTGTTTTTTCTCCAGATTAACGAGGATTGTGTCAGTGAGAGATAGTAAGAGCGATTCGGTGTTTAAGCGTTTTCGGAATCCATATTGAGCTGGGGATAGAATGTTATGATCTTCCAAATAATCTGACAGTTGCTTGTTGACAATTTTTTCCATCAGTTTGGCGATAAGTGGTAAGTTTGCGATGGGTCTAAAATTAGCTGGGTCTGATGGGCAAGCGTTTGGTTTCTTTAGTAATGGTTTCAGTATTGCCAATTTTAACTGGTTAGGAACTAAACCTTGAGAAAGGGATGTGTTGATAATTTCTGCAATTGGTTTAGAGATGGTGTTTGGAATGGCGATGAGGAGATTTGTAGGTATTGGGTCTGATGGGTGGGAGGAAGGTTTGAATTTTTTGAGTGTGTTTTCAATCTCCAGTGAATAAGTGAGCTCGAATGAATCCAGGCTTGTGGTTTGTTTCGGCAAGGATGTGAGATGGTGTGTTAGGGTAATGCTGTTGGATGTGATTGATTGGGTAAGGTTGGTGATTTTTGTTTTGAAGTAGTTGGCTAGTTCGTTTGCTTTGTTGAGTGCTTGGTGGTCTTGGATAGTAGGAGGAGATGGTTTGGTTAAAGAGGACACGTAGGAGAAAAGAGCCTTTGAGTCGAATATAAAGTGGTGTATTTTTTTTCCGTAGAATTCTTTCTTTGTTCTAAGGATTGTATTCCTGTAGTTGTTGAGGAGCGATTTATAGATGGCATGTGTTGAAGTGGTTGGGTTTTTTCTCCAGCTTTGTTCTTTTTTTCTAAGAGATTGTTTAAGGGATTTAATTTCGGGTGTAAACCAAGGTTTCCTATTGTCTAGTGTAGGTTGTATGGTTTTGGTTGTAGTTGGGCAGATTTGATCTGCAATTTTATTGTTAATATTGATCCAAGAGGTAGTTGCAGTAGTTGCATCTGTGAGATCTAGTTGCTTTAATGCTTCAGACATCTTTTCACTGAGTATGTCTGGAGAGCATGGTTTCCTGAAGTGGATGGTGGTTTTGTTAGTGGTTTGAGGTGGTGGGTTGTTGATATTGAGGGTTGTGTGGATAACTTTGTGGTCTGACCATGGAACTGGTGAGCAAGTGGGGTTGGTATGAATGTTAAAGGGTTCGTTAATAAAGATGAGGTCCAGAGTGTGGCCTGCCTTGTGTGTAGAACTTTTGATAATTTGAATAAAGCCCAAATGGTTGAGAGAGGAAAGAAATGTTTGGCAGTTGATGGATTGTGGAGAAGCATCTACGTGTAAATTAAAGTCTCCGAGGATTATAGCAGGTTTGTCAGCGCTTATGTGTTTGGCTATAAGTTCTATCAGTAGAGAGGGATCCAATTCTAAGGTTCCTGGTGGTGCGTAGACTAAAGCTATTTGGATTTGTTCAGATTTAAAGATGGAGAATTCTAGTTTGTTGGAGGAGTTGGTAAGTTGTAAGGTAATATTAAGACATTTTTTTGCTGCAAGAAGGAGACCTCCACCTCTTTTTTTGGGTCTTGGGACGGAGAATACGTCGTAAGATTGTATGGGCAGTTGATTTATGAGTACAGTATCTGTGTGTTTTAGCCATGTCTCTGTAATTGCACAGATATCTGGATTGGCTTCTATGAGGTAGTCACTGAGGTTGTCCATTTTTTTGGAGAGCGACTGAGCGTTGAATAGTGTTAAGGTAAATAAAGAGAGTCCTAGGAATTGTGTTATCGGTGAGATCATTATTGGTAATAGTCTTTGTTGTCGTGTGATGTTATTAATTGCAGGTTTTGTGTGCTTTCTGAATTTGTGCCATATTTTAGGTATGGTGCAGAGGTGCATTATTGTGGCTCAATTGGTTGGGAACAGTACTGTAATGTTGAAAATGGTGCTTTAGGTATTGGACACTCTGGGTGAATGGTGTCTAGGCTGGATGATTGCTGGTGAGGCTGGTTGATTGCTGGTGCGGCTGGTTGATTGCTGGTGCGGCTGGTTGATTGCTGGTGCGGCTGGATTGATTGCTGTCGATGTTATTTGCTAGCTGGCGGGTCTGGGTGCGTGTTGAGGGGGCTGGTATGAGTATGAGCCCTGGAAAATGGGTTCACTGGATGCATGCTTAGTTGATGTTGATGTAGCGTGCTTCGGTTATAAGCCGAGGTGTGTGGCAGAGTCTTTTGTGTGGCTGATTTCAGCTTGTGCTCCGGTTCGCACGAAGGGGCGCACAAAGGGGCAGGCCCCTTTGTCACGCTCCTTCGGCACGCGACGCCCGGCGCGCGACGCCGATGGGGGCGTCTCAGATTTAAATCCCCCGCTTACCGCTGACGTGCAGGTAAGAATAACCAATCGGCTGCCGCTGCGTCTGGGCGGGGGCGGAGTGGAAGGGCCGGTCGCGTGGCCGTCGCTGGAGCCCCGGAGGCGAGTGCTGTGCTTTTAATTTGGGCCTTGCCCCGACAGGCTTCAGCGCCGGATGCGCAGGCCTAGCAGCAGACTGTGTGAGGAAGCAGCGTGGCGAGGATCGCGGCAGAAAGGACGCCGATCGGGGCGTCTCAGATTTAAATCCCCCGCTTACCGCTGACGTGCAGGTAAGAATATCCAATCGGCTGCCGCTGCGTCTGGGCGGGGGCGGAGTGGAAGGGCCGGTCGCGTGGCCGTCGCTGGAGCCCCGGAGGCGAGTGCTGTGCTTTTAATTTGGGCCTTGCCCCGACAGGCTTCAGCGCCGGATGCGCAGGCCTAGCAGCAGACTGTGTGAGGAAGCAGCGTGGCGAGGATCGCGGCAGAAAGGACGCCGATCGGGGCGTCTCAGATTTAAATCCCCCGCTTACCGCTGACGTGCAGGTAAGAATAACCAATCGGCTGCCGCTGCGTCTGGGCGGGGGCGGAGTGGAAGGGCCGGTCGCGTGGCCGTCGCTGGAGCCCCGGAGGCGAGTGCTGTGCTTTTAATTTGGGCCTTGCCCCGACAGGCTTCAGCGCCGGATGCGCAGGCCTAGCAGCAGACTGTGTGAGGAAGCAGCGTGGCGAGGATCGCGGCAGAAAGGACGCCGATCGGGGCGTCTCAGATTTAAATCCCCCGCTTACCGCTGACGTGCAGGTAAGAATAACCAATCGGCTGCCGCTGCGTCTGGGCGGGGGGCGGAGTGGAAGGGCCGGTCGCGTGGCCGTCGCTGGAGCCCCGGAGGCGAGTGCTGTGCTTTTAATTTGGGCCTTGCCCCGACAGGCTTCAGCGCCGGATGCGCAGGCCTAGCAGCAGACTGTGTGAGGAAGCAGCGTGGCGAGGATCGCGGCAGAAAGGACGCCGATCGGGGCGTCTCAGATTTAAATCCCCCGCTTACCGCTGACGTGCAGGTAAGAATAACCAATCGGCTGCCGCTGCGTCTGGGCGGGGGCGGAGTGGAAGGGCCGGTCGCGTGGCCGTCGCTGGAGCCCCGGAGGCGAGTGCTGTGCTTTTAATTTGGGCCTTGCCCCGACAGGCTTCAGCGCCGGATGCGCAGGCCTAGCAGCAGACTGTGTGAGGAAGCAGCGTGGCGAGGATCGCGGCAGAAAGGACGCCGATCGGGGCGTCTCAGATTTAAATCCCCCGCTTACCGCTGACGTGCAGGTAAGAATAACCAATTGGCTGCCGCTGCGTCTGGGCGGGGGGCGGAGTGGAAGGGCCGGTCGCGTGGCCGTCGCTGGAGCCCCGGAGGCGAGTGCTGTGCTTTTAATTTGGGCCTTGCCCCGACAGGCTTCAGCGCCGGATGCGCAGGCCTAGCAGCAGACTGTGTGAGGAAGCAGCGTGGCGAGGATCGCGGCAGAAAGGACGCCGATCGGGGCGTCTCAGATTTAAATCCCCCCGCTTACCGCTGACGTGCAGGTAAGAATAACCAATCGGCTGCCGCTGCGTCTGGGCGGGGGCGGAGTGGAAGGGCCGGTCGCGTGGCCGTCGCTGGAGCCCCGGAGGCGAGTGCTGTGCTTTTAATTTGGGCCTTGCCCCGACAGGCTTCAGCGCCGGATGCGCAGGCCTAGCAGCAGACTGTGTGAGGCACCACTTCCAGGGTGGATGCCATGAGACCAAGAACCTGCAGATAATCCCAGGCTATGGGCCGACTGGCTCCCATCAGATACTGGATACGCTGCCGGAGTTTCAACTGTCTCTTGGTAGTGAGACTGACCGTGTCTGCCCGGGTGTCGAACTGTACTCCCAGGTATTCCAGGGACTGGGAAGGCTGTAGGCAGCTCTTGCTGAGGTTGATTACCCAGCCCAAGCTTTCCAGAAGGGCGATCACTCTGTCGGTTGTCCGAAGGCTCTCCTCTCGAGATTTTGCCCTCATCAGCCAGTCGTCTAGGTAGGGATGGACCAGAATTCCTTCCTGCCTGAGTGCCGCCGCTACCACTACTACCACCTTGGTGAATGTCCGTGGTGACGTGGCCAACCCGAAGGGCAGAGCCTGAAACTGGAAGTGGCGGCCCAAAACCTTGAAGCGTAGGTAGCGCTGATGATCCGGATGGATCGGAATATGCAGGTATGCTTCTGATAGGTCCAACGCCGTGAGGAATTCTCCAGGCTGTACCGCGGCCTTGACGGAGCGCAAGGTTTCCATGCGAAACCTTGGTACCCGTAAGTAGCGATTGACGGACTTGAGATCCAGGACAGGCCGAAAAGTACCCCCTTTCTTGGGCACCATGAAATAAATGGAATAGTGGCCAGAATTCGCTTCCCAGGCAGGTACTGGGATGATGGCTTTCAAGGCCAGGAGCCTCGCCAGGGTAGCTTCCAATGCTGCCTTCTTGTACAGTGGACATGAAGATTCCACAAACTTGTCCGGAGGGAGATGATGAAAGTCCAGATAGTATCCGTCCCGGATAACGGCGAGGACCCACTGGTCCGACGTGATCTCGACCCATCTGGGGTAGAAGAGGGTCAACCTGCCCCCTATGGCTCCATCCCCCAGATGAATCGGCGAATTCTCATTGTGAGGCGCGGCCGGGCCCCGAGCCCGGACCAGCCCCCCTCTTGCACTGCCTGGTCCGAAAGGACTGATTCCTGGCCTGAGAACGTGGTGCCTGATATCGACCCCTGTAAGGAACAAAGCACTGTGAACTCCCGCCCCTGGAGGGCCTTGGAAAGGTGCGCTGGCCCCTTCTGGACCGATCTTCCGGCAGTCTAGGCACAGGAGAGGCACCCCAAGTACTGGCCAGTCTATCAAGGTCACTGCCAAACAGCAAGGAGCCCTTAAAGGGCAATATGGTGAGGCGTGTCTTTGAAGGCGCATCAGCTGACCATTTCCGGATCCAGAGCTGCCTCCTGGCGGCTACGGAGGATGAAATCCCCTTAGCTGTTGTCCTGACCAAATCAGATGCCGCATCCGTGAGAAATGAAAGAGCTGACTCCATGTCAGCCACCGGAGCGTTGTTTCTGACCTGTGACAAACAAGCACGTGTCACCACTGTGCAGCAGGTCGCAATCCGTAATGATAGCGCTGCTACTTCAAAGGTCTGTTTTAGAATGGCGTCCATCCGCCGGTCATGAGGTTCCTTGAGGGCCGTCCCCCCTTCAACAGGAATGGTAGTGCACTTGACCACAGCGCTAATCAAGGCGTCCACCTGAGGGCACGCCAGCAGGTCCTGGAGAGCCGGTGCCAATGGGTACATGCCCCTCAGGGCCCGGCCCCCTTTAAAGGAAGCCGCCGGAGCCACCCATTCTAAATCGATCAATTGTTGTGCCGCATGCAAGAATGGAAAGTGGCGGGCTGTAGGACGAAGACCTTCCAGCAGGGGGTTCTGCGCAGAGGGTACCGAAGTGCTGGGACCTGTAATATCCAACTCCGCCAGGCACTGAGACACCAGGTCGGAGAGGTCCTCCTTAGGGAAGAACCGCCTCATGGTTCTATATGGTGCAATCCCTGGGGGGAGGTCCCCCTCGTCCGGGAGCTCGGACTCGTCCGGTGAAACCTCCTGGTCTGATTGATCTGGACTATCCAGCAGCGGGAGGTCCTGCTCACGATAAGAGGGCGAGGGACCAGAAACAGGATCCGCAGGAGCCGCCACCGCAGCAGCAGCCGCCGCCGTCGCAGCCACCGCAGGGACCACAGGAACAGCAGAAGCCTCAGGGCCTGGACGGGAAGCCGTTTGCATCTGTACGAAGGCATAAATCCCCTAAAAGTCTGCCTGACTATTAAAGTGTCCTCCAGACTTTTAAAGAGCTAAGTGTTTTATTTAATAATAACTGAGTGCATTGTATTGAAAAACAAAACAAAAAAAAACCACAAAAAAAAAAAAACAACCCACAAAAAAGTAGCCAGAAGCTAGAAATAAGCTAGGAGCAGTATATACCAAAGTAAAAAAGTTGAATAGTTCAGCTCAGTTACTCACCTTAGAAAGGTGTTGAGGTAGTGTGATTAGGTTTGAATAGGGAACAACATTTGTTAATCAAGAGAGCTGTGAGTCACTCAGGCTGACTAACTAAGTGTGAAGATTGTGTGTTTTGTGAATAGGTACTATTGTGTGTTTGTGAATAGGTGCTATTCTTTGTTAATCAGCACAGCAGTGAGTCACTCAGGAAATCTAACTGAAAGGTCACGCAGGAAATCTAACTGAAGTGTACATCTCCTAAGGGATTGTTTTGCACTAATTTACTTTAGAAGCACATTATAAATTAGAAGGAAAGAGCTCAGTAACCCACATTCCAGTGGAAACACTGAGAGGAGAGGATCACCTTGCTGGTGGCTGAAAGGAATCAGTAAGTTTTTGCTTGGGACATTGACATTGACTTTTTTAAAAGTATTGGGGCAAAGTTAACTATTTGGGAATATTATTTAGTGTGTTTGTGCCTTTAATAGTCAGGCAGTGAATAAACAAGTTAGACTGTTTGCATTTTTAAATAGTCAGTCAATAAGGTAGCAGTAGGTAGTGTGTTTATTTTTTAAAAGTCTGCCTGACTATTAAAGTGTCCTCCAGACTTTTAAAGAGCTAAGTGTTTTATTTAATAACAAGCCGTTAAGCCCGTTAAAACGGGCTACATCCCTCTGTCTCTCACCTCCCCCTCATTCTCTCTCCCCTCACTCTTCACCACCCCCTACCTCCCTCCCTCACCCACTCCTCCCCACCCTCCCTCTCCTCTCACTCAGTCCCTACCTCCCACTCAGTCTCACTCACTCCCTCCCCCCTCTCTCCCTCCCTCTCACTCACTCAGTCCCACTCACTCTCACTCAGTCCCACTCCCTCCGTCCTCTCCCTCAGTCCCACTCCCTCCCTCCCTCTCTCCCTCCCTCTCACTCACTGTCCCACTCCCTCCCTCTCTCTCCCTCAGTCCCACTCCCTCCCTCTCACTCACTGTCCCAGTCCCTCCCTCCCACTCCCTCCCTCAGTCCCACTCACTCCCTCTCACTCAGTCCCTCCCCCTCACTCAATCCCTCCCTCCCACTCAGTCCCTCCCTCTCACTCAGTCACTCCCTCCCCCTCTCTCCCTCACTCAGTCCCACTCACTCTCCCTCAGTCCCACTCCCTCCCTCTCTCTCCCAGTCCCACTCCCTCCCTCAGTCCCACTCTGCCCAAACAATAAAATGGTTACAAAGAATGCACATACCCATTTCAGTCTTCTCAGGAGCGCGATTACCCTCCGGTCAGTACAAACATTTAAAGTGACAGAAAAGGCGCGAAAGGGAACTATCGCGAGAAATTCACAATCAGCTGGTATGCACCTGTTTACTGAAGTACCTGAGGACAACACTGTATGGTTAATAAAACAGATGGGTATGTGCATTCTTTGTAACCATTTTATTGTTTGGGCAGAGTTACTCCTCCTGTTCACTAGGTTATTTTGTATTACATTTCAGATATGAATAAACTCTCTTGGGTCCCTCCCGATGCAGCCTCCGCGAAACACGGGACCGTGTCGGGGGACGTATAACATAGATGTTTGCTATTACCGATATGGAGTTGCCACATTAAATAATTGATGAACTTGTTTCATGTTTAATAAATCTTCAATAATTGAATGGGATTTTGATCTTTTGTCTTGCACTATTGACTTTGTAGACTTCAATTACCCCAATATAGACTGGGTAAATGTATCATCGGGTCACGCTAGAGAGATAACGTTCCTGGATGGAATAAATGATAGCTTTATGGAGCAATTGGTTCAGGAACCGACGAGAGAGGGAGCAATTTTAGATCTAATTCTCAGTGGAGCACAGGACTTGGTGAGAGAGGTAACGGTGGTGGGGGCCGCTTGGCAATAGTGATCATAATATGATCAAATTTGATTTAATGACTGGAAAAGGAACAGTGTGCAAATCCAAGGCTCTCGTGCTAAACTTTCAAAAGGGAAACTTTGATAAAATGAGAAAAATTGTTAGAAAAAAACTGAAAGGAGCAGCTACAAAAGTAAAAAATGTCCAAGAGGCGTGGTCATTGTTAAAAAATACCATTCTAGAAGCACAGTCCAGATGTATTCCACACATTAAGAAAGGTGGAAAGAAGGCAAAACGATTACCGGCATGGTTAAAAGGGGAGGTGAAAGAAGCTATTTTAGCCAAAAGATCTTCATTCAAAAATTGGAAGAAGGATCCAACAGAAGAAAATAGGATAAAGCATAAACATTGGCAAGTTAAATGTAAGACACTGATAAGACAGGCTAAGAGAGAATTTGAAAAGAAGTTGGCTGTAGAGGCAAAAACTCACAGTAAAAACTTTTTTAAATATATCCGAAGCAGAAAGCCTGTGAGGGAGTCAGTTGGACCGTTAGATGATCGAGGGGTTAAAGGGGCACTTAGAGAAGATAAGGCCATCGCGGAAAGATTAAATGATTTCTTTGCTTCGGTGTTTACTGAAGAGGATGTTGGGGAGGTACCCGAAATGGAGAAGGTTTTCATGGGTAATGACTCAGTTGGACTGAATCAAATCACGGTGAACCTAGAAGATGTGGTAGGCCTGATTGACAAACTGAAGAGTAGTAAATCACCTGGACCGGATGGTATACACCCCAGAGTTCTGAAGGAACTAAAAAATGAAATTTCAGACCTATTCGTAAAAATTTGTAACTTATCATTAAAATCATCCATTGTACCTGAAGACTGGAGGATAGCAAATGTAACCCCAATATTATAAAAAGGGCTCCAGGGGCGATCCGGGAAACTACAGACCGGTTAGCCTGACTTCAGTGCCAGGAAAAATAGTGGAAAGTGTTCTAAACATCAAAATCACAGAACATATAGAAAGACATGGTTTAATGGAACAAAGTCAGCATGGCTTTACCCAGGGCAAGTCTTGCCTCACAAATCTGCTTCACTTTTTTGAAGGAGTTAATAAACATGTGGATAAAGGTGAGACCGGTAGATATAGTATACTTGGATTTTCAGAAGGCGTTTGACAAAGTTCCTCATGAGAGGCTTCTAGGAAAAGTAAAAGTCATGGGATAGGTGGCGATGTCCTTTCGTGGATTGCAAACTGGCTAAAAGACAGGAAACAGAGAGTAGGATTAAATGGGCAATTTTCTCAGTGGAAGGGAGTGGACAGTGGAGTGCCTCAGGGATCTGTATTGGGACCCTTACTGTTCAATATATTTATAAATGATCTGGAAAAAAATACGACGAGTGAGATAATCAAATTTGCAGATGACACAAAATTGTTCAGAGTAGTTAAATCACAAGCAGATTGTGATAAATTGCAGGAAGACCTTGTGAGACTGGAAAATTGGGCATCCAAATGGCAGATGAAATTTAATGTGGATAACTGCAAGGTGATGCATATAGGGAAAAATAACCCATGCTATAATTACACGATGTTGGGTTCCATATTAGGTGCTACAACCCAAGAAAGAGATCTAGGTGTCATAGTGGATAACACATTGAAATCGTCGGTTCAGTGTGCTACGGCAGTCAAAAAGCAAACAGAATGTTGGGAATTATTAGAAAAGGAATGATGAATAAAACGGAAAATGTCATAATGCCTCTGTATCGCTCCATGGTGAGACCGCACCTTGAATACTGTGTACAATTCTGGTCGCCGCATCTCAAAAAAGATATAATTGCGATGGAGAAGGTACAGAGAAGGGCTACCAAAATGATAAGGGGAATGGAACAACTCCCCTATGAGGAAAGACTAAAGAGGTTAGGACTTTTCAGCTTGGAGAAGAGACGACTGAGGGGGGATATGATAGAGGTGTTTAAATCATGAGAGGTCTAGAACGGGTAGATGTGAATCAGTTATTTACTCTTTCGGATAGTAGAAAGACTAGGGGACACTCCATGAAGTTAGCATGGGGCACATTTAAAACTAATCGGAGAAAGTTCTTTTTTTACTCAACGCACAATTAAACTCTGGAATTTGTTGCCAGAGAATGTGGTTCGTGCAGTTAGTATAGCTGTGTTTAAAAAAGGATTGGATAAGTTCTTGGAGGAGAAGTCCATTACCTGCTATTAAGTTCACTTAGAGAATAGCTACTGCCATTAGCAATGGTTACATGGAATAGACTTAGTTTTTGGGTACTTGCCAGGTTCTTATGGCCTGGATTGGCCACTGTTGGAAACAGGATGCTGGGCTTGATGGACCCTTGGTCTGACCCAGTATGGCATTTTCTTATGTTCTTATGTTCTTAAAGAGATCCACCCAGGAAATTGAAGCCACCTCGAATCGCCGGGGTACAAGATCCCCCAGGAGTCCTGATTGGTCGAGACTGCTCCCTAAATCCGGGGTAGCACCTGGGGAACTGTCAACAAATCGTGGCTGAGACCGGTCCTGGCCTGAGGGTCGCACGGCCTCCTCACATTGGGCACATAGGGAGTCTGGCTCATCACTGCGCGTGGCCCTAAGCTGGCATGCAGAGCAGAGGCCAAGGGCTATAATGCCTGAAGCAGGCGGCGCCGTTGCTGAAGGCGCTGCTGTGTTCTGATCCATTGAACAATATGCGCTGAATGCGACAGGCGCTCAATAATAGGATGCGGCAGCAACCGGCGCGTAATACAACAGGCGCCCAACAATAATAAGAGGCGCTTAATACAACAGGCACACAACAATAATATGCGGCAGCAAGAGGCGCTTAATGCAACAGGCGCACAACAATAATATGCGGCAGCCAGAGGCGCTTAATACAACAGGCGCGCAATAATAGTATGCGGCCGCAAGAGGCGCTGAAAACAACAGGCGCACAAGAATGGTATGCGGTAGCAAGAGGCGCGTAATACAACAGGTGCTCAATAATAGTATGCGGTAGCAAGAGGCGCTTAATACACCAGGCGCTCAATAATAGTATGCGGTAGCAATAGGCGCTTAATACAGCAGGCGCACAGCAACAATATGAGGCAGCAATAGATGCTCAATACAACAGGCACTGAACGTGTGCTCAGCAATAGGCGGCCAAGAAACCAGCGCAATGGTATGCAATAGGCACACAGCAATATGCAGGTAGCAATATACGCACAATGGCATTCAATTGACTCTCAGCAATATGCAGTTAGCAATATACGCTCAATGGTCTTCAATAGGCTTTCAGTAAGAAGCGGCCAGCAATATACACTCAATTTGCATTCAATCGGCTGTCTGGAATAAGCGGTCAGCAACATACGCTCAAATTGCATTCAATAGGCTCTCAGCAATATGCGGCTAGCGATATACGCTCAGTGGCATTCAATAGGCGCTCAGCAATTCACAGAAACAAAGCCATATACGCACAAGGAGGAAGAAAGCCGCGCCTATTACGGGCGCGGAGTACCTGAACAAGGCCCCACAATGGCGTCCTCCACGGCGTGCCTCGCCGCCGATCCTCTGCGCTTCGGAGACCTGTAGGAAGAGATGTACTCCTTACCAGCTTCGGCGCTTCCCGGCTGGAACTCAGGCGGTCTCCGGCTGCGGGGGGAGGGACCACCTCACCGCCGCAATTGAGGATATGCACCCGCTACCTCGTCCACGCCGGGACCGAGGGCCTCGTATGCCTCACCCGAACTTCGCCCGGAGGCTGTGTCACTGCCGCTCTTTGGCAGGACCGAGGACTTCCACTGCCGGGGGAGCACGGCAATCACCCCGGGAGCTCAACTGGGGGAGGAACCCTTGGGTATCTACCGCAGGAGCGCGGGGCTCTAAAGTTGAAGAGACAGGAAAAACAAAGTAGAATCTAGAATGATAAGAAAAGAGAAAAATTAAAGTAGTCTTGGAAAGCACGCTCAACAAGCGTGCAGGCACTCCAAACTGCTTTGGAGATGGAAATTACTGAATAGCTACGCTTCCTGTGGGGCTATATACCCCGTGCTGACGTCAGATCCGTCTCCAACTGCTAGCACGCGGATACTATCCCATTTGTACTGAGTCCATCTGGCTACACGCCAGGAAATTGGAAATTTTTGAAACGTTTCCTGTCAGAAAAAAATCGTGTGAAAACTCTCACACAGGTCTCCTTCACTCGAGGCTAATAGCAGCACGGAAAAAAGAAGACTGAAGGGAGATCCCTGTGGCTCAAGGGATCATGGCATGCTCAGTGGGCTCAGTGTGCCAGTCAAAAATTTCTAGAAACTTTGACAGAAAGTTTTCCTGTAATAGGCCTCTGTCCAGTGACGTCACCCATATGTGAGGACTATCATCCTGCTTGTCCTGGGATAATTCAGATGACAACCAAGGGCTCCAATGTCTATGGTCTGGGATACTGATATGCAGACATAAGAGAAAAGGCACAGGACTGCTTTTACGGCCAAGTCTTAAAGGAAATGAAGAATGCGTGCATGGGGGTAACTTGCCGATGCAGTAGTTACTACCCTTAGCAGAAGGCATGGCGATTACCATTGTTAACGAAAAAGCCTTGATGCTTTTAATGCTTGACCCCCTTCAAAAATCTGGCTACATCTGGGTGCATGGCTATGGAAACGCCGTCAATTTTGCCGCGGAAACAGCCTAAAGCCGCCACCTGCACTCTAAGGGAATTATAGGATAAGCCCTTCTTTAGGCCCTCCTGCAGGAACTGGAGGACCTGTGACACCGTAGCTAGTCTTGGAGACATGGAGGAACCACGACACCAAGAGTCGAACACCTTCCAAACCCTTGAAGCTTGAAGAAGAGTAGTAATGACCGAATCAGAATATCCCTTCTTCCTCAATTGACGCTTCTCAAAAGCCAAGCCGCTAGACAAAAGCGATCGGCCTGGTCGAAAAACACTGGACCCTGCCACAATAGGCAAGGAAGGTGACCGAGACGCAAGGGACCGTCTACCGCTAGATTGATCAGATCTGCAAACCACGGCCTCCTGGCCCACTCCGGCGCCACGAGAACGACCAGACCCACGTGGGATTCTATCCGACACAACACTTTGCCTATCAGTGGCCACGGAGGGAACACGTACAGGAGAACATGTTCGGGCCATGGAAGAACCAATGCGTCCACGCCTTCCGAGCTGTGCTCTCGTCTGCGGCTGAAGAAACGCGCTGCCTTTGCATTTAGGCGCATCGCCATGAGGTCTACACGGGGCGTTCCCCATCTTTGAACGATGAGTTTGAGTGCCTCTTGTGACAGTTCCCACTCCCCCGGATCTAACTGCTGCCGGCTGAGATAGTCCGCCTGGATGTTGTCGACTCCGGCAATGTGTGAGGCCGCTAATTGAGACAGATGCGCTTCCGCCCAATCCATTAACTTGCTCGCCTCGGACGCAACCAAGTAACTCCTGGTTCCTCCTTGGCGATTTATATAGGCCACCGTCATTGCATTGTCTGACAGGACTCGGACTGCTTGATGTCGGATCAGAGGGAGAAACCACCGCAGCGCCAAGCGGACTGCCCTTGTCTCCAGACGGTTGATGGACCACTTGGACTGCGAAGCCGTCCAACGCCCCTGAGCGGACTGAGATTGGCAGACCGCCCCCCAACCCGACAGGCTGGCGTCCGTTGTGCCGATGATCCATTTCAGAGGCTCCAAATCGACTCCCTGGAGCAAATGGGTCGGCTGCAACCACCATTGCAGACTGGCCCTTGCTGGGTCTAGAAGTGGTAACGGCACCCGGAATTTTTCCGACTGGGGGCCCCGTCGAGATAATAGCGCTCTCTGTAATGGTCACATATGCGCAAAAGCCCAAGGCACCAACTCTAGGGTGGACGCCATATATCCACCGGCAGCGACAGAGCTAGTAGACGACGAACGTGCGCCATTAGTCGCTCCATTCGCGCCTGCGGCAGGGAAACCTTGCCCCACTCCGTATTGAACAAGGCCCCCAGAAACTCTAGGGTCTGGCAGGGTATCAGCTGGCTCTTGGAGTAGATGATGACCCAACCTAGGGAGCTCAGACAGTAAATGACTGTGCGTACTGCCTCCTCGCAAAGCCTTCTTGATTTTGCCCGAATGAGCCAGTCGTCCAAGTAAGGATGGACGAGCACTCCTTCTCTTCGGAGACTTGCAGCGACGACTACCATTACTTTGGTGAAGACCCTCGGGGCTGTTGCGAGACCAAAGGGGAGAGCACAAAACTGGTAATGGGCTCCCAGGACCATGAACCTTAGGAACCTCTGATGACATTCCTGTATCCCGATGTGCAGGTAAGCCTCCGTGAGATCCAAAGAAGCCAAAAATTTGCCTTTGTGGACCACCGCAATGACGGAACGCAAAGTCTCCATTCCGAAGCGTGGGATTCTTAGAGTTCTGTTGACCTGTTTTAGATCGAGGATGGGACGGAAGGTTCCTTCCTTCTTTGGGACGAGGAAATAGATGGAGTAGTGATCCGTGCCTTGCTCGGCCACAGGTACGGGAACTATAGCCCCCAGAGCCTGTAACCGCGCTAGCGTTTGCGAAATAGCCTTTTGCTTTTCTCGCGACCCGCAGGGGGAGGCTAGGAAGAAATCGCGCAGGGGTCGTGCAAAATCCAAGGCGTAGCCGCGGTTTATAATGTCGAGGACCCACTGGTCTGAGGTTATTCTGGCCCATTCCTCCCGAAAGTGAAATAAACGACCCCCCACTTCCGGAACGGAGGGATGGACCGGCGTCCCCTCATTGTGGCGTCTTATTATTGGTGAAAGCATGGCTCGCCCCCGTGTGCGATTGCCGCCAGCCACGAAAGGAAGGAGACCATCCTTGAGAGCGTGCTGGCGGTTGCCGCGGTGCAAATGAAGAGGAACCTCTCCCGGAGTGATACCGGCGCTGTCCGCGAAAACGACCACGAAAAGATCCCGAGGAATGAAATGATTTCGGCCTGTCTTCCGGCAATTTGAAGACCTTGTTCTCTCCCAAGGACTTAATAAGCTGCTCCAACTCATCCCCAAATAACAACTTACCCTGAAAAGGGAAGGAACCAAGTTGCGCTTTGGAGGATGAGTCCGCCACCCAGTGGCGTAGCCAGAGGAGTCGACGCGCGGAGACTGCTGACGCCATGGAGCGGGCTGAAGTACGGAGAAGATCATACAGGGCGTCCGCCGCATAGGCCACCGAAGATTCCATTCGGTTCGCCTGCTCTGCTTCCCCTGGAGGCAAATCCTGAGACGTTAACATTTGCTGCACCCAGCGGAGGGTAGCCCTTTGTACCATGCAACTACAAACCGCCGCTCGCACCCCTAGGGCTGACACTTCAAAGATTCGCTTCAGCAACACTTCCAATTTTCTATCTTGGGGATCCTTAAGGGCCGTGCCACCTGTAACTGGGATTGTGGTATGTTTAGCGATGGCCGTGACCGCCGAATCCACCTTAGGCACCTTAAGCAATTCCAAAGCCTCAAGAGGAAGCGGGTACAGCTTATCCATAGCTCGTACAACTCTCAAGGTAGCATCCGGAGCATCCCATTCCTGGGACACGATCTGGGAAAGTTTGTTATGATAAGGAAACGCATGGGACAGCGCGCGGAGCCCCATCAACTCCAAGTCACCTGGTAAAGAATTTGAATCAATCTGTGGGACTGGGATCCCCAGTTCTTGAAGAACATGTGAGATCAAGGGGTCCAACTCCTCTTTATGGAACAATCTGAGGACGAGCGGATCATCGCCCTCTACGAGATCCGCGCTCCCCATGTCTGCCCCTGAATCAGGAGTAGGGGGATCTTGAGAGGCAGGCTCCACCAGATTATGCTGCGGGGGCTTAGGAGCTGGGGAAGGAGCAAAATTTCCTAAACCTAGTCCCTCAGGACTTATAGAAAATTATCCCTGCTCCCAATCTGCTTCTGCCTCCAGGTAAGCTTTGTGCAGCAAAAGCACAAATTGAGACGAGAAGGGGTGTGGCCTCTTCCGAGTATCCCCCTTAGCATGCCCAGATGAACCGCGGCCCCTGGGAGGACTTAACTCCGGCGGGGAGATGGGATCATCATCCTCTTCCTCCTCTGACAGCTCCGCTTCACGACCGGGTCGATTTAAAATGGCCGCCGCGCGATCCAAAATGGCCACTGCCTCCGCACTCGGGAACGCTCCCTGTATGTCTACCCCCGCGAGGCCACCCGAGGAGATCAGCCGCGAAGGGATTGACTTCTCGGTTGGGGCTGCTCTCCGTGAAGGCCCCTCATCCCCGGGAATGCACCGGGAACAGAGGCCTTCGCGCGAGAGCCGGAGCCCCGACTCCCCGCACGCGACACAAACGAGTCCCCTGGGCATTGCCCTGAAGAGAAAGGAGCGCGAAACGGGGACGGGTGGCAGGCCACCCCCTCCGGAGACCCAGAGAGTACAGCAGGCAGGGAATTTGTAAAAACACCTCGGTTTTTTTTTCAATTCAACAGCGCTTTCTGCGGCATCTAGCAATGCAGCACTTTCTTTTTTTTTTTTTTTTACAAACTTTGAAAACGCTTGGAGCCTGCAGAAAGGAGAAACTCCTTCTGCCAACTTTCTCCGAGGGATGGGCTTCTCTGGAGGCGGAGGGGGAAAGTGATCGGCCCACCGATGAATACTCCCCCTCCTCTCACTGGGCTGGGCAAAATGTACTCCGGGGAAAGGCTTCAGGGCAGAGCCCTGCCTTGCCTGCTATGGCTCCTCACTTCAGCTTTTCTCGAGTTTTAGTCACAGTTGCCTCCCAGTTAACTTAAATCAAACCTGAAATAGTGGATCACTTCACTCCTCTTAATAAACTTTCTGTGTTTTGTTTTTTTTTTCAGTAGATCAGGACCGCAGGTTATGCTCTCTCATCTGCTGGAGTCAGAGATATACTGAAAGATCGCAGGGGGGCGCACCAGGGTATAGGTGGTGCCTTTTCAGATTCTCTCTGACTCCATCTGCTAGACGGGAGGCATAACCCAGCAGTCTGGACTGATCCTGGTACGTACAGGGAACTGACCATTGTGTGATGGCTGAGACTAACTTGCCAGCAGGGTCTCTAAATGATGAATCGGTAGCTCCCTTCTATCCCCACTCCCCCATTCAGGCACATGTTGCCCTTGGGAATAAAACCCCATCTATGCACTGCCACAAAGCCATCAGCCTGGACTAAATAATTTTTGGCAGATCCTGTATTGTATAAATGAAGAGTTTGACCATCACTAGTTTCGAACAGTATGGTCCTGCAGTAACACGAATTCTACCACACGATGGCAGCATGTCCGTACATCACAAAAGAAATCTCATGCCCTACATTGTTTAATGGAGATTAATCATACCAGGAAAATGCCTCATTTACCCTAAATTGCTACGGTACGTATAAATTAAACAAAGTGAACATAAAGAGGTCCACATGTATCATCAACATATTATTAACTGGGGTGAGGGAGTGGCCTGGTGGTTAGAGTAATGGTTCTGGCATTGAGACCTAAGTTCATATCCTGCATTTGCTTCTGACATGTGCACATCATTTCATTTCCTGTTACCTCAGGTGCCTGTAAGCTCTTCAAGGCAGGGTGCGATATAAATGCTGAAATAACTACACTTAAAGAGGCATTTCAACCCAGTGATTTCCAGTGGTCAGCTGCAATGCCAGACACCCTCAAAAGGTCAATGCATGCCTCCAGAGGCTATACACTTGGCTGCCCTTTAAAACCACACCTCCTCCCTCCAAAAATCACCTGGGGAGGCGCTGTAAGTAATTAGAATGTTTAGGATTAGATTTTCCCTCAGTGACTACCAAGCTCTGTGTGATCCAAGGCAACATGGGATTCCCAGCAACTCCATGTCATAAGGGACAGATGAGTCCAGTCCTGGTTTTAGCCCATTGTATGCATCGTGGATGATATCTCAATGCAAGCAGTGGCGATAGAACCAGGACTGGATTAGCATGTCCACCCAAGGAGACTGCCTGTTTGTTCACTCTGTGCTCATTTCCCCTGCCTGCTTTAAATATTTCTTTGCATTAAATTGCTGGTTACAGGAATCTGTTTACCTCCTCTGGATAAACAGCAATTATGGAAACTCTGGCGCCATCAGCTGGGCATCACATGGAGATGTCAGCACACCCAGATAGGAGAGCAGCATCTACTGCTGGGGCCCCCTGAGAAGGCAGCTCTCTCCCAACCCACGGGGACAGGCATGGTCAGCCCCAGCCAGACAGAAAAGATTTCTAACAGGAAAACTGGCAGCATTTCTGCATGGTGTATTATTAAACAGAAAACAATTCTGATCACATGCAGATTCTACTCCGCTGAAGTTTATACCTTTTTTTAACCTGAACTTAATGCTTGTGAACGGTGCAGAATTAACAACCCAGGAAAATGGAGTCACAGAAACAGGGGCCAGCCTGATGATTCAGTTGGTAAGTGCTGTTAACAGCCATGCAGAAGGTCCTTGGTTCAATCCCCAAATTAGCTGGCAAAGCCATGGAGGACGTGTCTACAGCCCCTGGGTGGGAGGGATTCAGGATCCTTGTCCAAGGATGCCTCCCAGTAGCCATGAATCCAGGTTGAGCCCTAGTACATTATCCCAGGCCCAGGACCATCACTGCAATGACTAGACTAAACCTAAGTCCTAGTTGAACTGGAAAATGTACAGAGGAGGGCAACCAAAATGATAAAGGAGATAGAACATTTCCATCAGAAGGAAAGGCTAAACAGGCTAGCCTTTGGTTCAGCTTGGAGAAAAGATAACCAAGGAGGGATACAATAGAGCTCTATAAAACCATGAATGGAATATAACATTTATTTTATTTATTTATTTAACACTTTTCTATACCGACCTTCATGGTTAGATGACCATATCAGATCAGTTTACATCGAACAGGGGAATTGTAACAAAAACAGTAAAAGATAGTAAATTGAACAGGAAGAACAAAGTTACATTTAACAAGGTTGGTAAACTTGGAGGCATACATGAATCAATTATTTACTCTTTCAAATATTACAAAGACTAGGGGACACTCCATGAAGTTAGCAAGCAGCACATTCAAAACAAATCAGAGAACATTCTTTTTCACTCTACACACATTGCCAGATGATGCAATAAAGGAAGTTAGTGTGACTGGGTCAAATTCTTGGAGGAGAGGCCCATAAACTGTAATTAACCAGTTAGTGGGAAAAGCCACTACTTATCCCTGGCCTTAATAGCATGGGATCTATCTACTGTTTGGAATCCTGCCAGTGCCAGTTACTTGTGACCTGGATTGGTCACTGTTGGAAACAGGATACTGGGCTTGATGAACCCTAGGTCTGACCCAATGTGGCAGGTCTTATGTTTTTAAGTTGGAAGGAGACATAAAAGAGGTGGAAAAAAAATCCCACTCAAAAGGAGGAGAACTGCTGAAAGCAAACATGGGCAGTGGCAAAATGAGTTACCCCCCCCCCCCCCCTTTACACATACTGATCCCCACCACAGAACAGGTACTGCATGGGCAGCAGCAGTGCAAGAAAGCTCCCACCCCAATATACACCTATTGCCCTATCAAAAACCAGCTAGATCACATCCCAGGCAGTAGTGCAAACTTTCATCACACTGCCCCACTTCCCTCTCGACCACTGACATTATTGGGGAGGTGACTACCAGCAGAGGCCCACTGCAGCTGATCACCAATGGGCCCTTTGGTGCCCACCCCCTTCAGGAGTGCTTGGGAGTATTTTTTTTATGTTTGTGGGAGAAGGTCTGGGAATAATTATGCCCCCTATCTCCCTAGAGAGAGAGGTATGGGGGCGGGTATATTGTGGCTTGTGATCTTGATGACAGGTTATTACTGCTCTATTTTGGGAGTAGGGTGTAAGCATGACCTTGCATGTCACCTAATGCCTTGCTGATAGGCCCCAGCAGTGAGGATAAACTCTTTGGCCTTAGCACTGAGACTGCTAGTTACAGCCAAACTGCGCTGCTGAGGTGGCTATCTATCCACAAGGAGACCCCCCCCCATCTCAGGTACGGGGTGCCAGGGTCAGGTGCTTGGCTTTCTGTTTGCTCAGGAGCGGGGGTGATAGAAGCCTAGCCCTCCCGGCCCGGGGAAGAAAACTTTACATAATTGCAGTGGGCGTAGTGCTGTGATGGCCACAGGGCTCTGAAACGAAGCGCTGGGGGGCTGTGAGGGGGCCGAGGCTGCTGCTGCTGCTCCTTGTTCGGTGGTCAGGGGCTTTCCCAAATCCCAATCCTTGCCTGGGGGGGAGAGGGGGTACCTGTTTCTAGTGGAAAGTCTGCGTACAGGGAAGGAGGTGATTACCTCAGTGATTTCTCTCAGCAAGCAGCGCCGGGAAAGTGCAGGGATAAACGAACTCGCGGTTCGCGACTGAATCCCCAGGCCAGGGGGCGGCTCGTGGCTGCGTGGGCGGGGCCTGGGAGAGCTCCTCCCGCGTTCAGCAGTCCGCCGACAGGAGGAGGGGGGAGGCCGCCGCCGCTTCTCGCGGGTGCCATGGTAACGCCAGGCCGGAAGCGCCGCAGCGGGCAGGTACCGTTCTCCTTTGCTTCTCTCGGGGCTCGGGGCTGGGCTCCCCTTCCCCTGCCCGGGAGCGCCGCTCCCTTCAGTAGAGCCGGCTGCAGGCCACCCCGTGCTCCGAAATTAGTGCCCACTCACACCACCACCTGCAGCCTCCGTCCTCCGCTCCTCACATTCCTCTCCCTCTCACCACGCTCATCTTTCATCCCTCCCCGTCCTTCCATCCGCCTCCCCTCACTCTTATCTTCCATCCCTGCCCCCTCCTTCCATCCTCTCTCCCTCCTCCTCTCCACACTCTTATCTTCCATCCCTCCATCCCCTTCTCCTCACTCTTTTCTTCCATCCCTCCCCCTCCTTCCATCCTCCCCTCCTCACTCTTATGTCTCGTCCCCGTCCTCTCCACTGAATAAGGCTTGGTTGCAGGTCTGCTTAATCTTTAAATTTTTTTCGTATTTGATCTGTTTGTTTATTATGTCTAGCATTTAATGCCTTTTGTACTAGGGAAGTTTTTGTAAATATATGTTATGGATGTTTTAGTTTGTATGCCGCTTAGGCCTTGACTGTGTTAAGCGACTAATACATTTTAATAAATGTAAATGTTCCATCCTCCTCTCTCATCTCTTCCACCCCCTCACCTCTCTCATTTTTCATCCCTCCCCTCCTTCCACCCCTCCTCACTCTTATCTTCCATCCCTCCCCTCCTTCCATCCCCTCTCCTCACTCTTATTTTCCATCCCCCCTCACCATCTTCCATCCCTCTCCTTTTTCCACCCCTCCTCACTCTTATCTTCCATCCCTCCCCCTCCTTCCATCCCCTCCTCACTCTTATCTTCCATCCCTCATCTCTCTCATTTTCCATCCCTACCCCTCCTTCCATCCCCTCTCCTCACTCTTTGTTCATCTTTCCCCCCTCTTTCCATCCCCTCCTCACTCTTATCTTCCATCCCTCCCCTCACCTCTCTCATCTTCCATCTCTCCCCTCCTTCCACCCCTCCTCACTCTTTATCTTCCATCTTCGGACCCTGTCAAATGCAGGACCACAATTTTGCTTTAGCCCAGCAGCTGCTTCTAGAGGGTGCACTGGCATCTCTTAGTGCCTTTTTAAAATTTATATTGGTGACACTTGAAAGTAGATTACATTCAGGAACTGTAGGTACTTCCCTAAACCAAGGCACTGGAGGGTGAAGTGATTTGCCCAAGGTCACTGGGATTTAAACACTGGCTTCCCTGGGTCACAGCCTGCTGCGCTAACCATTAGGCTCCTCCTCCACTCTTTGGTGCTTGGTGTCATGTCTGACTGCACAGGTCACACAGCCCAAATGCTGACCCTGCCCCTGATAGAGTAGTTTTGGGGAATGGTAAAAGTGGGTTTTTTTGCCACCTGCAAGGATGATTATCTTCTTCACTGTATGTCCTGGCTTGATCACTACATACTGCCAGATCACTGCTCTTCATGTAGGTGTTTTAGGATTTTCCGGTCACACATGCTAGAGTTACTGGTGAAGCCTCTTCTTCCTCATGACATCCCTCCATTGGGCAACGTTAAATGAGGCAGTGCCACGTGTGCCGGAAGGGGGGGGGGGGAGTAAAGGCAAGTGCAGGGGGCAGAAAGAGGTCATATAGGGTGCAGGATCCTCTTCCAGCTTATAAGGCACACGTACAGCCCTGACTCTACAGAACACATTTGTAAGCAGTTTGATCAAGGTGAGAAAGCTTTCCCCTTAAGCCTGCTCAGTACTGCAGTTTTTTTTGGAGCTGAGATGCTGAGACCATCCACTGTCTCAGTTGCCTGGCTCTGCTTGCTACCTTCCACCCCATGTTGTCACTAGAATATGTATAGTTCATAGCACAAATACACACAACACTGTATAGAGACACATAAAAGATAAGTCCCTACAATCTAGTCAAGACAGACAACCAGATGAAACACATAAACAAATAAGAGACTTTCAGGTTAATGCAATACCAATTGCTGCGGCCAGTGCATGGCTCAATATGCGACTGGATGCACGTTTTGGATACACATCAATAACCCCTGATGCAAAATGGGTTAGAGCATCCAAAATTCGCAGCCAATTGAGGGCATAGCTAATAGCATTTATCACCTGTAAATTCATGTTGATGAGGCTATTAGCTATTACCCCCCATTGTTGCGGCCTGGGAGCCGCGGTTCGAGAGTGGACCCTTGAGCCGAACCACCCTGGGTAGAGTAGCTCGGGAGGTGGAGCCACAAGCACAGGTCTTCGCCCGGGAACCAGGAACCCCCCAGGAGGAGCCCGTAGGGTCCTGGAGCCTTGGGACTTAGGAGACACGCAGGGGTCTTCACCCGGGAACTGGGAACCCCCCAGGAGGAGCCCGTAGGGTCCCAGAACCTTGGGACTTGGGAGTGCAGCTAAGCTCTTCACCCGGGAACCAGGACCCCCCAGGAGGAGCCCGTAGGGTCCCAGTCCCTTGGGACTTCTGCACAGTGATAGTCTCTCTAGGAAGGCCTGGGCAAGGGTGAGCACAGAGTCCAGTAGCAAGAGCCAATAGGCCAGGGAGCACAGAGCAAGCGGAAGCAGGATCAGAGTCAGTAATGTCTTGACTGGAACTTGCAGGATGCAAAATGGGAGCCAGCCGCGGGTAGGCCAGAGCCCGGCAGGAAGTAGAAGGTATCAGGACTCAAGACAGTCTGGCAGTAGTTCCAGTCCAGGCCTGCAGGAGGCACTGTCCGGAGGACAGGAGCGTGGCAGCTGCGGCAGAGAAGCCGTGGACTGAGGCAGGCGGCAGGCAGCGGTCGAGTCAGGAACGAGCAGAGGTCGGTGGCTGGCGGCAGGCAGAAGCAGAGTCAGGAACGAGCAGAGGTCGGTGGCTGGCGGCAGGCAGAAGCAGAGTTAGGAACGAGCAGAGGTCGGTAGCTGAAGCAGAACAACGGAAGTGCAACTAAGAATTACACACTGTAGCGACCCTCGTTGCAAGGCAATGAGAAGACTGAGGGACGCCGGTTATATCGGGCTTGGGGCGTGGCGTGACTAGCTCAGGCGGGGTCAGGCTTCCGGTGAGCGTACGTCCACTGCCGTATGTCCACTGCCGTATGTCTCGCTGCCGCCCCTGCGCGCGGGGCGGCAGCGAGATGGCCCAGCAATGGCGGACACCCTGAATGCTCAGCAGAGCCGCAGAGGCGGCGTTCCCGGCCTCGGGGGTGAGCCCTGAACACAGCTAGCAAGGGGGAAGCGGTGGAGACCGCAATATCCATGCAAAAAAAAAAAGTGTGGCCGACGCACATAGTATTACTCAAAAAATTAATGCCTGCCTTGGAGGAGGTGTTAATTCTTGAACAGCCCCAAAAGTTTACAGTAAAGCAGAAAAATAGTAATACTGCTTTTCTGTAGTTCCTCTGACTTAATATCATGGCGATATTAAGTCAGAACAGAAAAAGGAGAACAGTGAAAAAAAAAGTGTGCCGGCAGTCAGGTTAGGAAATGGATGCTCAATTAACAAGCGTTCATTTTCCTAACCCTTGGCTCTGTACAGGTTAGGAAAACAGACGCTCATAAACCTGAGTGTCCGTTTTCCTAACCTGCTGACAGCCACCTCTCCCAGGCTCCCGAAGTCGAGGAGGCGCTAGGGACACAAACTTTTCTCAAGCGCTTCCTTTTTACCGCAGCAGCCTATTTAAATATTAAATCGGGCGCCCAGGAGAGATGGACTGGCGAGCGTTAAAGAGAGTGGGTGCTCAATCATGAGTGCCTGTTTAACGTGTGCCAATATTGCATCAGCCTATTTGAGTTAAGAGAGCAAAGCCTTGACTGAGAAAGTAAAAAGTAGGTGGTTATAGGTGAGGCTAAACTGAGAATTGTGACTTAATATCTTCAAATGCGATAGTGGGGCTGTAATCGTTAAAAGAAAACTCTGGTTATATATACAGTTACAGATCAGCCTATTTGTTTTTACTGTAAACAAGCCAGAATATCTGCTTTTAAAACTGGTAAATTCTAAAGGCTTTCCCTAGCTGACACCTAAGCCAGATTTTGGTTACAAAATATATCAGGACATGTGATCTAATGACAAGTCTAGGTATCCAGTGCCATTTATTTATTTATCAAAACTAACAAAGAGAGGGAAAAGGATCAAAGTCCAATATCCAAATCTCAAACCCACTCAATGGCAAATGACAATATCATAAAAAAATTTTGCTTCGAAATTTACATCTGCAGCCTCTCGCCTCGCAATGGGCCGCAAGCTTTAATCAGCTTGTGAAGCAGAATGTAATATCTTTAATCATTTATTGTCAAATTGCACATCTCAATTCAAAACTTTATTCAAACAAATTACTTTACCACTAATCTAACCTCATTTAAACCACCCTATAAAAGGTATGCCCATGTGAAAAATTTGTACTTGTCACTTCTCACTATAGGTTAAAAAATTTTAACCATAAATCTTGTAAAGAGGAATACTTAGCCAATTCATCGTGAAATATAAGTCAAATTGTTCCCGACATGAATCACGTTTCGATTGTAAAAACAATCTTCCTCAGGGGATTATTTCGCGATGTTTATTACTTGAAGCGGCCAATATTCTTCAGTATCCTCAAAAACACATTAAAAGTGCGCCTACCCTTAACCATACAAACCCCACATAATCCTGCCTACTGACCAATCCAAAAATGGTTCACACAAGCTTCAATCGACTATAGCAGAAACAAAAACTTACCCGGACAAACAATGTCTCACCAAGCACTTTCAAAAATGGCGCCAAGGCGTCTCTACTCATCTCCCAACCCATCTACTCTTATAGCTAGCTTCCGTTACGTACGTCACCGGAAAAGACACAAGCAAAAGAATTTGCGTATCAGTGGTAGTATGGTACTTGTAGTTTTTTTAGTATCTTTTAGATACGATTTCCGGTGACGTATTCCGATTTCCGCCCCATAGGCTCTAACAGGCGAACACAGGCTTTCACACACGTACACAGACTCTCTCACACAGTCACACACAAACTCACACAACCTCTTCCTCACTTTGGGCCGTGGTGGGATAAGCTCCACCACGGCCCTGCTGGCCGTCCTATGCTGGGGAGGGAAAGCTGTTTGCACCCACGGGAAAAGTTATGCGTAGGTGCACAGTTTAGAGGGAACACTGCCTGTGGCTTGTCCTCATTTTCAGCCACTGGTGGGTTGGACTGCAACGGCAGCCTGTGGCCTCTCCTCATTTTTGGCCATCCGGCGGCCCCGCAGCCTCTCCTGCTACCGCCATCCACCCAGGTGTGCCACTCCATCCAAATGTACAATATGCACACCCAGTCACGCAGGGCCTGGTTACTGTGAATGTACAGGCCAAAGACTGAATTACCCTCTCATTTGTGAAAACAAGATTGAGGCACATGGGTAGGGCAGCGTGAGGAAAGCTTGCGCTGCTGTGCTATCAAACTTTGCTCCTCCTGCCTGATATGAGGCAGTGGAAAGAGTGATTCACCCCGCCTTCTTACAATGGTTTATTAATGACTGATCAGCAAAGTCAATATTTACTGAAAATGTACCTGCAAAATGGAAGTTTATTAGCAGAGGAGGTGCACCCAAGTGATGAGAACATTAAACAATAATTAAGAAAATAATTGTTGAACAGAAGTTCAAATTTTCAGAAGGCGTTTGACAAAGTCCCTCATGAGAGGCTTCTAAGAAAACTGAAAATTCATGGGTTAGGAGACTATGTCCTTTCGTGGATTACAAACTGGTTAAAAGACAGGAAACAGAGTAGGATTAAATGGTCAATGTTCTCAGTGGAAAAGGGTAGAGATGTGAATCGTGTCCTCGATCGTCTTAACGATCGATTTCGGCTGGGAGGGGGAGGGAATCGTATTGTTGCCGTTTGGGTGTGTAAAGTATCGTTAAAATCGTGAGCTGGCACACTAAAACCCCCTAAAACCCACCCCCGACCCTTTAAATTAAATCCCCCACCCTCCCGAACCCCCCCCCCCCAAATGCCTTAAATTACCTGGGGGTCCAGCGGCACACTAAAACACGGCACACTAAAACCCCCTAAAACCCACCCCGACCCTTTAAATTAAATCCCCCACCCTCCCGACCCCCCCCCCCCCCCCAAATGCCTTAAATTACTGCAGGAGGTCGTTCAGCGGGGGTCCGGAACCCTCGCTGAACGACCTCCTGCAGTCGATTTCCTGCCGGCGCCATTTTCCGTACGGAAAACGATTCGCGGCAGGAAATCGCTTCCGGACCCCCGCTGGACCCCCAGGAACTTTTGGCCAGCTTGGGGGGGCCTCCTGACCCCCACAAGACTTGCCAAAAGTCCAGCGGGGGTCCGGAACGACCTCCTGCGTCGAATTGTTTTGGTCTATGGCCGCCGCCATTTTGCGGCGGCCATTTTGCAAAATGGCGCCGGCTGAAGACTACACGATTTAGTGTGCTGCTTTTCCTGCTCTCCCCCTTCCCCTGATTTAGCTACGGACCGCCGCTACGGAGGTAATTTAAGGCTACGGACCCCCAGGTAATTTAAGGCATTTGGGGGGGGGGGGTTCGGGAGGGTGGGGGATTTAATTTAAAGGGTCGGGGGTGGGTTTTAGGGTGTTTTAGTGTGCCGGTTTTCCTGCCCTCCCCCTTCCCCCGATTTACGATTTTTTGACGATAAATCGGGGGAATTGGTATTGTATCGTGGCCCTAACGATTTTTGACGATTTAAAATATATCGGACGATATTTTAAATCGTCAAAAAACAATTCACATCCCTAGAAAAGGGTAAACAGTGGAGTGCCTCAGGGATCTGTACTTGGACCGGTGCTTTTCAATATATTTATAAATGATCTGGAAAGGAATATGACGAGTGAGGTTATCAAATTTGTGGATGATACACAATTATTCAAAGTAGTTAAATCACAAGCGGATTGTGATACATTACAGGAGGACCTTGCAAGACTGGAAGATTGGGCATCCAAATGGCAGATGAAATTTAATGTGGACAAGTGCAAGGTGTTGCATATAGAGAAAAATAACTCTTGCTGTAGTTACATGATGTTAGGTTCCATATTAGGAGCTACCACCCAGGAAAAAGATCTAGGTGTCATAGTGGATAACACATTGAAATCGTCGGTTCAGTGTGCTGCAGCAGTCAAAAAAGCAAACAGAATGTTAGGAATTATTAGGAAGGGAATGGTTAATAAAAAGGAAAATGTCTTAATTCCTCTATATCGCTCCATGGTGAGACCGCAACTTGAATTCTGTGTAAAATTCTGGTCACCGCATCTCAAAAAAGATATAGTTGCGATGGAGAAGGTACAGAGAAGGGCAACCAAAATGATAAAGGGGATGGAACAGCTCCCCTATGAGGAAAAGCTGAAGAGGTTAGGGCTGTTCAGCTTGGAGAAGAGACGGCTGAGGGGGGATATGATAGAGGTCTTTAAGATCATGAGAGGTTTTGAACGAGTAGATTTGAATCTGTTATTTATACTTTCGGATAATAGGACTAGGGGGCATTCCATGAAGTTAGCAAGTAGCACATTTAAGACTAATCAGAGAAAATTCTTTTTCACTCAATGCACAATAAAGCTCTGGAATTTGTTGCCAGAGGATGTGGTTAGTGG
Organism: Rhinatrema bivittatum; assembly: GCF_901001135.1. NCBI lineage: Eukaryota > Metazoa > Chordata > Amphibia > Gymnophiona > Rhinatrematidae > Rhinatrema > Rhinatrema bivittatum. The sequence continues at coordinate 6,873,668 of NC_042618.1, read as the reverse complement.
AGTTAGTGCAGCTGGGTTCAAAAGAGGTTTGGATAAGTTCTTGGAGAAGTCCATTAACTGTTATTAAGTTGACTTAGGGAATAGCCACTGCTATTAATTGCATCAGTAGCATGGGATCTTCTTAGTGTTTGGGTAATTGCCAGGTTCTTGTGGCCTGGTTTGGCCTCTGTTGGAAACAGGATGCTGGGCTTGATGGACCCTTGGTCTGACCCAGCATGGCAATTTATGTTCTTATGTTCAAATTCAACCCTACGTTGTCTCACTGTATAATTCAGACAAATCACTTTTTCTCGTGTTCCCCTCCATTCTAATCCTGGCTCTGTCGCTAAACTTTCTATGTCCCTAACCAAGTCACGTTAACTCCCTGTACAAAAGTTCTAATCCTTAACTGTGCCACACAAGAAGCAGAAATCCAAGCTACATCCTCACGACAGAGCAGCAGCAGTGCAAGCATCCCTCACAAACTTCAAAACACTACCTCTCCCCTCTCCCCAGCTCCACCCCAGAATAAGTAAAGCATGGAATGCAGTAGTGCAAGCTCCATCCTCACCACAGAGCAGCAGCAGTGCAAGCTTTTCACACACATACACAGGCACACACCCCCCTACACACCCACCCATTATTCCACCACAGAACAGGTACAGCATGGGCAGCAGCAGTATAAGCTTCTCCCTCTCACTCACACACACACCCATTGCTCCACCACAGAACATGCAGAGAATGGGCAGCAGCAGTGCAAGCTTCTCTCTCTCACACACACACAGTCGGGCACACACCCATTGCGCCACCACAGAACAGGCACAGCATGGGCAGCAGCAGTGCAAGCTTCTCTCTCTCACACACACACACTCGGGCACACACCCATTGTGCCACCACAGAACAGGCACAGCATGGGCAGCAGCAGTGCAAGCTTCTCTCACAGACACACACTTGGGCACACACCCATTGCTCCACCATAGAACAGGCACAGCATGGGCAGCAGCAATGCAAGCTTCTCTCTCTCTCACACACGATTACCTACTCCTCTACCACAGAACAGGCACAGCATGGGCAGCAGCAGTGCAAGCTTCTCCCTCTCACTCACTCACACCCCATTGCTCCACCACAGAACAGGCACAGCATGGGCAGCAGCAGTATAAGCTTCTCCCTCTCTCCCACTCACACCCATTGCTCCACCACAGAACAGGCACAGTTAAGCTTCTCTCACGCACTCACACCCATTGCTCCACCACAGAACAGGCACAGTTAAGCTTCTCTCTCTCACGCACTCACACACACACACACCCACACCCATTATTCCACCACAGAACGGGCACAGTTAAGCTTCTCCCTCTCTCCCACTCACACCCATTATTCCACCACAGAACGGGCACAGTTAAGCTTCTCCCTCTCTCCCACTCACACCCATTATTCCACCACAGAACGGGCACAGTTAAGCTTCTCCCTCTCTCCCACTCACACCCATTATTCCACCACAGAACGGGCACAGTTAAGCTTCTCCCTCTCTCCCACTCACACCCATTATTCCACCACAGAACGGGCACAGTTAAGCTTCTCCCTCTCTCCCACTCACACCCATTATTCCACCACAGAACGGGCACAGTTAAGCTTCTCCCTCTCTCCCACTCACTCACACCCATTGCTCCACCACAGAACAGGCACAGCATGGGCAGCAGCAGTATAAGCTTCTCCCTCTCTCCCACTCACTCACACCCATTGCTCCACCACAGAACAGGCACAGCATGGGCAGCAGCAGTATAAGCTTCTCCCTCTCTCCCACTCACACCCATTGCTCCACCACAGAACAGGCACAGCGTGGGCAGCAGCTCACGCTGCCTGTGCTGTTCTGGGCGTAGCCAGGATTGGAGCCCAGAAGTTCAGGGCTGCGGTGCTGCTGCTGCTGCTGTGGGTAGGAGAGCGCCTCCTGCCGGTCGGGGCGCCTTCCCTGGCTTCCCGCAGTCCGGCTCAGCCTCTTCCCCCTCCGCTCATTCCCCCTCAATTCTGGGACCCTCGTGTTCCCTTCCTAAGCAGGGCCCCCACAGGGATGGGCTTTGCACCCCAAACTCGGCGCGGCTTTACATCTGCGAGACTCCTCTCGGGTAGCGGTGCTTAGGGCTCTGAGTGCTCCCTGGAAGGGGGCGGAGTTAACTCCCCTCTCACTTATCGCCGTGGCAGAGCTGGGATTGGAACCCGGTGCGCCGCCGCTGCTTCCCATCCGGCCTGTGGCTCTCTCTAGGGAGGGCGGAGGAGGCCCGGGCGCCTGTGGGCTCTGTAACGAAAGGGTTAAAGCCGCTGCTAGCCCCCGCCCTCCGGGAGTGCGAGCCACACGGGCGCGGGAGGGGCCCCCCTCCGCTATTCTTTCACTTCCCGGGTGCGGGGGGAGCAGCCTCGGCGCCTTCGCTTCTGCTCCGCTTGCTTTGAATGGGCGGGGGTGGGGGGCGCGGAGTCCCTCGCGTTATTTTACTCTCTCCGGATCCCCGCACGCGACTTCAGCCTACACTCGCCAGGCGCAGTCCTCCCGGGAACTTGTAAGCAGCGCCCGCTCAGCCGTCTGCTGCACCCAGGCATGCAGGAGTCCCGCGGCAGGTAAGCTGGAATCGGGCTACCGGATGAAGGGGGGGAGCAGCTGTCCCTGCACAGGCAGCAGCAGCAGCACTACAAATATACATGCACTGCCCCACCAACACATGCAACAGGAGTGCATGCTTCACCACGGGAGACATACGAATATACATGCACTGCCCCACCATCACAGGCAGGAGGAGTGCATGCTTCACCACACGCAGGCACACGAATATACATGCACTGCCCCACCATCACAGGCAGGAGGAGTGGATGCTTCACCACACGCAGACACACGAACATATATGCACTGCCCCACCACACAAGTGACAACACAGGCAACAGAAGTGCATGCTTCACCACACGCAGACACACGAATATACATGCACTGCCCCACCATCACAGGCAGGAGGAGTGGATGCTTCACCACACGCAGACGCACGAACATATATGCACTGCCCCACCATACAAGTGACAACACAGGCAACAGGAGTGCATGCTTCACCACCCGCAGACACACGAATATACATGCACTGCCTCATCACACAAGTGACAACACAGGCAACAGGAGTGCATGCTTCACCACACGCAGGCACATAAATATGCATGCACTGCCCCACCACTCACATGACAACACAGGCAGCAACAGTAGAAGCTTGTCCCCCTCCCACATGCTCGTCCCCATCACAGGAGGGGCAGCAGTGCAAGTTTTCTTCACAGACACAAACAACAGGTAGAGGAGGGGCAGCAGCAGTCTGTAGCCTCCACCCTGGTGTGCAGGGAGCAGTCTAGGGACCAGCAGTTGAGCTTCTCTGCTGAGTCAGCACTTGGCCTCCCTGCTGGGCAGTGTTTTGCCTCTCAGGGTCCTGCTCAGTAGCTATTGCTGAAAGCTGCTAGGTAATATTTCATGGAATGCATTCATTGTGAGGGCGAGAGATTCCTGTCACCTCAATGAAGAGGTTTTCCCTGCATACCGTTTCAGGTCGTGAGCCGTGAATTTGTGCTCATGGTGAATCATCTGGGTGATTGCTGGTACCCAAATGGATCTGGGAGGACCGGCCAGGAGGGTCACCCAGGAGGAACTTGGGCTTGCCTCGGGAGATGCACCTGGAGCCCATGAGCAGCGCTGTGCTACTGCGGTTCTCTCCTGGGCTATGTAGGGTTATTCTGGGGGCAATGCCTTGCTGCTGCCCCACTGGCACCACTCTCTGCAGCGTCTGAGGCGTGCAGGGAGCTTCCGTACAGGGCCCTGACCCCTCACACCTGACCGGACGGAGAGTTGCCTGCAAGGTTTCTGCTGTGAAGGTTCAGAACCGCTCAGCACTGTATTTATAAACCGTAACCTTGGGCATGTGTGGGAGCCGCAGGCAGCTTTAGAAAGAAGTCATTCTCGCTGCCTTCAGGAACAAGAATACATTCTTCCTTCCTGATTTCAGTGAACTTTTCTTTCCAGTGCTGGTAAAAAAAAAAAAAAAAAAACCCAAGTGCATCCTGGTGTGGACAGATTATGGAGGAATTCTTGTTTCAAGAAGCAGATAAACAGCTTTGTTTTTCTCTGTTTCCTGTGCAGGCCACATCATCTCCCAAGCTTCCTTTTCAATTGGACTAATCATGAGCATGGGGGAGGTCATTGTTTCCACAGTCCAGTTATACTCAGGGTCAGCCGCACTAAGGGATTTTTTTGTTTTGTGCTTATAGGGAAAATGCTTAGTCCACAGGCCCTTTACTCAGAGGAGTCAGAAAAAAGGAACCCCTCGTCCGCAGAGGTGCAGGAACGTGGAGAGAGCGGCTCTGTCCTCAGGCCAGCCCTCCTGCACATGGTCATAGTGCTGGGCCTGCTGTTCTGACACACTCAGAAGTCCCTGAGGTGAAGGATACCTGCAGGCCACTCATGGGGTTACAGAAAACCTCCACCTGCTGTCGGGTTTTATTTTACTCACTTGCAAGAAAGCCACGGTAGCCATGGGACGCAGTGAGCTAATGCGATGCAAATAGAACAGGAGTGAAATTTTAAAAACACACTAAATGGGAAAAATGCACTAAAAATGTGAGTTAACCTGAAAATCTGCACTAATACTGAAAATCGCTCTGTAAACAGGAGTAGGGGGAATCAGGTTCTGGAAGTTGGAAAGCCTGTGGCTGAAATGGCCTTCCATGCAAGATTGGACATGGGCATCCCGACTTGGTCAGAATTTCTCAAGCAAGACCATTTGAGCAAACAGCCAAACGGTACACACTTTAGTGCTGTGCATCCCGACTTGGGCACCAGAATGTGAACTGCTCATAGTTACATAGTAACATGGTAAATGACAACTGAAAAAAATCAAATGGTCCATCTAGTCTGCCCAATAAGACTTTTTTGTTTTGTTTAGGATAGTAACTGCTGCGCCATGCAGGTTACCCTTTGATTTCACTTGGTATGCCTTGCCAAAAAGGTCTTGCATACAAGATTGTGCCATAGTGCCAGTGCGTAATGTTCAGCTGTAGGTGGCTACACCAGAGAGCTTATGCTTCAGAACTACCGTGTTTCCCCGATAGTAAGACACCCCTGATAGTAAGACGTAGTGGGAATTTTAGGGGGGTCGGCTAATGTAACACATCCCCCGAAAGTAAGACGTACCTGTCATTTCAAAAAAAAATTATTTTTAAATACCTGTCGGAGGGCCGCGTGGGTCCAGGCGGCTGGCGGCGGGAGCCGGGTGGTCGCGTGTTAAATCTAGGCCGCGGGCGGGTGGGCGCTTGTTCCAGGCGGCGGCGGGGGGGGGCGGGTGGACGCGCGTTAGTTCGAGACGGCCGGCGGGCGGCGGGTGGTCGCGTGTTAAATCTAGGCCGGGTCGCACAGGCGCGCATTCATTCACTGCCGGTGGGGGCTGCCTCGGCAGCCCCCACCGGCAGTGAATGAATGCGTGAATGCGTGACGTCACAGCATGTGACTGCCTTGAGCGCCGAAAGCAGCCGGCAGCGGCGAAAGCAGCCGGCTCCTCCGCCTGGATGAATGAATTCATTCACTGCCGCAGCCCCCACCGGCAGCCCCCAGCGCCGAATCGCAGGGATCGCACAGGCGCTGTGGGCCTGTGCGCGCATTCATTCACTGCCGGTGGGGGCTGCCTCGGCAGCCCCCACCGGCAGTGAATGAATGCGCGCCTGTGCGACCCGGCCTAGATTTAACACGCGACCGCCCGCCGGCCGTCTCGAACTAACGCGCGTCCACCCGCCCCCCCCCCCCCCCCCCCCCTGCCGCCGCCGCCTGGAACAAGCGCCCACCCGCCCGCGGCCTAGATTTAACACGCGACCACCTGGCTCCCGCCGCCAGCCGCCTGGACCCACGCGGCCCTCCGACAGGTATTTAAAAATAATTTTTTTTTGAACATTCAGGTTTTTTTTCCAATATAAGACATACCCTGAAAGTAAGACATAGTGGGACTTTTGGGGGTAAAAAGAAAGTAAGACGCTGTCTTATATTCGGGGAAACACGGTACTTGCCATGCCTTGCCAAAATGAACTTAAGAACATAAGAACATGCCATACTGGGTCAGGCCAAGGGTCCATCAAGCCCAACATCCTGTTTCCAACAATGGCCAATCCAGGCCATAAGAACCTGGCAAGTATCCAAAACCAGTCTATTCCATGTTACTGTTGCTAGTAATAGCAGTGGCTATTTTCTAAGTTAACTTAATTAATTAATTAATTAATTAATACAGACCGCTTAGCCTCACTTCGGTGGTGGGAAAAGTAATGGAGTCACTGCTGAAAGAGAGAATAGTGAACTATCTACAGTCTGGAGAATTGATGGACCAGAGGCAGCATGGATTCACCAGGGGAAGATCCTGTCAGACAAATCTGATTGACTTTTTTGACTGGGTAACCAAGGAATTGGATCAAGGAAGAGCGCTCGATGTCATATACTTGGATTTCAGCAAAGCTTTTGATACGGTTCCGCACAGGAGACTGGTGAATAAAACGAGAAGCTTGGGAATGAGTGCCGAGGTGGTGACCTGGATTGCAAATTGGTTGACGGACAGAAGACAATGTGTGATGGTAAATGGAACCTTCTCTGAAGAGAGAGCGGTTTTAAGTGGTGTACCGCAAGGATCGGTGTTGGGACCGGTCCTGTTCAATATCTTTGTGAGCGACATAGCGGACGGGATAGAAGGTAAGGTTTGACTTTTTGCGGATGACACTAAGATCTGCAACAGAGTGGACACGCCGGAAGGAGTGGAGAGAATGAGACGGGATCTAAGGAAACTGGAAGAGTGGTCGAAGATATGGCAGCTGAGATTCAATGCCAAGAAGTGCAAAGTCATGCATATGGGGAGTGGAAATCCGAATGAACTGTATTCGAGGGGGGGGGGAAAGGCTGATGTGCACGGAGCAGGAGAGGGACCTTGAGGTGATAGTGTCTAATGATGTGAAGACAGCGAAACAATGCGACAAGGCGATAGCAAAAGCCAGAAGAATGCTGGGCTGCATAGAGAGAGGAATATAGAGTAAGAAAAGGGAAGTGATTATTCCCTTGTACAGGTCCTTGGTGAGGCCTCACCTGGAGTACTGTGTTCAGTTCTGGAGACCGTATCTACAAAAAGACAAAGACAAGATGGAAGCGGTACAGAGAAGGGCGACCAGGAAGGTGGAGGATCTTCATCGGATGACGTACGAGGAGAGATTGAAGAATCTAAATATGTACACCCTGGAGGAAAGGAGGAGCAGAGGTGATATGATACAGACTTTCAGATACTTGAAAGGTTTTAATGATCCAAAAACAACGACATTTAAATTTCATCTTCCATTTGGATGCCCAATCTTCCAGTCTTGCAAGGTCCTCCTGCAATGTATCACAATCCGCTTGTGATTTAACTCCCTGAATAATTTTGTATCTGCAAATTTGATTACCTCAGTCGTCATATTCCTTTCCAGACTATTTATAAATATATTGAAAAACACTGGTTCAAGTACAGATCCCTGAGGCACTCCATTATTTACCCTTATCCACTAAGAAAACTGACCGTTTAATCCTACTGTCTGTGTCCTGTCTTTTAATCAGTTTGTAATCCACGAAAGGACACCGCCTCCTATTCCATGACTTTTTAGTTTCCTTAGAAGCCTCTCATGAGGGACTTTGTCAAATGCATTCTGAAAATCCAAATACACTTCATCTACTGGCTCACCTTTATCCACATATCTATTAACCCCTTCAAAAAATGAAACAGATTTGTGAGACAAAACTTGCCTTGGGTAAATCCATGCTGACTGTGTTCCATTAAACATGTCTATCTATATGCTCTTCAATTCTGATCTTTAGAATAGTTTACACTATTTTTCCCGGCACTGAAGTCAGACTTGCTGGTCTATAGTTTCCTGGATCGCCCCTGGAGCCCTTTCTGAATATTTACATTGGCTACCTTCCAGTCTAATGATAGGTTACAAATTTTAACTAATAGATCTGAAATTTCATTTTTTAGTTCCTTCAGAGCCCTGGGATGCATACCATCTGATCCAGGTGATTTTCCTACTCTTTCTTTTGTCAATCTGGCCTACTACATCTTCCCGGTTCACAGTGATTTGGTTCAGTTCATCTGAATCATCACCCATGAAAACCATCTCCGGAACCATTATCCCTCCAACATCCTCATTAGTAAACACAGAAGCAAAGAATTAATTTAGTCTTTTTGCTATGGCTTTAACCCCCTTAACCCCTCTGTCATCTAACAGTCCAACCAACTCCCTCACAGGTTTCTTGCTTAGGATATATTTTTAAAAGTTTTTATTATGAGTTTTCACCTCTACAGCCAACTTCATTTCAAATTCTCTCTTAGCCTGCCTTATCAATGTTTTACACTTATGCTTATGCTTTTTCCTATTTTCTTCAGATGGATCTTTCTTCCAATTTTTGAAGGATATGTTTTGGCTAAAAGCTTCTTTCACCTCCCCTTTTAACCTTGCCGGTAATCGTTTTGCTTTCCTTCTACCTTAATGCATGGACTACATCTGGACTGGGCTTCTAAGATTGTATGTTTAAACAATGTCCACGCCTGTTGTACACTTTTAACCTTGCAGTTGCACCTTTCAGTTTTTTTCTAACTATTTTCCTCATTTTATCATAGTTTCCCTTTTGAAAATTTAGTGTTAGAGCTGTAGATTTGTATATTATCCCCCTTTCAGTCATTAGTTCAGATTTGATCACCCTTACCTCTCTCACCAAATCCTGCGTTCCACTAAGAATTAAATCTAAAATAGTTCCCTCTCTCGTTGGTTCCTGAACCAATTGCTCCATGAAGCAGTCATTTATTCTATCCAGGAACTTTATGTCTCTAGCATGTCCTGATGTAACATTTACCCAGTCAATATTGGGGTAATTGAAATCTCCAAAAATTAGTGGAAACCAAAAAATAATTTTTAGTATAGCCTAGAAGGTGTCAGCAAGCCAGGCGTCTTTTTAAGTTTCACAACGCCTGGCTTGCTGACACCTTCTAGGCTATACTAAAAATTATTTTTTGGTTTCCACTAATTTTTGGTGACTATTTATTGTGTGGTTTACCACTCACTCTTTGATTTAGCGGTAATTAAAATCTCCCATTATTACTGCACTGCCAAATTGGTTTGCTTCCCTGATTTCTCTTAGCATTTCATCCTCTGTCTGACCATTTTGTCTAGGTGGACGGTAGTATACTCCTATCACTATACTCTTACCCAACACACATGGGATTTCTACCCATATAGATTCTACTGAGCATTCAGTCTCTTGTATGATCTTTACCCTGTTGGACTCTATAACCTCCCGGACATAAAGTATCACACCTCCACCAAGTTGATCCTCTCTATCATTGCGATATAATTTGTACCCTGATATAGCACTGTCCCATTGGTTATCCTCCTTCCACCAAGTCTCTGTGATGCCAATTATGTCAATCTCATCATTTGCTGCTATACACTCTAATTCTCCCATCTTACTTCTTAGACTTCTGGCATTGGCATACAGACATTTCAAAGTGTGGTTTTGTGTGAAACAATTTTTATTAAGAAAATGTGGTACATAACACACGGTATTAGCGACATATGGTTTCTTCTATATCCCCAATACCATTAGAAACATATTTTAACAACTGCAACACATCTGAGATACCTTCCTCTTCCCCCCCCCCCTCCCCCCAGACCAGACCCCAACTAATTGTCTATTCAAGATGGTCCATTTCTGGTGACTTCACAAGTAGGTGAGCAAGCATGTCCAAAGCAGATCAGCAATTAAGAATCAAGCTTCGAGCCCGATGCGGTAAGGCTTGTATGTATCCATTCCACACCTGGAGAAATCGTCGCCAATGCTGAGGGCTTGATTGAGCGGCCATTTTGTCCATCTGCATCATGTGGTGAAGATGGTTGCGCCACAGCCAAAATGAGGGGCGCGTGGCCTCCTTCCAATTAAGTAAGATAACTTTCTTCCCAACTGCAAAGGCCTTTCGTAGAAACCATCGGGGACCCACCCCTCTAACCAATGGTCTGGGGATGCAGTCAAATAATATCATGTATGGAGATAAGGACAGATCCAACTCCCGCAGATATTTCACAATTTTCCCCCAATATATTTTAATTTCAGGACATTCCCAAAAGGCATGTAAAATATTCCCGTGGGGCCAAGAACACCTGGGACAGGAGGCGGCCTAAACCAACCTCGCATGAAATGCAATCTGCGGAGTTACATAGGCCCGGTAAAGCAATTTCAGTTGCATCTCCCTATAATACATATTAGAAGTGGTCCCCAGCAATGCTTTCATACTAGTCTTGATGACTCCCAAAGGTACCTGGAACCCTCCATCTCTACTCCACCGCTCCACCAAGCATTGATAAACCTCACTAGATGTATCCCTACTGAGGCCATGATAGTACTCTGATAGGGAGGGCCCACGTGGATTACTCAGCCGAAAGAAACGCTCCAGGGTCTGAAGATGGGCAGGAACCCTATTAGTGGCTGGGATCGAATTAAAATAATGCCGAATTTGCATATAGCCAAACATACGGGTGCCTGGCAGTCCATTTTCACCCTGAATCTCCGCAAAGGAAAAGGGGACCCCAGAAGCATCTGTCACATGACCCAGCATGGTAATGCCAGTTGTCTGCCAATCGCGGAACACCCATGACTGAGAACCCGGTGTAAAGTGAGGGTTCCCTATAATAGGCAGTAAAAACGCGTTACACGTCGGAATCCCCAGCTTCCATGTCAGGTAGCGCCATGCATGGTGGAGAGGGGCAATTAGCGGATCCCGGCGAACCTTCTCAGCTAGATCCCTATTGGGACACATGAGTATAAAGAGTACATCCAAGGGCGCCACCAAGGTCTGTTCCGCCAGCCTCACCATATAATTAGAGTCCCCAGAGACCCAGTCCCGAACCAATCGCAGGTTTGCAGCTACCGCGTAGAGTTGCATATCCGGGACTCCCATCCCACCCCTTCCCCATTTCAGTTGTAACCAGTGCAAGGGGATGCGTGCTTTTTTCCCCTTCCATATAAACTTACGTAACAATGCATCAAGGGTCCCCAAATCCTGCCGTTTAATACAAAAGGGAAAGTTTTGCAATATATATAGCCATTTCGGCAAAATAATTAGCTTATATAGATTGATACGCCCGCCCAGAGACAAAGGGAGCTCTCTCCAGTGATCTAGTCTATCCCTCGTGACCTGTAGCAAACGGGTGATGTTAAGAGAATAGACAGAATTCAGGTCTATGGAAAGCAAAATCCCCAAATATTTGAACGCAGCGCCCGCCCAATGTAAGGGAAATGTTCCCATCCATCCCTCTCTCAAAGTAGACGGGAAGCCTAAGGCTTCCGATTTATCCCAATTAATGTTCAGACCCGAGAACTCACCAAAGGCATGAAATAGTCCCAATAGAGCCGGAAGGGATCGATCAGGCGATGTGAGAAAAACCAAGATGTCGTCTGCAAAGGCGGCATATTTAAATATCTCCCGGCTCGAATAGGAATAGAACTGCACTCCTCGAATATTAGGGGTCACCTGCAATGCCAAGAGCAGTGGTTCAATAGTGAGCAAAAATAGCAGAGGGGACAAAGGGCATCCTTGGCGGGTACCGCGCTTCACTGAAATGGGAGGGGATAGCATCCCATTTATCAATAATCTGGCCTGAGGAGCTGAATAAAGTAATTGGATCGCCTGAAGAAAAAAACCTTGAAACCCCATTTCAGTAAGTAATTGAAACAGGCCCCATTCGACCCTGTCAAATGCCTTTTCGGCATCTAGACTGACCACCAAAAAGGGGATCTCTGTCCGTTTACACAGGGCCATCGCCACCGCCACCTTCCTGATGTTCGTAATGGCATAGCGTCCCTTGACAAACCCCACCTGGCCTGGTTGGATTAACATGGGTAATATCGTGCCCAAGCGATCTGCCAAAATTTTTGCCAGATATTTATGATCTACGTTCAGCAGGGAAATGGGTCTATATGCCGCCGGCTCCAGTGGGTCCTTCCCTGGTTTTGGGATTAAGGTCACATGTGCGGTATTTCCAAAAGGAGGAAATGAAACCCCTCTGAATTAGCTTAGTAAATACCCTGGGAAGGAAGTCCACCATGGGGTCAACTAAACACTGATAAAATTCAGAACTGTATCCATCGGGGCCAGGCGCCTTCAATGATTTCGCCTGCTGAATGACTCTACGCATTTCCTCCGCCTGAATCTGTTCGTTTAGCCACCGTTGTTGCGCCACCGTGATCGAGGGAATCTTAACCCGAGCAGAAAACTCATCCCACTTATCCTGAGACCATCCCCCGGAGCTATAAAGCTCAGTATAGAATTTCTGGAAGGAAGCTAGAATATCGGGGGTGTTGTTAACTATCCGGCCGGTCGCTGTACGTACTGCTGCGACATGTCTTGCTCCCCCAACCGAACGGACAAGGTTCGCAAGCATTTTCCCTGACTTATTACCAAACTGGAATAACCTATATCGATAATAAAGAATACTCTTTGCTGCCCTCTGATGCAGCAGGGAATTAATTTCTGTTTGCAAGGAAATGTATACTGAACGTGTGTGCGCTGATGGGTGGGCAACCAATTCCCTCTTTGCTTTTTGCAACTGAGCACTGAGGAGTAAGAGACGTTTGTCCTTGGACTTCCGCCAGTGAGCAACATATGATATGATGTCACCCCTCAATACGGCTTTAGCCGTGTTCCAAAATAAGTGTGGTTTTTGTTTGCATTAACAACCTGCTTTTCAGTTGTTAGGGATAATTCGGAAATCATTAGCTTCGGAGATTTTTTACATATAGGCACATGGACTATGTTTGCTTTTAATGGAACCTCTCTGTTGGGATGCCCTAACTCTCCTGTTTCATTAGTATCCTTCAAGAATACATTGCTCCGAACCATGCACTACTGAGTGACTGTTGGCTTTCCCCCTTGTTCTACTTTAACAGCTGCTCTATCTCCTTTTTGAAAGTTAGCGCCAGCAGCCTGGTTCCACTCTGGTTAAGGTGGAGCCCGTCCTTTCGTAAAAGTCTCCCCCTTCCTCAAAAGTTTTCCCAGTTCCTTACAAAACTGAATCCCTCTTCCTTGCACCATCGTTTCATCCACGCATTGAAACTCTGGAGCTCTGCCTGCCTCTGGGGACTTGCGCGTGGATCAGGGAGCATTGCAGAGAATGCCACCCTGGAGGTTCTGGATTTCAGTTTTCTAACTAAAATCCTAAATTTGGCTTCCAGAACCTCCCTCCCACATTCTCCTATGTCGTTGGTGCCCGACAGCCGGCTCCTCCCCAGCCATGGATGCGAGAATGTGCCCAAAGTCAGGATGCACAACACCAATCTTGCATGCAAGTCAATTTTGTCAAGAAATGGCAAGAAAAATCAAAGCTTTCTGGAGTGGGTACCTAAGCTGAAGAGTACACACTTTGGGGTTATGAAACTGCATACCGTTCAGGAAAAGCAAGAAATCCTATCTCTGCTGCAAGCCCCAGGGAGCTTACACTGGAAATGTTTAACTCCTGGGTCTGAGGTGTTAAAAGCTCACATTTGTGTTGCCCAGTGTTATTCTACTCTAGTCTCTACCACATGAGCACAGCAGGAGAATAACATGACCACCAGAAATGTAAATTAAGTTTTACTCCTGCTCTAACCCAGGATTAAGAAATTGCGCCTTAAGCTGTCTGCCTTTTAATGCGCCTCCTTGCATTGCTGGGGAATAGCTAATACCTTCATTATCATGGCACCTGCATGCCCCCACACTAAGCCTGGTGTTGGTTTTAATGCAGATTTTTCCTGCACCAAAACCCTGTTAAATACCAAGGTTAAATTACAGTGGAAGAATGCACACAAAACAAGAGTAAAAACCAGTGCTGAGGTCAGCGCAGTTTATTACATCGGCCTCATAGCGCTTGTTAGCAGTTAGGACATCTTGGCCTACCCAGGACTTGATCTCCAGTCACCTCCCTTCCTAGCCCATACCACCATATTCTGTATCTGCTTCCAAGCACAGTTGAATCCCGGTGCTATTTTGGTTGCTACTGTTGCGCTCGTGGCTGATCTTCGCCCTCGCTCCACCCTCTCTACCTCTGTGGCGACTCCCTCTGGGTCTGATGGACGGCTTGCTGCCTTGGCGTCTCCATGCCGCTTCTCCCTGGCGTCCCCGGACCGGCTCGACGCTGCGGATCTGCCATGTTCCTGATGACGTAGGGCGTGCGCTCTGAAGTATGTACCAGCAAGGGCGTGAACCTCAGGGGCGTCCCCCTGTATTGACGTCATCCGCTTCCAACATAAAATGTCTTCACTTGCACTTACGATTGGAGTTAGTAAGGTGGATTGATTGCGGGGATTCATCTGGACCTGCATCTCTCTACGCTACTCTGCCTCCTTGGACTTACCAGGGGTACCCACTCCTCAGGGGCCTCGCTTTCTTTTCTTGATTTCAGATTGCAGACAGGAACCAGTACTCGCTCCTCGAGGGCCTATGTTCCTGAACTCTCAGAAGACTCTCTATTGCCTGGAAGCGATCGCAGATACAGACATATTAAGTTATTATTTCAGATTACAGATAGGAACTGGTACTCGCTCCTCGAGGGCCCATGTTCCTAAACACTCTGAAGATTCTCTACTGTCTAGAAGCTATCGCAGATACAGACATTTGTGAGTTACTATTTCAGATTACAGATAGGAACCGGTACTCACTCCTCGAGGGCCCATGTTCCTAAACACTCTGAAGATTCTCTACTATCTAGAAGCTATCGCAGATACAGACATTTGTGAGTTACTATTTCAGATTACAGATAGGAACCGGTACTCACTCCTCGAGGGCCCATGTTCCTAAACACTCTGAAGATTCTCTACTATCTAGAAGCTATCGCAGATACAGACATTTGTGAGTTACTATTTCAGATTACAGATAGGAACCGGTACTCATTCCTCGAGGGCCCATGTTCCTAAACACTCTGAAGATTCTCTACTGCCTGGAAGCTATCACAGATACAGACATTTGTGAGTTACTATTTCAGATTGCATATAGGAACCGGTACTCGCCTCGAGGGCTCATGTTTCTGAATACACTGAAGATTCTCTACTACCTGGAAGCCATTACAGATACAGACAATTGTGAGTTACCACCGCTCTCTCAGAGCTTTCCCTGGAACCAGGTACTCGCTCCTTGAGAGCCTAACTCTTTCCAGCTACTGAGCCTTCTTAAGAATCTATGTGAGTGTGCCATCTACTACTGGCTATGTATACAGCATACCCTGTCAACTCACTATCTATAGTCTCTCTACAGCTCAGCAACCCTGGGATTGCAGTTCCAGTATCTGAAGGACTTCAACCCTGCCGGGCACATCAGCTCACTACTGCCACCTCTGGTGGTTCTACTAACCTGTCTAATAAAAGAGCTATCTGTGTCTGTCTCCATACCCAAGCCTAGCCGGTGGTCCCTCTCAGGATATCCTCCTGGGGGTGCTGTCATCTGCCATCGGCCCAAGGATTCACCTATTTACATTAGAGTGCTCACTCCTCCCACTTCAGGAGCTGAGCACAACAGGTTGCTAACTCTCATCAGCATAGCAGATCGTACAGACTGCTAGCTCCTCCCCTCTGGAGGAGCCGTTTGTACAGATTGCGAACTCCTCCCCTCTGGAGGAGCAGATCATAACAGATTGCTAACTCCTCCCTCTTTCAGGAGCCCGCAACACAGATTCTAACAGCTACCACCTCTACATGGTACAGGACAAGGTCTTTTCTCATAAAACATCCTGTGGCTCGGAAAAGCAATAAGTACGGATTTCCCACAGGGAAAAGCAATAAGTACGGATTTCCCACAGGGGACCACAGGATATCCTGGGGACCAGGGCTGGTCGTAGGAGGGAGCCCTGGAAAGCTGACATGCATGGGTCCACCTCCAAGCTGACAGGAAATTATAGTGTTGGGGATGGAGCTACGATGCCAGGGCCGGGCCCAGGGTGGTCACCCCAATTCGTGACGTTAATCGGGGCGAGACGTTTTTACCGTGACAACTTGTCCTTGACAGGGAACCATAAGTACATGAGAAAGTTCTGGAAACATCAATCATGCCCGTCCGAAGTAACGAGTTGTCATTAATACACAACATCTGGCAGTAGATATGGTGGCTTGTGCAAGGACACAGAAGCAGAGTACCAGGTATTGTCAGGATCTGGACGTGCTCCTTTACCAATCTTTCTTTATTATTATACTTGTACTAGAGCTAATGCCTGGTCTGCATGCTCACTTTTATTCATTTGGAAGCTTGGAATTTTGCTTTAGATGCAGATCCAGCCTTTGCAAGCCCAGTCAGCAGAGAGCTCGCTCGTCTGCCTCCTGAAGAGGAAGTTCTGGTTTCTCTGACTTCTCTATTCTGCTGTTCCCAAAACACTACGGCCATCCACCAGACGTCACCACCAACCACGGCAGACTCCTTTGGGCAGAACTGAAACCATGACTGCGCAGTACATCATGTGCCCAGTTGGCTCCAGGTTGAGGTTCAAAGCATCCTGGGATTTGTAGTCCAGCTTTCCTGTCCGGCCCATCCGAAAGCTTGACCTATTTACCCTGAAGTTACCCTAAGAGAATGGTGCTGTCAGCAGAGAGAAATGAAATGATTTTCCAAGCAAAGCATATTTTTACAGAATAGACAGGCTCTCAGTGGCATCAATGAAGTGCCACTGGCCTTAGTAATCCTAGTCCTTTGTGCTTTTAAGGCAAGCAAGCTCTCATGCTTATATAGTGGCTTTGCCAGCTAGAGCCACAGTGTAATGTTCTGGCAGTTTTGTGGCCTTGGTTTAGAGAAGTGTAATAAAGCTGCTGGGCCAAGTGAAGACAGGGAAAGAGGATAGAGCCACGCTGGAGCCAGTGCTACAAAGTTCAGCAGCATTTTTTGCAGATTCCTGTGCACTGCACTTAACAATAGTTAGAAAAGGAAGGCTTCAGACCAGGTAATTACAGCATCTTAATTGAGGCCAATTTGCACATAAACAAGAAATGTTCCTCTCCCGTTCTGTATGTGTCTGATTCGGGGGGGTGGGCGTGCCATGTTTAATCTGCAGCGTAGGCCATGAGGAGCCTCCACTCAGCCCACAAAGCTTTCAGCACCCAATCCTTATTTTTAGCTTTGGCATACATTCTGCAGTTTCTCATGCCAAGTAACTGGGTTTTGCCAGCTTGTGTTTGGAGTCAGAGAATGCTCACCATCGGAGAGCTGTGAGCTCAGAGTGAGGCAGCATCTGGCTGCCCAACTCTTACTTTGCAAGCTTGGTTTGTCTGACTGGAACATGGGGCACTGAGCACATCTGTTGGGGCTAACGTTGGCACCATGTCCCATACCATAAAGGCACCGCAGATCCGATAAAATTAGGAAAGGCTCAGCTTGTTCCCGTAGAGCTTTTTGGCAGCCTGAATTATGAGTTGTTTTCCCCTCTCCCTGGAACCAAAGGGAGAAATGGGGGCGATATCCCAGGCAGTGGAGTAAAGAACGCCTTTGTGCTCCCATTCAGTTCCGGGCTTGTCCATCGGCGAGAGGGGCATGGAACCGGAGACTGGCCTTTGCTGCCACAGCCCCCCAGACAATAACTGAAATAATCTTCCCCCTAGCCGGTCGGCTTCCGTGACCGTGACATCACGGACGTGCCGTTCAGTGGAGTCTCTGGCAGGTGTATTTTATTAAAATGGATTAAGCGCTTATGTCTAAGTCCTTACAGAATGAAACCGACTCAAAACCAACTATACGAAAATAATTTACTGCCCTGAACGAGACAATCCCAAAGATCATCATCAATTAATCTGCAAGCTAGGAGATGTTATCTTCTCAGAGAGTCATAGAAAGACCAGGCTCAGCAGAAATGAAGTTCAGGAAGGTTTGAAAGTTTTGTGCATTCCCTGAGCGTTAGGGCTCCAGGTATTGTGCTCCATACAGAAGGTGCAGCCACGGGGAACAACGCACAGTCGCACTGCGCTTACCGAATGTAGCCCAAAGAGGCCTCCCTGCCCAGATCGAGGAGTCCGGCGCAAAAGGTTTATCCAAGGGGGTGACTTAAAGGTAACGAGTGATGAGAAGTGCTTTGAACTGGACAGGCCGCCAGTGGTGCTGAGGGATGTGAGCAGTGCCCTTTCCCCCACTAATTAAGCATGCTGTAGGATTCAGTAACACGTGTCCGGGCTTCAGTGATAAAGCTGGAAGACTTCTTTCCTCCAGAAAAAGTAAGAGGCTCATATTGAAAAGGGTTTGTCCTGGAAAAGCCCTGAGACTTGAAATTGCCACCCAGCTGACTGGTAAAAAGAAGCAGGCTGTAGGAGGGGGAAGGGGATGGCCGGGCCATGCTTAATATTCACATGGGTAGTGCTGAATATTTCCAGATAAAGAAAGCCGGGTGGGCCTGGCCACATGGATTGCTGTCCTGAAGTAACCTGGGTAACTTTATCTGGATGTAATCAGCAGCAGACGAGCACGGTTAAGTCTCGCTGAATACCCTGGATAAAGTTACCCAGATAGCTTTCCGCTCCACTCGGTATTGCCCTGTAAGTAATCCTGCGCAGAATGACAGTATTCCCAGCCAGAGAGAGACATTTGCTCCTGCCTGGCTTTTTAACTTTGTTCCCAGGGCATTCTGGTCTTTGTAGTCCCTGCTGCCACCATTAGACACCAGCACTACAGGAACCAGAATGCAGTGGGAGAGGTGCCAGACAACCAGGCTGGGGTAAAGGCTCCCTGCAGAAGCAGAATCGCTTGGGGTTTTCTTGCCGTCAAGGTTGCCAGCTGACTCCATTTTTTTTTTTCAGAACAGGCTGATCCAGTCCTGGTTTTATTGTTGTCCCCCGCCCCCCCCCCCCCCCCCAAACTGCAAGCTGGAAACCGTACTCCTGCTTTTTCTCTGCGCCCCCTGCTTTATGTCATGGTTTCTACCAACGCGATGGGCCTGTAGGCACCGAACAGCTCCTTCCCCTCCATGTTTCATTCTCCATTTGCACATTTAATATTTCCCCTCACCCATTTCTTTCTTGTGATTTAGAGGACACGTCATAGCCGCCTACAGACTGAATTTATCTCTCTAGTTTTTATGGTGTGAGAGGGAACAAAGTCTTTTGTTTGTGGCTTAGGTGGGACCAGGCATATCCATCGCAAATCAGATATGGACAGGAAATTGAATTTCTCTTGCCTCTTTTCCCCTTGCCCTTTGTTTATCTATGGTGGTTGACTCACCTGCTTTAATCTACACTCCTTTCCTGAGTCTCGGCAAGCAACAAACTACATGTCCCATGGTCCTCTGCTCTTTAATTCATGCCTCCTCCCTGCCCCTATTCATCCTGTTTTGTCATAGCAGACAATACCACGGATTCCAGGTTGACTCCAGAACATATATTGCAGGAGAGCCACAGAAGGTATCCTGGCAGCCTTCTGCCGTCGTCCACAAACAGGGCAAACAAAACCGGAGAAACTATGTTTTGCCGTCTCCAGTAACATTTAATCGGCAGGCAAGTTCTTAAGCAAACATGTAAACACAAGAACGCCCTCCTCCCAGGTTTACAGTTCTGGGCTGGCAGCTGGGCCCAGCTCTTTTAGTTTAATAAAGCAGAGCAAGCCCTGGAGAGAAAGGGAGTGGGGAGCGTCCCTGGCTCCTGGACTCAGGATTAGACTTAGATTGGATTATGGGCTTTGTGTCTTTAGAATGAGTCTCTCTATCAGGATAGATAAATGCTTTCTGGTTCATTTCGTTCCATGTTCTTTGTCTCAC
Source organism: Rhinatrema bivittatum (assembly GCF_901001135.1). NCBI lineage: Eukaryota > Metazoa > Chordata > Amphibia > Gymnophiona > Rhinatrematidae > Rhinatrema > Rhinatrema bivittatum. The sequence continues at coordinate 6,853,886 of NC_042618.1, read as the reverse complement.
GCATATGACCTCACTGCTTTGTGAAATTGGCTGATGCGGTTCAGTGTGGGTGTGGTGAGCTCCCTGGGAATAGCTGTAGGATATAGCAGCATATATAATTAACCCCCACCCCTCCTTGTCCACCCCCACCCACCCTAAGTGGCAGGGCTGGCAAAAACAAAAAATACACAGACACACAGATAATTCACATGGTACTTAAAATAAAGCCGTTCCTTAAAATACATCTTTTAGGTTGAGGATTTTATTTCATTCTGTAAATAGATGTCTCCTGCTCAGTTATGATTCTGAGTATACCAGTGCTGCAGTTCTGATCTTCATCAAAGGCCCCTCCAGGCCTCTGACTGATAACTCCTGCACATGACCGGAGCAGAAACAGCTGAAGAGGTGGCCAGGAAAGGGACCAGGAAACCGAGCATAAGAGAAGCTATTTAACTTTCATTACAAGATGTACTAAATCCTAAGACATAAGGCTGGATCTGCTAAAGGGTTTTCCCCACATTGCGCCCATTGGAAAAATACTTAATGCACCAGGCCCATTGCTAGAATAAAGGTAGATTTTAAAACGAGCATGCGTGCGTCCAAATAAGTGCATACTACGCACGCGCGAACACCCATACATTGGAATTTTAAACTGTGCGTGCAGTTGTGCGCATATTTAAAATACGCCTAGCACATATGTATGCTCCTGATTTTAAGCCGTTACTCAAGCAAACGTACTTCACATATCTTCTTAGGACTTTGCTGGCTTTAACTCACGCAGGTAAACGGATTTTAAAACATGCTCATAAGAAGGACATTCCCAAGAGGTCCACCAGTGTGTCCAGTCTATCTCGAGGTCATCCACACCACTCTGGTTCTTCAGCATGCACTTCCCCCAGTTGACACGGAGCCCTCACCCTGTCATGTTAGGTCTAAAACGTGATTTCTTCAGACTTACACCTCATCAGGAGCAGCAGTAAATATATGCAGCTAGCAAGCCTCCACACGCTGCTGCCTCTGGTTTTAAAATACAGATTTATGCACATAACTGTTGACCCCGCCATGGAGCAATTGGTTCAGGAACCAACAAGAGAGGGAGCTATTTTAGATTTAATTCTTAGTGGAACGCAGGATTTGATGAGAGAGGTAACTGTGGTAGGGCCACTTGGCAACAGTGATCATAACATGATCAAATTTGAATTAATGACTGGTAGGGGGACAATAAGTAAATGTACAGCTCTAGCACTAAAGTTTCAAAAGGGAGACTGATAAAATAAGGAAGATTGAATAAAACTGAAAGGTGCAACTACAAAGGTTAAGTGTGTACAACAGGCGTGGACATTGTTTAAAAATACCATTATAGAAGTGTAGTCCAGATGTATTCCACACATTTAGAAAGGTGGAAGGAAGGCCAAAAGACTGCCAACTTGGTTAAAAGGCAAAGTGAAAAAGGCTATTTTATCCTAAAGAACTTCCTTTAAAAATTGGAAGAAGGATCTATCTGAAAAAAATAGGAAAAAGCATAAGCATTGTCAAGTTAAGTGTAAAACATTGATAAGGCAGGCTAAGAGAGAAGTTGAAAAGAAGAGTCAAAATCTCATAATAAAAACTTTCTAAAATATATCCAAAGCAGGAAGTTTACGAGAGACTCAGTTAGACCATTAGATGTTCAAGGGATTAAAGGGGCACTTAGGGAAGATAAGGCCATCGTGGAACGACTAAATTAATTCTTTGCTTCAGTGTTTACAACTGAAGATCATCAAGAGTGATGATTCAGATGAACTGAACCAAATCATGGTGAACCTGGAAGATGAGTAGGCCAAATTAACAAACTTAAGTGGAGCAAATCGCATGGAATAGATGGTATACACCCCAGGGTTCTGAAGGAACTAAAAAATGAAATTTCAGATCTATTACTAGTAACTTGTAACTTATCATTAAAATCATCCATTGTACCTGAAGACTGGAGGGTGGCCAATGTAACCCCAATATTTAAAAAAGGCTCCAGGGGCAATCAAGAAACTAGAGACCGGTGAGCCTGACTTCAGTGCTGGGAAAAATGGAAACTCTTCTAAAGAACAAAATCACAGAACATATAGATAGACATGGCTTAATGGGACATAGCCAGCATGGATTTTACCCAAGGGAAGTCTTGCCTTACAAAGCTGCCACATTTTTTTGAAGGAGTTAATAAACATGTGGATAAAGGTGAACCAGTAGATGTTGTGTATTTGGATTTTCAGAAGGTGTTTTACAAAGACCCCCATGAAAAGCTTATAAGAAAACTAAATCATGGGTTAGGAGGCGATGTCCTTTTGTGAATTACAAACTGGTTAAAAGACAGGAAACAGAGAGTAGGATTAAATGGTCAGTTTTCACAGTGGAAAAAGGTAAACAGTGGAGTGCCTCAGGGATCTGTACTTCAACCAGTGCTTTTCAATATATTTATAAATGATCTGGAAAGGGGTACGACAAGTGAGGTGATCAAATTTGCAGAGGAGAAATTATTCAGAATAGTTAAATCACAAGGGGATAGAGATAATTTGTAGGAGGACTTTGTGAGACTGGAAGATCTGGCATCCAAATGGCAGTTAAAATTTTATGTTGACAAGTGCAAGGTGATGCATATAGGGAAAAATAACCTTTGCTGTAGTTACACAATGTTAGGTTTCATGTTAGGAGCTACCACCCAGGAAAGAGATCTAGGCGTCATAGTGGACAGTACATTGAATTTGTCGTCTCTGTGTGCTGTGCTGGTTATAAAAGCAAACAGAATGTTAGGAATTATTAGGAAAGGAATGGTGAATAAAATGGAGAATATCATAATGCCTTTATTGCTCCATGGTGAGACCATACCTTGAGTACTGTGTACAGTTCTGGTTGTCACATCTTAAAAAAATATAGTTGCACTGGAGAAGATACAGAAAAGGGCGACCAAAATGATAAAGGAGAAGGAACAGTTCCCCCTATAAGGAAAGGCTAAAGAAGTTAGGGCTGTTCAGTTGGAGAAGAAACGGCTGAGGGGGTTGTGATAGAGGTCTGCAAAATCAAGAGAGGACTAGAATGGGTAAATGTTAATCGTTTTTTACTCTTTCAGATAATAGAATGACTAGGGGGCACTCAATGAAGTTAGTGAGTAGCACATTTAAAACAAATCAGAGAAAATTATTTTTCACTCAATGCACAATTAAGCTCTAGAATTCATTACCAGAGGATGTTGTTAAGGCAGTTAGCTTAGCTGGGTTTAAAAAAGGTTTGGATAAGTTCCTGGGGAAGTCCATAAACTGCTGTTAGTCAAGTTGACTTAGGGAATAGCCACTGCTTATTGCCGGCATTAGAAGCATGGGATCCATTTAATGTTTGAGTAATTGTCAGGTACTTGTAACCTGGATTGGCCACTATTGGAAAGAGGTGTCACATATATGGAAAAGGGGCAGGGCATAAAAACATAAGAACATGCCATACTGGGTCAGACCAAAGGTCCATCAAGCCCAGCATCCTGTTTCCAACAGAGGCCAATCCAGGCCATAAGAACCTGGCAAGTACCCAAACACTAAGTCTATGCCATGTTACCATTGCTAGTAATAGCAGTGGCTATTTTCTAAATCAACTTAATTAATAGCAGGTAATAGATTTCTCCTCCAAGAACTTATTCAATCCTTTTTTAAACACTGCTACACTAACTGCACTAACCACATCCTCTGGCAACAAATTCCAGAGTTTAATTGTGCGTTGAGTGAAAAAGAACTTTCTCCGATTCGTTTTAAATGTGCCACATGCTAACTTCATGGAGTGCCCCCTAGTCTTTCTATTATCCGAAAGAGTAAATAACTGATTCACATTTACCGATTCTACACCTCTCATGATTTTAAACACCTCTATCATATCCCCCCTCAGCCATCTCTTCTCCAAGCTGAAAAGTCCTAACCTCTTTAGTCTTTCCTCATAGGGGAGCTGTTCCATTCCCCTTATCATTTTGGTTGCCCTTCTCTGTACTTTCTCCATTGCAACTATATCTTTTTTAGAGATGTGGTGACTAGACTTGTACACAGAATTCAAGGTGCGGTCTCACCATGGAGCGATACAGAGGCATTATGATATTTTCCGTTTTATTTTCCATTCCCTTTCTAATAATTCCCAACATTCTGTTTGCTTTTTTGACTGCTGCAGCAACTGAGCCGATGATTTCAATGTGTTATCCACTATGACGCGTAGATCTCTTTCCTGGGTGGTAGCTCCTTATATGGAACCTAACATTGTGTAACTACAGCAAGGGTTATTTTTCCCTATATGCATCACCTTGCACTTATCCACATTAAATTTCATCTGCCATTTGGATGCCCAATTTTCCAGTCTCACAAGGTCTTCCTGTTATGAAAGTGGACCCTTGTTTCGAGGTAGATAGCTACCGTCGAAGTGCGAGGCCGCTTGGACTGAAGAGGCTGGCTCGAAGACTTCACCCTGGAAGCACGTGACCCCACCAGGAGGAGCCCGTAGGGGTCCGGCCGCTGGGACTTAGTCGACTCCTCTGAAGACTGTAGAAGGTCTGGATGCAGGCGCCTCCTGCAGGTCGTGGGTTCCAGACGGCTGGCGCCTCCAGCAGGTCAAAACAGTCTGAGGACGGAGTCGTAGAAGAGTCCAAAGCCGGTCCGGGATTCGATACACCAGCGTGATCCGAGTCCAGTCCAGGGTTAAGCCAGGAGAAAGGTCCAACGCCGTACCGGGGTCAAGCCAGGAGAAGGGTCCAACGCCGTACCGGGGTCAAGCCAGGAGAAGACACGTCCACCAGTCCAGAGGTCAGAAGCCAAGAATCAATCCACGGAGCAGGGGAGAAGAGCGGGACGAAGAACGAAGAACCAGGAACACACACAGGCAGGAAACTCAATACCAAGGCAAGGACTGAATGCTCAGCCCTTGCCTTAAGTACAGGAAGCCAGGGGAGGAGCCTCAGGGGGAGCCATGACACTTCCTGTCATGGCTCCTTTAAGACTCCCCATCAGCCGTGCGCACGGCTCCTAAGAGCAGAGGGGGAGGAGCCGGATCGCCGCGGAGCCATGCTGCTAATCAGCAATGGCAGCTGAGGAAGGGACTGCCTGTCCCGGCAGGTACCCTCGACTAGCCCGGCGTCCCGGGTAAGTTAAACTGTTGCGTCTGCCGGCCCAGTCTCAGTCGCGGTCGGTTGCGGCCAGCAGCCATGACACCCGGTCCCGGCTTGCCGCAGCCGACAGCGCTAACACTTCCTGCAATTTATCACAATCTGCATGTGATTTAACTATTCTGAATAATTTTGTATCATCCCCAGATTTGATAACCTCACTCGTCTTATTCCTTTCCAGATCATTTATAAATATATTGAAAAGCACCTGTCCAAGTACAGATCCCTGAGGCACTCCACTGTTTACCCTTTTCCACTGAGAAAATTGTCCATTTAATCCTACTCTCTGTTTCCTGTCTTTTAGCCAGTTTGTAATTCACGAAAGGACATCGCCACCCATCCCATGACTTTTTAGTTTTCTTAGAAGCCTCTCATGAGGAACTTTGTCAAACGCCTTCTGAAAATCCAAATGCACTTTTTTAGGGGATTAATTAATATCAGTGCAATAGGGAGGTTGTGTGCACAAATTGGGTGTCCAAATAATATGGAATAAATATTGTATTATTGTGTATCGAGACATTGTAATGTTGAAATGTTTAATACTATTTTAGTGATTTAATAAATAAAGGATTGTGGATTTGATATGTGTAATAGTAAATATTTGAAAAATTTCAAAATAATTACCCTTATGTGTTGTTATTCTGTTTGGAAAGGAAAAGAGCCAGGTTCAGTGGACACATGACTCTGGTGGCTTCTCCTGCCCATATTGTAGGGTGCATTACAAGCAGCTATTTTGAAAGCCATAAAAGATTTCTGCTAAACCCTCATGTGCTCATTGGCTCCTGTTAGAATCTCTTTTACTATCTAGCAGTAGGAGAAAGTTAAGCTTGCCAGTGACTAAATCTGGGAATAAAAATTCAGATGATAACCACTCTTTTGTCAAAATGGCGATGCCCGCTTGAAAGTCAGTTAGGAAAAGCTTTCATCTGACTGGAGATACTTTTCCCTTTTTAAACAATGTCTTTGATCCATTTAATACTCTTGAATATGAGAATGAGGGAACTTATTATTTGCCCTTTACATTCATGGAACTCTCTTCCAGTCGGTGTTAGGGAAGAAAGGGAGTATTTGTTCTTTAGAAAGAAGCTTAAAGGGTGTTTCTTTGCCAAAGTTTTCCCTTCATCTTTGTTCTTCCCTTCTGCAACTTTTTCTGGTGGCCTTTTTGATGTTGGGATTATACTCACTGATTTTTGTTGTTGTATTGTCTTGTTGGCTTGTTTGGTTTTATAATTAATCATTTTATGTGCCTGTCGCACTTTGCAGAGAGAGAGAGAGAGAGAGTTCGCTGGGATCTGCAGAATAGACATTTTTTTGTGAAATAAAAAAAATGGCTCTTAGGCTGACTGAATGCTTTTCTTTCAATATATTCAATGAAGATCCCTTCTTCTCATGACCCATCCTTAGGGATCTACACCCTTGGGAATCTAGTGAATTTAAAACTAATTCTATGACAGGAATATTCTCGCGGATTCTCTTAGAGGGATGACCTGATCCCAGACTGCCTCTCAGAAAAGCCTGGAAGAAACCTGGCCTGACATCTCTGTTGGGAGCAAATTGCTGGTTAAGATTCATGCCCTTGGCTATAAATGTTCCCTAGTGTCCATCTGTAAGGAATTATAATATAAGTTAATAGACAGACTATGGGCCAGGGCTGGGGAGGCTGTGCAGGATCATAGTCCTTGCTTAAAGGTAGCATCTAGTGGCCATATTCAGGGTTCTGGTAGGAGTCCAGGCCTATCACTATAATGAGCCGACTAGGCCCATCAGGGGGCAGGGGGAGATATAAAATAAGGGAAGAATATTCAGTACTTTTAAATGAAGGATCACAGTGCCAGATCTCACCCATTTCCAAGGGAGCTTAGAAGCTCAAGGGAGCAGGAGAAAATTACCAGGTGGAAAAATATGCAGCCTGTGCATTACACTAGCAAAGTCTCCCCCTCTGCCGGAGAAACTGTTGGGATTGATTGTTTCTTCCACAACTACCAGAGGAGAGACACTTTTTTCTTGGAAAAGGGTTCCCAAAACTTTTCAAGAATGAACTGGTCATTGCTCAGTTTGCTGGGATAGTTGGGTATTCGTACTGGACTTGGTTCCACTGGAACTGGATTCAGATGGCCGCCAGGGCTGGGTCCTGACTTTTATGGTCCGGGGTACTGATAGGCAGATGTAACCCCCATCCCCGGGTGCGGACTGCACACCGATTGGGCCATAAAAGATGTTGTTGTCTCTTCAGGGCTGGAACCTCACCCGGCTTGCTTTTCCACAGTCCCCATTCCCCCAGGGTTGGGATCCTTGGTTGGTGGGAAGACTTTACTTTTATCTCTTTCTGCCTGGGAGAGAGGAGCTCCTTTCCTTCTCAGTATGTGCCTCAAGTGCCAGTAATCATGCTGCAGGCACTGAGTTAGTATCCAAAATCAAAGTCTTTACTGTAGCAAAAATGAAATGGAATATGACAGAAACTTATTCCTCAGCACCACAGAATTTTTCAGCTTTACAGTCTCTCGTTTCCTCAGTCTGTGCATGAGTTGCATAATCCCGGGGCAAGGAAAACACCCACACTCCAGGGCTTGGTTAACTGCAGTTCCCAAGTGGGCAGGAAAACCCTTGTCCCAACCTGGTAAAAATGCTCTTTCTCCCCAGGAGGTGTCCCGAGTATTCTTGTTGTGCTTTTCTCAGTTAGTTGCTCTCTTGGGGCAGATTTTATAAGAAACGTGCGTGGTTCCCGGCATGCACACGTGAATGTACCGATTTTATAACATGCATGCGCGTGTTATAAAATCGGATGGCCACACGCACATGCGCGCCGGATTTTATGATCCATGTGCGCAAGGGGAGATGTACTTTTGCAAAGTCTGTGTGGTGACGAAATCAGGCCTTCCCCAGTTTCCTCCCAGTCCGTCCCAATTAAGGAGCAGCCTGGGAAGGAACTTCCCTACCCCCCCACCTAAACCTCCTCTCCGACCCACCCCCTTAACCTGTCCCAAAAACTTACAAATTTTGTTTCACTACTTACTGCTGCCCTAGAGCAGAAGTAGTTTGCGCGCACTGGCCGACTGCTGGCGCGTGCTTACCCAGGACAGTGGCTAATGGCCGGCCTCCTGACCATGCCCCCCCCCCGCCCACCCCCTTTTCAGGGCCTGGCAATTGTGCGCATATCGTCGCTTATGCATGTGCCAGGCCCTTTTAAAAGCACGGTGCCAGCAGGGCCCAGTCACGCACGTAAGTAATGATATTTGTGTGCGTGGCCAATTTGAAATTCAGCCGTTAATGTTCTCTTAAACTTACACAAAATTGCTGATGGGAGGGATCCCAGTTGGAACAAGCAGCTCCAGACATCCTTCAGATGAGCAGGAAAAGGGGCAGCCAAAACCTCTTCCCAGATCTTCCAACAAATCCTTCTACCCAAAAATGAGATAAACACTGGAAGATCCTAGCACCGGGTCACCTCCTTCCTTTGTCCTTGTTGACGATGTAGAGGGACAGGTCTTCCCTAACCTATGCAGCCCTAGAAATCAGGTTCCCCATTCCCTGAGTCCAGACGATGCACAGGGTCTCACCAGGCTTCCAATCACATAAAATCTTCAAAAAGCCCCAAATATCCCGGGATATCAACCCTTTCCCAACAGGGAGTGTATTGGCAGGACAGATCCCCAGCCCAATACACAGATTTCCAGCAGGGTTTGCTGGAGTCCAAAGAGCAGTCCCCAAAATCAACTCAGACAAAAACTCCTAACACCTTCTGTAACTTCAAAAGCAACCCACACTGCCCCCCAGAGCTCTCAGGAGAAAGCTCCTATAAAACATCTCAAAAGGGGATGCCCATTCCTCAAAATGCATTGGCACTGCCGATGCACAAGGTTCCAGCACTATAGAAGCAAAAGTCCACGGCACCATAAACTCATAAGTCCATAGTACCATCAAAGCAATTGAAATTCTTGGCACAAAAATCTTCGATGTACTTGATGCATTGATCCTCTACACCTGTACCACCGAGTTACACATCAATGCTTCCAACAGAGCTACAGTATGTGCCTGCTTACAAAAGATGTTAATGGGAGCAGGGGGAATACGATACTTCTACCTCCACCAATTATTAGAGCTTTTACACCATCAAAATTAATGGAAAAAGGGCTATGCCTGTAGACTCCAGATCTCATTTGTTCTCTGGTACCTCTCACATCTAATCGGTCTCCAAATTCTGCAGAGCCCAGAAGTTGTGCAGGATTCCATATTTGTATCACTAGAGCAGTGATTCTCAACCGGTGCTTGGCGACACCCCAGTGTGTCGCCAAGCACCGGCAGTTGTGTCACAGTTGCCGGTGTCCCACTGCCCCAGCTGTGCTTCCCTTCTCCCCAGGGGTGGATTGGCCTATCAGGGGATTGATCATCCCCTGGTGGGCTGAAGCAGTTGGTGGTGGAGTGATGCTGCATGCCGCCACTGGAAGCCAGGCCAGCGGGAACTGAAGAGCGGAGTGACGCTGCGTGCTGCCGCCGGAGGCCAGGTCGGCGACGGCTGAAGAGCAGAGTGACGCTGCGTGCCGCCGCTGGAGGCCAGGCTTATTGGGCCAAACAATGAGAAGAGGCTCCACCTGAGAGAGGAAACTTGCTTTTGTGTGTGTGTGGTAGAATGGAAGCAAGAGCATTTGTGTGTGATTGAGTGCTTGTATGTAAGTGAGAGAACATGTGTATGATTGAGAGAGAGACTGGTCGAAGGTAATGTGTTTTTGTGAGAGAGAGAGACTGCTCAGGGAGGTGATGTGTTTCTGTGAGACAGGCTGGTCAGGAAGATGACTGGTGTATGTGAGGAAGAGAGACTGTTTAGGGAGGTGACTGGTGTGTGAGAGAGACAGAGACTGGTGTATGTGTGTGTGTGTGAGAGAGAGACAGAGACTGGTCAGGGAGGTGACTGGTGTGTGCGTGTGAGAGAGACTGGTTAGGGAGGTTACTGATGTGTGTGACAGAGACTGTGTGAGTGTTGCAACCATCCCTTTCCGACAGCTTCATTCCGCCTACCTCTCTTTGTTTGCTCCTCCTCATGCTGCGGATGGACGCTTGGCTACCGCGGTGTCTGCCTGCCGTCCTCTCCAGCGTCCCCAGACCGGCTTGGGCGCTGCCTCCCGCCATGCTCCACTTGTACCATAGGGCGCGCGCACCACGGAGCCCTTCTTCTTATTTCCTACTTGGCACGAACCTCCGGGGCGTCCCCCCGTGATGACGTCATGATGCCTAGATATTTAAAGCCTACAATGTTTGCTAGCCTTTGAGTTAGCAAGAGTTATCCTACGGGAATCCTACGGATGGGATTCACTCTCCATACCCAGCTACTCTGCCTCTCCAATCTCTATTGGACTCTCTAATGCTAACGGGGTACCTGCTCCTCGGGGGCCTCACTTGCTTTCCAGGTCGCTATCAGGAAACCGGTAGTTGCTCTTCGAGGGCCCATGTTCCCTGACCCGCTGCCTACTCCTACCTTCTCTTCTGCCTGGAAGGATTTGCTAATCTTGAACATCAGTGAGTACTACCATCTTCACCTCAGAGCTGTTCCCTGGAACCAGGCACTCGCTCCTCGACGGCCTGCCTCCATTCCAGCCCCAGTGCCATCTCAGAGAAACTGCTGCGTGAGTACATCATCTGCAAGCCTCCCAGCTCTCAGGGATCAGATACTCACTCCTCGAGGGTCTGCTCTCCCTACCCTGGGGATCTCCATACTGGGGTCTTGTATATTCTCCACTGTACTCATTCTCTCAGTTCTTTTCACTACAGCACTGCTACCGGAGGAGTCGCTATACCAGCCCTGCCGGGCTATTCCAGCAGCTCAATACTGCCACCTCTGGTGGCTTCCTTACACAGTCTAATAAAAGATCAAACTCTATGTTTGTGTGTCCTGAGCTAAGCCTGACCTGTGGCCCCTCACGGGACTTTCCCCCCGTGGGGGTGGTCAGCTGCCACAGTGTCCAAGGGTCCAAGAGTTGCTGGTGAGGGTAAGTAAAGGTGGCTTTTTAAGTTTGTTTTTCTTGATTGACTGCCATTTTAATTATTGGGTATTATGTGATGTGTCTGCTGTTTTGAAATATTTCTATTGATGTTTGGACAATTTTTAATAATTTGTATGAGTTTTTAATAGTTGGATGTTATTCTGTTCTTCAGCTGTTTTGTAACATTGATTAATATAGTTTTACAATTATTTCTGTGTGGGGCTCTATAGCAGCTTGGCTTGTTCTGTTTTCCTAATAGCAGGTGTATTGGTGTTCAGGGCCTGGTTTTATATTTGTAGTGTTGCCTTTTCATAGATAGGGTTGTTACTGTTTGAGTGTGTCCCATAATACAGGTGTAACTGTGTGCAGGTTAGTTTGTGTGCATTATTGCAGATCCTGGGACTATGTTAAGTGCTATATTTCTCTTTCCATTTCTCCAGGTTTGCACTGCATACAGAGTAGCTTTTTTGGTTTTCCATTCCAGTTTGTCTCCATATTTATAATTTGTGGTCTTTCTGTACTTAGTGAAGGTCAATTCTGTGTGTGTTACCGAGGCATTTGTATCAATCTTATTTGTTGTATTTTCTCAATAGGATATGCATTAGCAGTAAATTATTGCCTTTTCATAAGGAAGGCTATTGTGCCTGCCACTAAAGGGAGTTTGTTTTGCTTTTACTGAGATGTCATCAGAACCAGAATAGCTTTTTTGTATGGTGAGTTGTATGGGTAATGCCCTAGATCTGCTCTGCCCCCATTGTTGGGGGTCGAGGGGGTTCCTGAGGTTGCAGAATGTATATTTACATGTAGCCCCGAGAATGTTTTTTGGCCGGGACACACCTGACAGATGGTTCTCACATGCGTGACACACTGAACATGTGACCATCATGGGGCTAAATGTAAACATGCACTCTGCATCCACAGGAATCCCCTCAACCCCCCGCAATGAGTGCAGAGCAGATCTAGTGAAGGTCAATTCACTAGATGGTGGGGGTGGAAGGGAAATAGAACCAAGAGCTAAGAGAAACAGATAAGTATGAGAGAAAAAATGAGTGAAGCTTGCTGGGCAGACTGGATGGGCCATTTGGTCTTCTTCTGCCGTCATTTCTATGTTTCTATGTTTCTAGGGCATTACCCTGTACAACTCGCCATACAAAAAAGATATTCTGGTTCTGATGACATCTCAGTAAAAGCAAAACAAACTCCCTCTGCTACCAGGCGCAATAGCCTTCCTTATGAAAAGACAGTAATTTACCACCAATGCATGTCCTATTGAGAAAGCACAACAAATAAGATTGATACAAATACCTACATGCTAGTTAAATACCTCACTGCGGTCACACACCCTTCACCAAGTATAGAAAAACCACAAATTATAAATATGGAGACATAAACTGGAATGGAAAACCAAAAAAACCACTCTGCATGCAGTGCGAACCTGGAGAAATGGAAAGAGAAATATAGCACCTAACAGATTCTCAGGATTTGCAATAATGCACACAAACTAACCCGTACAAAGTTACACCTGTATTATGGAACACACTCAAACAGTAACAACCCTATCTATGAAAGGCAACACTACAATATAAAACCAGGCCCTAAACACTAATACATTTCCTATTGGGAAAACAGAACAAGTCAAGTTGCTATAGAGCCCCACACAGAAATAATTGTAAAGCTATACTAAAAATGTTACAAAACAGCTGCTGAACTGAATAACATCCAACAATTAAAAACTCATAAAAATTATTAAAACATGTCCAAATATCAATAAAATATTTCAAAACAGCAGCCATCGCATAATACCCAATAATTAAAATGGCAGTCAAACAAGAAAAATAAACTTAAAAAGTCACCTTTACTTACCCTCTCCAGCAACTCTCCTACTCCTTTCCCTTCCAGGCCAATAGCACTCACCAGAAGCAGCAAGGGCTGCTGAAGCTCTGACCTCACAGTCCTCTTCCTTAGCCCCCACAACCAGTCACTCACACACACACCCCCAATTAGACCCCACGACCAGTCTCTGTCTCTCTCACACCAGTCATCTTCCTGACCAGTCTCTCTCTCTCACACAGAAACACATCACCACCCTGACCAGTCTCTCTCTTAATCACACTCTTAATCACAAGCTCTCAATCACACACACATGCTCTCGCACCCATTCACACCCGCTGTCACCCAGGCACTCATTCACACACAGACACACCAGCTGTCACCAAAAACGTATTCTTCCTTCACTGCATGGATGGGCTCCAGTTCCGCCAAGGCTATACTCCGGTGGGCCTTCTTTTTTCGCCACCTCGGGAATGGGCTCCCGTTGTGGCCTCAATCGGGCTCTGGTTTCCTCTTTGCTGCCATGGGGATAGGCTCCCGTGGTGGCCTCGGTCGGGGTCGGGTTTCCTCTTCGCCGCCACGGGGATGGGCTCCCGTGGTGGCCTGTCGGGTTTCCTCTTTGCCTGTGGCGGCCTTGCTTGGTCGAGGTCAGGTTTCCACTTTGCCGCCACGGGAATAGACTCTCGTGGCGGCCTTGCTTCATCTGAGTTCAACACTTCTATTCTTCCCACCCCACCCCCGGGCTTTCTGATGCCTGCCTCACCGGTCAGTCAAAGGCTTCCTCCCTTCTTCCTACTCCCACTGGCAGGTAGAAGGGAGGAGGCTTCCGATTGGCCTGAGCGGGGACAGGCAGCATGAAGGAGACTTCCCATTGGGCAGTGAGGGTAGGAAGAAAGGAGGCTTCCAATTGGCCCGCGGGGGCTGGATAAAGGGAGAAGGAAAATAAATGGGGCAGTGGGATACTGGGAGACGTGACACACCTGCCGGTGTTTCACGACACACTGGTTGAGAAGCGCTGCTTTAGGAGACAAAAGTTAAGTGCCTAGCACTGATTTTCAACACTAGGCACCTAACTTAGGTGCCCAAACCTAGATGCTGCAATAGCAGGACTAGATCTAGGTGGTCCGATTTTGGCAATTAACATTTAGGTAAATTTTCAATCGCAAACCTAACTGCCTACGTTGAGCTGAAACCTAGCCTGTGCCTACAGTGGCCAAAATCAGGCTGCATTAGTCAGGCATTCAACCATGGCAAAAAATTGACTCCTAAATAACGTAAGGGTGTTTCAGAACAAGTAGATCATCTACAGGCACGAAGACCATGGTAAACTAGAAGCAGCCTTTATTCACTCCATGTAGTTATCAGGCAGACATATCTTGTGTATAAAACCAATACCGCAATCAATTCTAATAGTACTGTTGGTCAAAAACGCCTTCAGCTCTTGGCTGGATTAGGTTTATGAATTCCTCCTGCATCTGACTTTTACGCACAGAAAGCCAGGTTTCATCTTCCCAGAAACCTGCACGAGGAACGAGAAATCGTGTCTTAGTTTAGCCATCAGATGCGTCTGTGCTTCTTAAGGCAGCTGGGCCGGTGGTGCAGATTCCCACAGGAGCCTCGCTACACCCTTTAGAGAAGAAGCTAACTTTTAATTTAAAAGTTATTTTTTCTTTGCTTTCCATTATGGCATGCCTCAGGAGGGGAAGTTCCCTCTCTAGCAGGATATTAGGGCAGCTGGCTGCCTTGCACAGAAGCAAGCCTCAAATTTGCAGAGCAAGGAACTTTTAATTGGAAAAGTTACTTTCTCTTTTAGAGGGTGGAGGGGGTATATTTGAATGCCGTCGGGGGGACGGGGGGGGGGGGGGAAGGGACCATTTCAGCCTCATGGCCCTTGTCTTTAAAAAAAACCTAACATTTCAGAAATGTTCTCATCTAGGAAGGGAAGATGAGCACAGGAGAGGCTGTGGGAGGTGAACTCTAGAGCAGAGCCCCACTGACTCTGCCAGACCTTTAACTACCTCTGAAATCTACTTTTTTTCCGATGAACCATCTTAAAAAAGGGACTTTGTGGTTTCAAAAGTTCATGCACGAATTCATTTTTATGTGGATTCAATGAAGGGTATCCTGCAAAGAAGCAGAAGGAGCCTGTTTTAGGAGAACAGCCACAAGTCTTTAGCAAAAGAAGTGACAAAGGATCACAAAAAATATCCTTGTAGTGAGAGGCTTGCAAAGTATTTTGAAGAAAAAATTGTGAATTTGCAGTGTCATCTTGTTTTTTTATCCACAACAATACCAGAATGTGACTTTACTGATAGGGAGGTTATCCCCACTTGGTCTGAATTTAATGAAGTGTGTCTCCTTGATACAAATCACGTGGCTGGTCAGGTTCAGTGGGCTGCCGATGATCCCTGCCGTTTTGAGTCTGAAAGATTTCTCCTGTCCATTAATAAAAAGGATAGTTAAGCAAACGCTAAGTGAGGGAGTAATGCCAGATTGTTTAAAACTTGCCACAGTGCATCCGGTGCAAAAGAATCTGAATATACCTCGTGATGATTTAACTAACTTTCGCCTAATATCAAATTGCCTGCATTGGCTAAAATAATAGAAAAATGTATCTTGATCCCGCTTGATGAGTTTATGGAGGAAGCATCCATATTGGATGAAAATCAGTTTGGTTTTAGAAAGGGATTTAGTAGGAACATCTGTTGTCTTTGCTTATGGACTCCCTTTATAGGCAAATCGATAACGGGGGAACTGGGTTTCTGGTTCAACTGGATGTCTCCGCGGCATTTGGCACTGTAGATTACAATTTGATGTTGAAACGCCTGCATCAGGTGGGAATACAGAAGGTTTGAGAGTTTTTTGCATGGGAGGAAATCAAGAGTTCAGCAGGGTATGGATGTTTCAGCTGGGAGAACCTTAAACTCGGGGGCACCATAAGGCTCAGCACTGTCTCCTGTGCTGTTTGATATCCTTTTGGCACTGTTTGGTTCTTTTTTGAAAGGTCTGGGAATACTGTACTGTATTTATGCAGACGATGTGCAGTTTTATTATTCCCAATGATTTGAGAGGTTCGGTCAGTTCTCCCCTACTGCTGGGTTGTTTGAGAAAGGTTAGGAGTTCGGGGGTTTGTCTCTTAATGTGGCAAAGCCCAAGATTGTATGGGCTGGGGAAAAAGCTCTGCTGTTGAACTTACAAATTAGTGATGAGGGAAACGACCTTCCAATCTAATTCGAAACCAGGAGTTTAGGGCTTTTATTGGATTCTGCTTTTAACATTTTCCCCACATGTTAGACAGGTGCTAAAGGCTGTGTTTTTTACATTGAAGTGAGTTAGGCCTCTGAAACTTTTATTACCTGTTTCGAACGGTGGTCCATACTGTAGGGATTGGTCATCTTGGGGGGGGGGGGATGTCTGATAAATTTCTAAGACCCTTGCAGCTGGTGCAGCCTGCCGCTGCCAGAGTGATAAGAGGTAGAGGGTACTGGGAACCTATAACCCCAGTTTTAAGGGATTTGCAAGGGCCCCTATAAGGAACCGTTCGTATTTTAAACTTTTGATTATAGTTTATAAACAAATATATTCAACAAGGTCGTGCCCAGTGAAGAATATATTTAAGTGGCATGAGCCCGGGCGGTCATTACGTTCTAAGAGGGCCGGGCCATTGATAATGCCTCATTTTTAGAGTAGAAAACTGATTTTATTCAGAGGCGGGCAGTATCTTCTGCGGCACCAGTATTATGGAATGCACTCCCTAATGCCCAGATTTTAAAAGCCTTGCAGGGGTAAATTTCAGGGGTTACACGTGTGGCTGGGCCCTGTGCGCGCCGCATGCGTTTTCCAAAGGGCCTGGCCATGCGCGTAACTCCCGATACACGCTGAAGTGCCGGGCCTAAAGGAAGGGGCGGGCGGGCCAGGACAGCGCGTGCCGGCAGCTGGCCAGTGCACGGCGTTTACTTCTGCTTCGGAGGAGCAGCAAGTATTAAAATAAAAATATGGGGATAACTAGGGTAGGTTTAGGGGTCAGGGAGGAGAGGGGGAAAGGTGGGTAGGGTTAGGGAAGTTCCCTCCCAGTTCGCTCCTTAATTGAAACAGACTGGGAGGGAACTGGTTTAGGCCAGTTGCGTCGCCACATGTATTATTCAAAAAATTCCCCATCCTGTGCGTGGTGCGGGTCACCTGCCTGCACATGCGTGCGTGCACATTAAAATCCAGAGCGCATGTGTGCACGGGACCCGTATTTTATAACATGCGTGCGCTGACACACGCACGTTATAAAATAGCTGCGTCCATGTGCACGGGCCGGGAACCGTGCGCAAGCACATTTTAAAATCTACCCTTAAGGGTTTACGTTTAGAAAAAGATTTATTAAAGTTTAGAAAGGGAGTGAAAACATTCTTGTTCCAAAAGATGTGTGCCTAGGTTTGTTAGAATTTTAATATCTGATGTTTTATTATATTGTATATTATGTGAGTGTTGTGCTTATTACGTATGTTTGATTGTTAGCTGCACCAAACAATATATAGGAGGTTGTGGGTTAAAAGGACTTTAAGTAAATAAATAAACAGGGGTTGCGTATCATGCTGTGAACGATGAACGCGGTGCTCATCCCTTTGGTCTTATACCTCGTATTGTTCATGCAATGAAGAAAACTTACAGATACAACGCACAATAAAGCTCTGGAATTTGTTGCCAGAGGATGTGGTTAGTGCAGTTAGTGTAGCTGTGTTTAAAAAAGGATTGGATAAGTTCTTGGAGGAGAAGTCCATTCCCTGCTATTAAGTTCACTTAGAGAATAGCCACTGCCATTAGCAATGGTTACATGGAATAGACTTAGTTTTTGGGAACTTGCCAGGTTCTTATGGCCTGGATTGGCCACTGTTGGAAACAGGATGCTGGGCTTGATGGACCCTTGGTCTGACCCAGTATGGCAGGTTCTTATGTTCTTAAAGAAATGTACTTAATACACTACTGGGCTGGTGGGAGTGGCAAAGCTGGAGGGGCTTCCAATTACTTTCTCTCTGAAATGGAAACCGTACAAATTTAGAAGAAATGCGGGAATGTCCGAAAGAGGGACTTGTTTGGTGGCCCTGCTGCTTGACGTCTGCCTTTTCTCTCGTAGATGACAGGATGCCTGGCAGCCTCTGGGGGGGACCCTTGAGGAGTCCCAGGCCCGACGCGCTCTCGCTCTGAGGGCGATTCCACCATGGCTTTGCTTTCCCCAGGAAAGGATGAGCAGTCTGTGGCACCGCTGAGTGTTGTTGCCACCGCAAGTCCGAGTGGGTGTCCTTCAATGAAGAAGCACCCTGTCCTGTTCCCTCGAATGGTAAGGGTTTTCCTCCTCCTCCCTTTACAGCCCTAGAGATTTTATGTTAGAGGGGGTGAAAAGTGCCAGCCTGCTCTGTGTAACTAAGGCTGTCCAGGAAGGGCACCTTCTTCACAATCCAGGTATTTGTCACAGGCCTTAGAGAGAGAAGTTCTCAGTAAAAGGCAGAAGGGGCACTTAGTGAATACCATGGAAAGGGCCACGTCTGCTATTTGTTCACTGTTTTGTGTATACAGTTTTTCTTTTATATTCTGTGGTGAATAATTTTTCTACATAAGGCAAAATTACTTTTTTTTTTTTTTTTAATGTTTTTTGCCTATGGATTTCTCTGCTTTGTTACATGTTTAATGTTTCAGACTTTGGGGCTTTCTAGCGCGCTTCCTGCAGACCTTGGGACTTAGTCGTGGATTAACATTTGTTGTAGTGATTAAACAATATCTCTGTAAACTGCCCAGAGAAGAGGGGCTGATGCAATAAAGTGGGTCCATCCTAGCACACAGGTTAACGAGCGGTTGGACATCCAAAACGCACACCCAAACAACTGCGTAGCTGATAGTGCTCATCCCATGTAAATTCCATGTAGATGAGGCTATTAGCTATTACTCCTGATGCAGTAAATCCCCAGGCACCCAACGCACATTTTCTAACAGGGAAAATTTAAACTGCAGCCCCAGAACTGTGGTAGTCAAACCACGAGCCAGGGGCTCCTGAGAAAATAAAAAATACTGTTCTCTGAGGTTCCTCCACAGAGGAGGAACCACAGACAACAGCAGATCTACTGCTTGTGTTGATTAAGAATTAAAAAATAATGTAATGGATTCATTAAAAAAAAAATGTCTGAATGCACAATATACACACTCCAGGCCAATTTCACCCCTTGCTATTGTGCGTGTATATTGTGTGTGCAAATCAACTGAGGCAGGATAAAATGGACACTCCTGTTGAGCGCCCAGCCATGTCTCCTGGGCACCTGATGCACTGGAGCACGATGGACGCACAATTTCTCCCTAGCGCGTCTTCTTCAACACAGCAGCTCATTTTAATATAGCATCGGGCGCCCAGGAGAGGTGATTGTGCACGCGTTGAGAACACGGGTGCTCAATAGCCTTGCCCGTTTTACCGCACGTTTGATTGCATTAGCCTGAGTGAGGGCAGTGTCCTGCTCTCTTGGCCAGAGGCTAGCACTGCCAAAGCAGAGTCCCATATGAATGAAGAGCATCTAAAGGGCTGGAAGGTGCTGGAGGCGATATGATGGCTCGCTGAGGAAGGGTAGAGGGAAGCCTTGCAAGGCTGGCTGAAGAGATGCATCGTACACCCTGACTGTAAACAGGAGTTGGAGGGTGATGTAGCTGAGAGCCAGATCCGTCAAACCTGTCTGACCATCTTGCAATTCCCATCCCAGACCCAACCTTTTCAAAGGGGTTATTTAGTGGTATAGGCAGAGGGATAATCATTTTGCAATAATTTTCCATAATAAAGTTGCTAGATTGACTGTATCGCGGTGGTTGCTAAGTAACTATATTGTAGTTGCTAGGTGTTTTTAGGAGATACTCCTACAATATGATCTTGTACGAGATACATTTCTTTGATGGATTCTGCATTTGCTCTGCTCTTGTGCTGGTGAGCTGCTGCTGCAGGCGTTGTCCTCTCTGTCTGCTCCTTCCTCTGCTACAGGTGGCACAGAGAAGCGGCCGTCCTCTTCCTCCGAAAGTCCATCTGAAGAAGATCAGAGGCAGGATGGGGAAACCCAAGGGCACCTGTGTCTGTCTGAGCTGGCTGGTCCTACCGACAAGGCAGGAGGCCATTCTCCACCCGGGGAGCCTTGCTTTCTGAAGTCGGATCTGTCTGCGTCCCTCACCACCTGGGTCCAGTTTGAAGAGGCGGCATGGAATGGCTCTGCCCCAGCCCTCCGGCAAACAGGTGGGAAGTAGTGCAAACAGAGCAGACAAAGTTAACCAGTTCTCTTCATCTAGATATTCAGTTGCACGTAACCTTTTAAAATGTGTGAGATTAAATTTAGGGCAGTCATGTATGAGAACAAATTTACTACCTGATACAAAATGGGAGAAAAGCATTAATGAATCTGGCTCTTAGCTAGTTAGAGTTGAATATTGCTCTAAACAGCTACATTTGAAAAGCCCAGCATGGGCACGACTGACCTAGCCCCTTTTTTGCCCAGATAAATCTGTATGCACAGCAATTTTGTGTGCACGAACTTTAGCCAGACAGCGGGGGGATATTTACCAGTTATATTTATGTGGTTAAAAGCCAGTTTTAATCACACATCTTTTGACTATCAGCCCCTTGCTTCCCAGCTCACAACACCTTCAACCAAAGTGCTAGTCATAAACCAGGTCATATGAAGGGTGCCAAATTATTGGAAAAACAGAAGCAGATGGGACGAGCCATGTATGAGATAAAAATATAGAAGCAGTGTGTGTCATGAATTGGATGTCACATATACAGCGCTTGGTAGATTTTGTGCATACAATAGAAATAACTTGGCAAACAGCTAAAGCAAAATGTATTGGGCCATACAGGAAAGATATCGTGACACCGAGAATCTGCCACCACTGAACCAAAATGGGCACGCGTCTGCACTGCACTTGTATGTCAGTGTCTTCCTGTCCGTCACTGCCAGGCAGTAGTGGGTGAGTTTTGGAGAACAGTCATGGATTGTTGACATGGGTGACAATGTCCCAGCCCAAAAGAATTTACCAGCAGGGAGGGCAAGCGACTCGCTGAATATCAAGCAGACATTGCTGGACCTGATGTTTGAAAGCACCCTGCTGTGCCCTCCACACCACACACAGGCGTTCAGAGCTGTTCTAGGGCTCTGTCTGAGCCTTCTGTCCTATTGACCAGATCTCCAGGAATTAAAGCTTGAGCCCTCATCCCAGCCCTTTGGAGGCTGGGGGCAGGGGACTGGCTTAGCTTGGATCCCTTCTGCATTTTCAAACTATTATTTTGTGTGGCAGGAGGAGGGGGATGGTCCGGGCTCCCTGGCAACCCATTCCTCCATACTCTGCATAACAAAGGGGGAGGTGTCTGCGACTTGGATAGCTTAACTCATGTCCTGTCAGCAGTGTATGTCCTCCCCCTTCCCCGGCAGGAGGCCTGAAGGATGAGACCTGATTGTATGGCAACCCCCTTCTCTCCCTCCCTCTCTACGCCAATTCCCAATTTCCTCCTGCCAATTCTGATTCTGCTCCAGGCTGAAGAGAGCTGGCATCACAGACAATTCATATCAGATGGTAGCATTCCTTTTAACATCACATTTCTGGCACCCAGACTGCATCATCAATGCGACTGAATCCCTGCTGGGCAGAGCGAGGCACAGGGGCATAAAAGGCTCGAGTCGCTTTAAGGCTGGAAGAAGCTCAGTGATTTGGGCCCTCCGGCACTTGCCTAGTATCACATTGCTAAGATTGGAACTGAGACTCATGTTTCATAAACACGTACTAAAGGAGAGCTGCTTGATATAGTGGATATTCAGAAAGCTTCTGACTCCTCGTGGGGTAGGAGACATTGTCCTATTGTGGACTGGTAACTGGTTAAAAGGCTGGAAACAGAGCAGGACTAAATAATCGGTTTTCCAAATGGAGAAAGGTCCTTCGTGGAGAACCACAGGGATCGGTCCTGGGACCTGTGCTGTTTAACATATTCATAAATGATCTGGAAAAAGAACGAGTGAAGTGATCAGATTTGCAGATGACCCAAAATTATTCAAAGTTGTTTAAAAAAAGAAAAGTGAATTTTGAGAAAATGCAGAAGGACCTTGTGTGATTGGGAGACTGAGCAACTGAATGGCAGATGAAATGTATTAAAGAAAAATGCAGAGATGCACATAGCGAAAAATAATCCCAACTACAGGTATATGATGCTGGGTTCTGAGTCACTACCCAGGAAAAGGACCTTGGAGTCCTTGTGGACAATACATTGAAATCCTCAGCTCAAGGAACAGTGGCAGTCAAAAAAGTGAATTGAATGTTAGGAATAATCCAAAAAGAAATGAAGAATTAAACCCAAAATATCTTATTGCCTCTGTATCGCTCCATGGTACAACCTCATCTTGAGTATTGTGTGCAGTTCTGGTCACCCCAACTAAAGAAAGACAGAGAAAAACTAAAAAAGATGCAGAGGAAGGTGATGGAAATGATAAAGGGGATAAAATATCTTTACTGTGATGAGAGGCTATGCCGGCGCGGGCTCTTCAGCTTGGAAAAGAGACAGCTAGCTGAGAGGGGACAGGATAGAAGTTTATAAAATCACGAGTGGCTGGGTAAGTAAGGGATAGTTATTTACCCTTTCAATTAATGCTAAAACAAATGGACACTCCATGAAACGAACCAGAAGATTGAAAACAAATAATAGAAAGTGCTTTTTCACTCAGCGCATGATCAAGCTGTGGAATCTGTGGTCGGAGGACGTGATCAAGGGGAGTAGCACAGGGGGTTTAAAAAAGGTTTGGACGAGTTCCTGGAGAAAAAGTCCCTAGCACATTATTAGTCAGGAAGACTAAAGAAAGCCATTGCTATCCCTGGGCGTGAGTAACAGGAATTGGATTACTTTATGGGATCTGCCGGGTACTTGTGACCTTGAGTGGCCTCTGTCAGAGACAGGATGCTGGGCTCGATGGATCTTGGACTGACCCAGCCTGGCACTTCTTAGGTTCTTACGAGATTCAGTGATTCACCCGACGTCACATAGAGAGTCGGTGGCAGAGCTGGGAGTAGAACTTGTGTCTGAGACTCTTCCTGTTTCTGCTGTCTTGTTTAGTAAAGCTTCAGTACTAATAGAATGTAAATAATTCAGTCAGCACATTCATTAAGATCTGATTTTTCTCTCACCCCTGAGCTAATTATTGTTTCTTTCCGTTTGGGTTTGCATTTATAAAGTGCCTTAAGTGGTATACCACAAAAGAGCAATAAATAGGCAGGAGAAATTAAGAAATCTAAAATCCATATCCACACCCTCCTCAATCCCAACCCCACCTCAGAATTCCCAAAGGTTTGACAGTTTTGAAAGCTGCTCCTATCACCATGAACTGCTCTGCTGATGGCTAAGCCCCCAACGTGATAATATCTAATGCAGGTCCTGAAGAGCGGGCTCAGGGAGAGAGGACTTTAAAACCTGCAGCACACCCAGGGCTGCTTTTAGGGATGAGCGAGCAGGGTAATTGCTTGTGGTCCCCCCTTTGGCAAGGCATCAGGGTGCTTGGTATTAACTGGGCTCACTCTTTATGTCTGCGGGGGAGGACCTCTGTGTTTGTGTAATACCCACTGCCAGAACATCTTCTGCTCCAAAAAGACTCGGAATATGTAGGAAATAAAATAGATTGGGACAAAAAAAAAAGAGAGCAGGAAGCAGCAGAACGGAGATGCAGGTGAGTTTGTGACTGCTTTGAACTGTTTCTGCTTCCTGCTGCTTGCTTTCCCCTGACAGAATAACAGGCTGTAACACATTGAAGGATGAATAATGGAGATATAGCTGCATTTCCCTTTTGAAGAATGCTCTCCCAGGATTAACTGTGCCAGGGTTCCCACAGATGCAGAAAAGGAGGCTGAATGTACTGCAGACACCTGGAGCCCTCAGCACAGCGGGGCGACCCACTCTCCCATGGCTTAAGAGACCTTCATAGATTGCCTAATTTAACCAAGAGTGCATGAGAATAATGATAATGCTGTCGTATAGATCGAACATCACAGTTTCCATCCCAGAGGTGGCTGATTACCTGTTGCTGAAGTATTCACTTGCAAAGAGCACCGAAATCCTGTTTGAAGGAAAAGTGCTGTATATAAATTCTAATTATTATTTAAAACTGCAAGTCGCAAAGCAGTCCTGAATCATTTACTCTTTTGGTCTTACCCCTAAAAACATCAGACAGGAATGGTCTCGCATCCGGTACCTATGGGAGACGCTCTCTGACCTCTGAGAGCAGTTGGACAACCCATTCAGAGGACACCAGCAGTCCCAGCATTGCCCCGTCCTACACAGACCTTCGGTCTGCAATGCTCGAGGAGGCGTCCAGTGGAGGGGCCTCGGGACCAGAGTCTGTGGGTAAGTCAGTGACTCAAAATCTCATTCCTGTATGATCTGATCCCTCTCGTCAGGTTCACCCAGCCGGACTCTTACCTTGAGGAGACTGCAAGAAATGCAAGCTGCAGCCAAGAGGACTGTGTCTGTAAGAGTGTCTCTTCCAAATGCACCTGTTTCACAGACGATGCTCTGATTCCATAAGATTCATTTTATCTCCAAGTTATCCCAGAGTCTCAGCCATGCTTCCATCTCCTGTACGATGCCAGTTTCTAAAGCTAGATTATTTTCCTTTCTTTGAAAACCACAAATGCCAGACTGTTGTCAGCAGGTGTCTTATGTGTAATGGGGCAAATGGGATTGGATCCTAGGGGCTGTGGTGCAGTTCTCTACAAAAGTCACAGCTCAGCCTTCCTGGTAATAGGTAATGGGGGCCAGTTCTGATCCAAGGAGTCTCGTGCTACACCAGTGGCACTGATAGGGAAGTGAGAGCACATGCTGCCAGGGGCGTTACCCTGTGCCATCTTTCCCTGCGGCGGCCAAAATCCAAAGTCCCTTTTGTTGTCGTCATAAGCTGCAGACTATATTGGAAGTTGAATGCTTTTCTTTGTAGCAGCACTAGGAAAATATATTTCGTGATTTCATTTGGCAGCTAAACCACAGAACGGCAATCCATGGTACCTTGCGCCTCTGGCAGCTGTCCGCTTGTCATGCAATCTGTCCTGCTGCACTGTCTTGGTAGGATGCTCTGTCTTCAGCCCAGGAGGTGATTAGCTCAAGCTGAGCACCCGTTGTAACTGCCATAGCTCATCCTGTGCAGGACGTAGCCCTTGAATAAACCCCCTGATATCCTACTGCCTGCTGCTCTGGCCTTATAACACAATGGAGGCCATGCCTCACCTATTCTTTGTCTCTTCCGCACCCAGGTCTGTGTACTTGTTGCCAGTGGTTTCTCTAATGGTGTAAGAGATGTCCTCACACTGCTTGGGTTGGCTTTGCAATGCTGCTTGCTACAGTTGGTAGAAAAGTGGCTAAATATGAGGTGGGAGAGGGTTAAAAATAGGGACTCATGACGCCATAGTGCAGGTCCCGAATGGATTGGAAGCTCAAGGGAAGGTATAGGAAACTGTCAGCGAAAGAAGAAAAAAAAATCCAGCTCCCCTGCCACATCCTGTATGTTCACTGGCATATAAAAGCATTTCCAGGACCTACTAGGCCTGGTGTGGTGGTAAAATCACGCCTTAGTAATGGGGAGCCTGTGACACGAGTGGCATAACCAGCTCTAGCAGCTCTCAGAGGTCTCCAGAGTGACCAGTAAATTAAATGCTCCTGACACTGACACCCCCCCCCCCCCCCCCCCATAAACAGGCTCAGGCCAGCACTGCATGGCACCCAAGCTCAAAAACTTCCCTCCACCATCTCAACCCGATTTTAAAGGTTTGCTGAACCTCAGGGCTAGTTCAGTGAAAGGATTAATACTTTGCTGCTAGGCAGGTAAGGCGAATTCTGGAGTAGTTTGACTCCTGCTGTTGGAGTAAAGGTTTGGTATTTTGGGGGTGGAG
The DNA here is from genome assembly GCF_901001135.1 of Rhinatrema bivittatum. Taxonomy (NCBI): domain Eukaryota; kingdom Metazoa; phylum Chordata; class Amphibia; order Gymnophiona; family Rhinatrematidae; genus Rhinatrema; species Rhinatrema bivittatum. The sequence continues at coordinate 6,828,023 of NC_042618.1, read as the reverse complement.
AGAGGCCGGCACTGACAGACTTGAACGGCTGGCCCCTAGTGACTGAGAGAGAACAGGTTCAGAGGGAGTGTCGCCCATCTCTACAGATACAGCACTGCTGCTGTTAACAATGCACGACTGGGCAGGCTCTCCGCAACCACATAGTACCCTGATAGGGAGCTCTAATACCAGGCCCCTCACCTCTTTAGAAACCTTCCCATCCGCATGCTAATGCGACCTGGACGGAGATAGCTGTGCCACCAAGGCCTCAAAGCACCCTGGGCAAACCCAAAGTCTCAACGTCGGAAGTGTCCCACTCTACACTGCCCAGAATCAATGAGCATCACCTGCTCCTCTCCAAGATTTGTTTCTTTAGACCTTTAAAATAACTGAATTTTTGCCAGGCTTGGATTTATTTCTCTAAACTCGAGCTTTGAGCAGTGAGGGGGAAATGTGGAAAACAGGATTTACATTCAGACAGCATCCAACAAGGCATTTATCTGTGCAGTCTGGGTAAACAAGCATCGGGGTAACTTGCTTGATGCGGCGGTTACTACCCTTAACCATTAAGCCTTATGATTTACCTTTGATGCAACTCCAACATTACTCTCTGCATCAGCGGCAGGGGGTGGCAGGAAATTTGAATCAAACAGTTACCAACAAGGGCCCTGAACTTGGTGGTTGGTGAAACAGATAAGTATGGGAAAATAATGAAAGAGATAAGGATGGGAAAATAAGGGGAATGGAACAACTCCCCTATGAGGAAAGACTAAAGAGGTTAGGACTTTTCAGCTTGGAGAAGAGACGGCTGAGGGGGGATATGATAGAGGTGTTTAAAATTATGAGAGGTCTAGAACAGGTAGATGTGAATCGGTTATTTACTCTTTCGGATAATAGAAGGACTAGGGGACACTCCATGAAGTTAGCATGTAGCACATTTAAAACTAATCGGAGAAAGTTCTTTTTTACTCAACGCACAATTAAACTCTGGAATTTGTTGCCAGAGGATGTGGTTAGTGCAGTTAGTGTAGCTGTGTTTAAAAAAGGATTGGATAAGTTCATTACCTGCTATTAAGGTCACTTAGAGAATAGCCACTGCCATTAGCAATGGTTACATGGAATAGACTTAGTTTTTGGGTACTTGCCAGGTTCTTATGGCCTGGATTGGCCTCTGTTGGAAACAGGATGCTGGGCTTGATGGCCCCTTGGTCTGACCCAGTATGGCATTTTCTTATGTTCTTATAAGTATGGGAGTTTGCTGGGCAGACTGGATGGGCCGATTGGTCTTTTTCTGCCGTCATTTCTATGTTTCTATAATACTCTGAGCCTTGCCCGATAAAGCCACATGGTTTAAATAAAAATGAAGAGGGGCAAAGCCGCAGCCAGGTGATTTGGCACCTATGCCCAAATGAAAAAGTGCGCCCTCACCCTGAACACAACATAAACACCACGAGCTGCGAAACGCTGTTAAATGTCTTTGATTTTAACAGTGGGGGGGGGGGGAGGGGCTTTGATTTTTATTGTGACCCATGGGTTTTCTCCTGCTCCTTCGGGCTTCCAGCTCACTTGGAACCAGCACAGAGATCCTGGCTCCAGGAGCCTTCACTCACAATTACCGGGCATCTTTTTTTTTCCCCTCCCAACTTGCGGTGTACGTTCTGGGCTGGGGGCCATGCAATCATGGGCCCCCAATCCAACCACGAGGTGTCACCCTTCTCCCGGCCACACCCTCCCCACACACAATTACAAATTATGCATTTATAATACTAGATTTTACATGAAAAGGACATTCTTAGGTAAAACAAATCACAACAACATATATTATATTTACATGCATTGCGGTGGTGCCAACCAGAAAACCTTTAAAAACAGACACTTGGACCCATATGGAATGAAGCCTATGGTAGTGCATGTTAGGTGTATTTATTTATTTACTTTAAAAATATGAGTTACCCGCCTCTCCAATGATCGTAGCAGGATACAGATAAAACATACATAATAAAAAACGGTAGGCTTGGCCCTCACAAAGCCATGAGTACACTGAATTACAATTACAATGTACTAAATCTCATATACCAAAAGAACATTAACTGCCAGCATATAAAAAGTAAGTAGCTACCTATGAAAGGGCAACCCTGCAAATACTACACCAGGCCCTGAAACACCAATACCCCTCCTATTAGGAAAATAGAACAAGCCAGGCTGCTATGGATCTCCACACAGACACTAGGTGCCAGCAGAACACCTCACTTCGTTCACACATGCTGAACAGACACGCCCTCACCAAATCGTGAACAGAGAGACCATAACGTTTAAATAGAAACATGCAGACCAAAACTGAACTGGAAACCACTACAAGACAGATTCTGTATGCAGTGCAACTATGGAAAAACAGAAACATCACCATCCCTCATAAAACATCAAACAAAATCAGGAAATATAAATTATAACAGTAAAACCATACTAATGAAAATGATAAAGATTTCCAAAAACTGACAAAGAGAACTTCTAATATTTAAAACCTCTTATCTGTATCCATTTCCAAATGTCCATAAATATTTCAAAACAGCTGATACATCAAATAACATCCAATAATTAAAACTAATGATAAAAAAAATCCCCTACTGTTCATAGCTGGGAAATTTTGATTTTCAGAGGCCCTGAGCGTGTCATGAATTAGCAGGGAGTGGGGTGGGGGTTGTTGTATACAAACTCTCTCTCTCACTTGCTCAATCATCTACGCACACATACTCGCTTGTTCAGTCTCCTGTGCTCAGTCACACACAGTCATGCGCACTCATTCACACATGCTCATAAGCTCTCTCTAACCCATGCTTAACCCTATATACACATATGCTTATTTGTGCTCTTATGCTCAACTATATGCGCACATGTTTGTTCACTCTCACATGCTCAATTCATGCATGTTCATACGTTCTTACACATGCTCATACTCACACATGTTCAGTCATACACACATGTTCATATGCTCTCTCACATGTTCAATAATACGTGCTCCTACGCCGTCTCGCATGCTCAGTCATGTACACACACACAACAGGCTCTCACATCCGAGCCACATTGCTCTTCATTGCTGTTGCTTGAGGCCCTGCTGCACTACTCCTCACTGCCGGGCTGGGAGAGGAAAGAGGAGGAAGTTAGTGGTTTTCATGGCCCCCGCAGGCCGCACTGCTTTTCATTGCTGGGGCGGGGAATGATCCCGAGTGTGGGCCCTGCTGCTTTGCACTATCAGGGTGGGGAGGAGGAGACGAATGTATTTTGTGGTGCTGCTCTTCATTGCTGGGGCGGGGAGGGATCAGAAGTGCACGCCACGCTGTTCTTCATTGCCGGAGCAGCAGGAGGGAAGAGGAGACTGATAGTTTTTGTGGCCCCATGGACCACTGCTCTTTACTGCCAGGGCAGGGGGAGGGAGGAGGCAGCCCATAGTCTTCACACGACGGCGCCCCTGGTGGATATCGTCTCTGGCCAAGGCCATATAGACAATTCTCTGTCAAAATAGGCAACTCTGAATCTTCCCACTTCAGCCTTTCGCAAGGAGTTCCACAAGGATCCTCCCTCTCATCTACCCTTTTCAATATATACCTTATCCCCCTCTGCCAGCTCCTATCCAGCCTTGGCCTCAAATTCTATATATAGACGATGTGCAAATCATCATACCCATACAAGAATCCATCTCCAAAACATTAAAATTCTGGGAGAAGTGTCTCGCTTCCATAAACTCCTTACTTACAAATCTCCACCTTGCCCTCAATACCAACAAAACAGAACTGCTCCTCATATCAAACCATCAAACTCCAAACTCCACTCTCTCTTGCGACCCAGCACTCAGCTCTATTTCCTCACACCCCTTTGCACAAGATCTCGGTGTCCTGATTGACCAGCACTTAAACTTCAAAAAGCACGTCAACACTATCCTCAAGGAAGGCTTCTACACGCTCAATATCCTAAAAAAGCTCAAACCCTTACTCCATACCCAGGATTTCCGCACCGTTATCCAGGCGACACTCACATACAAAATGGACTACTGTAATTCTCTACTCCTTGGGCTACCTTATTCCACCATAAAACCCCTTCAAATGCTGCAGAATGCCGTCGCTAGAACCATCACAAATGCCTGCAAATTCGACCACATTACCCCCTCCTTAAGGAGCTCCATTGGCTCCTAATCCCTTCACGCATCATCTACAAAACCCTTACCATTATTCATAAATCCTTATACAACCACAATTCCAACTGGCTTGACAAGCCTTTCCACTTCTTACCCCACAACCGCACTACCAGAGCAACAACCAAAGGTACCCTCCACATCCCATCCCTTAAAAATGCACACCTTACCTCCACTAGGGATCGTGCCATCTCTATTGCTGGCCCCTGCCGCTGGAACTCACTACCCTCAAATCTCTGCCTTGAGCCTTGTTCCATCAAATTCAAGAGAAAGCTGAAAACCTGGCTCTTCAAACAGGCATTCCCAGATTAGGACCTCAGCCCCCTCTATCCATTGCTCTTATTATGCCTCCAATTCAATACCCATTTTCTAACATTTTAACTTGCTCTCAGTTGGATTTCCTGTTTTCTGTATATTATTCTTTCTCGTTACGTTCCTTCAGCCCACTGCCCAGTCCGTTTGATGTAATTTTCTACCTGCAGTTTGATGTAAACCGATATGATGTTTCTACTAATATCGGTATAGAAAAGCCATTAAATAAAATAAATAAATAAATATTGGCCATAGGTTAGCTACGACTCTGAGGAGGGAGCAAAACCATTAAATGAAATTCATCTTCACAGCATCTGCTTATCAAACATGGTATTATGGGAGCAGAAGGAGCCAGAGCAGTACATGAACAAAACAGTACTTGCACAAACCTACATAATCGGCAACAGAGGGTCAATAACAAATTGTTGAAGCCATTTAAAACTGCTGACTTTACAGTCACTGAGAGCTTCTCAGACCTTTATTTTCTGTCAAAAAAAACCAAACAAACCTAGAAAAACTTGGGGGATCTCAGGAGCAGTTTCTTCCAGTTAAGGCATTGATTGGTTCCCCGAGGAAGGGACCTTTTCTAGTCTGAAAGTTGCACCTGTGAAGGTTCACTCAGCCGATTCTTTAACTGGTTTTATTCTCTTTTCTATGCCTCCCTCTGCTACTGACTGAGTTGTTCATGCTCAACCCATGGGGGCATCGTGCACAAGTCAGGATCAGCTCTGATGCAAGCTGGGAGTGGTTCTTCAAGCGATATACGGCAGCTCTGTAACTTAACAGTAAATAGCAGAAGAACTGTGCAGCCCTCCTGCTTAAAGCAGGGTATGGGGCTGAGTGCAGAGCGTCTCCATCACGGGGTGGAGAACAATTTAGGACCATTGTAATTAATCAGCAGGTCTGAGGATAATATCAATATTAGCACTCTGGGAGCCTTCCTTTTCATGCAGTGCCTGCAAATCTGGGTCAGAGGAGGAAGGTCACCCGGAGTGGTGGTAACCAGATGGTCTGTCTGGAGCTGTAGAAGCTGAGATGCTGTTTGTTCACTTGCTCAGACAGCTGGTGCTGGGTAAGTTTCCATGTCCAGTACAGCCAATAGCAACAGCAAGACCTCTCCACTGTCAGGTGCTAATCCAAAGCCAGTTGTAGGCAGGGCTGTGCTGCTTTCGAATTTCTCAGGAGCTAGTTCGAGGCCATTCGTCTTCATTTCAAATTCGACATTAGCCAGCACTCAAGAAACAGAAGATTTGTGCAACACCGAAGTAACATATGATCAAATGTTATGTGAAATCATGTCACACTAGTAGTGGGAACCCCAGTGCCATGAAGTCCTGCTCTGTGAGAGAATCCATTGCACGTCTTCACCAAGAGGGTTTTGGAGGCGATGTGAAGAGTCCAAGGTTTCTCTGCCAGTCAGGAGAAATCTCTCTGTGTGACCTTTGGCTCTCTGTGTCTCAGCTCAGTGATACTGATTCTCCAGTGTCATGCCATTTTCCTGTGGCTCAAGGTAACTTTAGCTGAATAACAATAAAGCAGACAACGAGACGTTCTTACACACCAAAAAATTGCACTCTGATTACTGCCTCTTTCTTGCACGGGTACAAGTAAGCTATTTTCTAAGTCAACTTGATTAATAGCAGTTAATGGACTTCTCCTCCAAGAATTTATCCAAACCTTTTTTAAACCCTGCTACACTAACTGCACTAACCACATCCCCTGGCAACAAATTCCAGAGTTTAATTGTGCGTTGGGTGAAAAAGAACTTTCTCTGATTAGTTTTAAATGTGCCACAGGGTAACAGCGCACTGCACCACCAGGCTTCAATATCTGTGAATGGAGATGGGGCTTCAGGACAGACAGTGCTGGGCCAAAACAGCTGCACTTACAGATGTGCTAGCACCGGAAACATAGAACAGAGCAGCAGATAAGGACTAGGGATGTGAATCGGGCTTTGGACGATTGAAAATATCGTTGATATTTTCAAAATCGTCAGAAATCGGGGGCTCCCCTGAAATGATAGGAAAACCCCATGATATTGATCGTGGGGGTTCTCTTATCGTTTGGGGGGAGGGCAGGAAAAACAGCACACAAAAATAACCCCTAAACCCACCCCGACCCTTTAAAACTAATCCCTTTGCTTCCCCCACCCCACCCCCGCAAAAACATTTTACAGGTACCCGGTGGTGCAGTGGGGGTCCCGGGAGTGATCTCCTGCTCTCGGGCCGTCGGCTGCCACTAATAAAAATGGCGCCGATGGCCCTTTGCCCTTACCATGTGACAGGGTATCCGTGCCATTGGCCGGATACCCTGTCACACTGGATGGCCCGTGCCATTTTTAAAGATGGCGCTGGCCATCCAGTGCTCCCTCTATGTGACAGGGGCCAGCCAATGGCACGGATACCCTGTCACATGGTAAGGGCAAAGGCCATCGGTGCCATTTTTATTAGTGGCAGCCGACGGCCCGAGAGCAGGAGATCGCTCCCGGGACCCCCACTGGACCACCAGGTACCTGTATAATGTTTTTGGGGGGGTCGGGGGTGGGGGAAGCAAAGGGATTAGTTTTAAAGGGTTGGGGTGGGTTTTTTGTTTATCGGCTCAGGCCCGATGAAAAAAAAAACACATGTGAATCGGAACCGGAATCCAAACCAATTCCAGTTCCGATTCACAGATAAGGACTGTCAGGTCCTTCTGATTTGCCCAAGTTCCTTTCTGTTTCAGTGTTTTAAAAGAGGCACTGGTTGATCTGAGGGTTGCCCCTCCCTTCTTCGCAGCTAAGCATCTTCTGTGCTTATCCTTGGCTTTTACAAATCCTGTTGCTTGTTTTGTCTCCGCCACCTCCCCTGCAAAGCCATTCCATGCATCTGCCACTCTTTCTGAGAAGAAATATTTCCTCACATTAACTCCTGAGCCTGACCCCTTTGAGGATCATGACTTATAGTAACATAATAATGATGGCCCATCAAGCTTCTTATGGTGGTAACTGCCGCACCGTGTGGCTTACCCCCATGTTTCTGTTAAGGATAGTAACTGCCGCACCGTGTGGCTTACCCCCATGTTTCTGTTAAGGATAGTAACTGTCACACTGTGCAGGTTATCCCCATGTTTCTGTTAAGGATAGTAACTGTCGCACTGTGCAGGTTATCCCCATGTTTCTGTTAAGGATAGTAACTGTCGCACTGTGCAGGTTATCCCCATGTTTCTGTTAAGGATAGTAACTGCTGCTCCGTGCAGGTTACCCCCATGTTTCTGTTAAGGATAGTAACTGTCGCACTGTGCAGGTTACTCCCATGTTTCTGTTAAGGATAGTAACTGTCGCACTGTGCAGGTTATCCCCATGTTTCTGTTAAGGATAGTAACTGCTGCTCCGTGCAGGTTACCCCCATGTTTCTGTTAAGGATAGTAACTGTCGCACTGTGCAGGTTACTCCCATGTTTCTGTTAAGGGTAGTAACTGTCGCACTGTGCAGGTTATCCCCATGTTTCTGTTAAGGATAGTAACTGCTGCTCCGTGCAGGTTACCCCCATGTTTCTGTTTAAGGGTAGTAACTGCTGCTCCGTGCAGGTTACCCCCATGTTTCTGTTAAGGGTAGTAACTGTCACACTGTGCAGGTTATCCCCATGTTTCTGTTAAGGATAGTAACTGTCGCACTGTGCAGGTTACCCCCATGTTTCTGTTAAGGATAGTAACTGTCGCACTGTGCAGGTTACCCCCATGTTTCTGTTAAGGGTAGTAACTGCCGCTCCGTGCAGGTTACCCCCATGTTTCTGTTAAGGATAGTAACTGCTGCTCTGTGCAGGTTACCCCCATGTTTCTGTTAAGGGTAGTAACTGTCGCACTGTGCAGGTTACCCCCATGTTTCTGTTAAGGATAGTAACTGTCGCACTGTGCAGGTTACCCCCATGTTTCTGTTAAGGGTAGTAACTGCCGCTCCGTGCAGGTTACCCCCATGTTTCTGTTAAGGGTAGTAACTGTCGCACTGTGCAGATTACTCCCATGTTTCTGTTAAGGGTACTAACTGTCGCACTGTGCAGGTTATCCCCATGTTTCTGTTAAGGATAGTAACTGTCGCACTGTGCAGGTTACCCCCATGTTTCTGTTAAGGGTAGTAACTGCTGCTCCGTGCAGGTTACCCCCATGTTTCTGTTAAGGGTAGTAACTGCTGCTCCGTGCAGGTTACCCCCATGTTTCTGTTAAGGGTAGTAACTGCTGCTCCGTGCAGGTTACCCCCATGTTTCTGTTAAGGGTAGTAACTGCTGCTCCGTGCAGGTTACCCCCATGTTTCTGTTAAGGGTAGTAACTGCTGCTCCGTGCAGGTTACCCCCATGGTTCTGTTAAGGATAGTAACTGTCGCACTGTGCAGGTTATCCCCATGTTTCTGTTAAGGATAGTAACTGTCGCACTGTGCAGGTTACCCCCATGTTTCTGTTAAGGATAGTAACTGTCGCACTGTGCAGGTTACCCCCATGTTTCTGTTAAGGGTAGTAACTGTCGCACTGTGCAGGTTATCCCCATGTTTCTGTTAAGGATAGTAACTGTCGCACTGTGCAGGTTACTCCCATGTTTCTGTTAAGGATAGTAACTGTCGCACTGTGCAGGTTATCCCCATGTTTCTGTTAAGGATAGTAACTGTCGCACTGTGCAGGTTACCCCCATGTTTCTGTTAAGGATAGTAACTGTCGCACTGTGCAGGTTATCCCCATGTTTCTGTTAAGGATAGTAACTGTCGCACTGTGCAGGTTACCCCCATGTTTCTGTTAAGGATAGTAACTGTCGCACTGTGCAGGTTACCCCCATGTTTCTGTTAAGGGTAGTAACTGTCGCACTGTGCAGGTTATCCCCATGTTTCTGTTAAGGATAGTAACTGTCGCACTGTGCAGGTTACCCCCATGTTTCTGTTAAGGGTAGTAACTGCCGCTCTGTGCATGTTACCCCCATGTTTTTGTTAAGGGTAGTAACTGCCGCTCTGTGCATGTTACCCCCATGTTTCTGTTAAGGGTAGTAACTGCCGCTCCGTGTGGGTTAGCCCCATGTTTCTGTTAAGGGTAGTAACTGCCGCTCTGTGCAGGTTACCCCCATGTTTCTGTTAAGGGTAGTAACTGCCGCTCCGTGCAGGTTACCCCCATGTTTCTGTTAAGGGCAGTAACTGCTGCTCTGTGAAGGTTAACCCCATGCACCCGTTTCTTCATTTCCGTCCTCTAGCCTTTAGAGAGCCACAGTGTTTATGTCATGGCCCTTTGAAATCTTTGACTTCTTTTTCTAGCACTTCCTTTCTGCCCCAAAATGTTTGTTTCATGTGTAAATGTGCATTATTAACACCTGAGAGGCCTTTGAATGACACAATCCTATTCCCCTTATCTGTGGTGAAAGCAACTAACTTACTTATTTACTTACTTACTTACTTATTTATTTGAGGCTTTTATATACCGATAATCGTTTAGTAACATCACATCTGTTTACATTCAACAGGAACTCACAACAGCGCTATGCAATAGCAGCAGTGTTTACAGATAACTATTAAACTTGAGATAAATAACAGTTCTGTACAAGGTATGAGGAATTAAACTTGAGGTAGATACAGTTCTGTACAAGGGATGAGGAAAGCAAGATACAGGTAATCGCAGCAGAGTTTACAGATCACAATAAACTTGAGATAACAGTAAGCTTGAGATAAATGACAGTTCTATACAGTGAATGAGGAAAGCAAGATAGAGAGTAGAAATTAACTTCTACAAGAGAGTTATATGTAAGAGAACTACCAAAATTTAAGGCAATAATATATTAACTGGCAGGTTAAGTCTCGTGGAGCAGGTAGGAGAGGAAGAGAGATGGGAAATGGTCCATACTTAGTCCGGATCTGGTACTCTCCACCTTCACGTGCAGGCAACCTGCTCTCTCATTCCAGGGGAGAAAGAAGAGGGGCCAGGCTTGTTCCACCCTCCAATGTGAGGAAGCCGGGCTGCGCAGCTGAGCTCCGGCATGGGATTGTGCAGTTTGAGGAGTAGTAGATTGCAGGTACTTTTTACATCCAGTTTCTTAACTTACAATTAGTGGTAAACAAGGAAACACAACCCGCCAGGAGATCCACGCTTGTTCCTGTGATGGACTTTGATTGACAGTACAGGCTGTATCCACAAAAGCAGACCCATGTGTCTCCGAGGCACTGAAGGGCAGAACGAATGGAGCAAACAGGTGGAGGAGAGAGGAGCTGGGTCCCAGCCTCCTACAGGGACGAGGGCGAGAGCGGAAGGAAAGGAGCAGATTGCGACTCTCTCTTTGGCCCCCAAAGCCCGAGAATTCCAGCAGTCCAGAGGGGGGAAGGAAGGGGATGAGTCCTTTGTGGGATTACTCACAGGGCAGCTGCCCTGTGGTTTTCCTGTGGCTCGTACCAGCAAGCGGGGCTGGACACATCAGCTTAGGTGCCTGGGAACAGAGAGGAAAGAATTATGAAGATCTGGGCAGGTAGGGCATCTCTCTCCCTTCATTATCCTCTTCCTGTAACCTTTTTGGCTTTCTCTTCAGATGTTGGGTTGTAAATACCACTTTCACTCATAAGAACATAAGAACATGCCATACTGGGTCAGACCAAGGGTCCATCAAGCCCAGCATCCTGTTTCCAACAGTGGTCAATCCAGGCCATAAGAACCTGGCAAGTTCCCAAAAACTAAGTCTATTCCATGTAACCATTGCTAATGGCAGTGGCTATTCTCTAAGTGAACTTAATAGCAGGTAATGGACTTCTCCTCCAAGAACTTATCCAATCCTTTTTTAAACACAGCTATACTAACTGCACGAACCACATCCTCTGGCAACAAATTCCAGAGTTTAATTGTGCGTTGAGTGAAAAAGAACTTTCTCCGATTAGTTTTAAATGTGCCCCATGCTAACTTCATGGAGTGTCCCCTAGTCCTTCTACTATCCGAAAGAGTAAATAACCGATTCACATCTACCCGTTCTTTTAAGTGTGTTTCAGAGGCACTTTCACTGCACCAGGACAGCTGCCTTGTTTATTGGACTGATTTCATACACTATCAGGTCTGTTCAGAATCCTGGCTGGGGAGTTTCATTTGCAAACGCAAATCATAAGCTTCATGCATTGGAACGGTAACCCTTGACTCTTCTTTGGTGACCTTTTTAGTTTTTACATTTTTAAATGGTCAAAGATGGCAATCATATTACTTTAATCAATTTTACAACTAAGTACGCCCAGCTTGGGCATCACTGCAAAGAGAATGCAAAGGATGCTGACCTGTTTGCTGCTCTAAAGTGTTGCCCTTCCACTCTGCTCATATACTCGGATATGGTAGGGTCTGTCTGCCGCACCCACTGCCTTCCTGCGGGGAGGGCTAGCAGCCTGGCTCCCACGCCGGCCAAGACTGTATTTAGTTTATGGCTCCGTACCTCTATGAAAGAAGCCTTGGTTAGCAAGGATGGCAGAGTTTTAGAAAGATGAAAAATGAACTCACTGCTTCTTCTCCAGCCAATGTAATATAGGTTGAAGAAGGCAGGAGAAGCCTGTTTTAGAAAGGGTCTGGTAGTATCTGTCAGACTCTCAAGGTAACTCTCTCCCTCTTTCTGTCTCCATCTGCATGCAGTTTTGTGTATGTCTGGGAGAGATAAGACTCGGGTGTCTGATATAGAGGCATGCGGACCTTCTAACCTTTTCTTCCACCTTTCTCTGTGCTTTTGCAAGTAAAACAATCCTGGAGTTAAAGCTATTGCAAAGAGTGGATGAACTCATGGTAAGGCTGGCATCAGCTGTTAATAAAGGCTGATCAGGATGTTGCAGGTTACATAATGAACCCAAAGAAAACGCATGCTCAGGCATGGGTATGTGCTCCAGGGGTGGGGGCCACAAAGCAGAGACCCCCACATCTTTCCTGTACGTACTCCAGAACGGAGTCACTTATCCTGTATGGAGGAAACGCATTAGCCATGAAGGTGGGGGCAGCTTATAAAATACAGAAAAAGTGGTCGCGTGGTTACTGCAGTGGCCTGGAGTTCCCATCCTGCTTCCCTCACTGATACTCTTTGTGGGCCGTGGACAAAGCACTTTATCGCCTCTTGTCTTAAAAATTCACATACAGCATAATGTTGGGTAATTGGTATGTTGGTTCATGACCCTGTTAAGAGCTACTGAATGTGCAACAAGTTACAGAAAGTAAATGAAAATCTTTTAGAAAGGACAAAACAGTGATGTAGCAGGCTTGGGGGTCCCTCTGTCACTCAGTAGGGGAGGCGGGTAAGGTTTTGGAAGGGCAGATGGTAGTAATTCTAAAAAGAGCTCACACAGATTTTGGGCTACCCTAGTAAAATAAATTCAACCAAACAAGTACCTTAATTAATTTGGACAGAAAACCACATTGCAAATGGACATCAAGGCCAATGGAAGCAATCAGATTTTAATTTGAATGAGATCACGATGAGTCATATAACTATCTCAGTCGCACCGTGTGAGAAGGAAGGGTTGTGTCTTGTTTTATGTAAGAACACAACGATCTGTGTTCACACCCGTGCAGGACTCTCAGCCCTATAAGGTCTTGCAAGGCACAAAATGGGCTTCCTCCCCTGTCATGGAAATAGGGGCTCTCTTCGTTTTTATTAAGACTGCTTTCCACAGGAAAAAGCGGTTTATGCGATCTCTCTCTCTCTGTTTGTGTGTGTGTGCATATGTGCACACTGCATGCACGTCCTGGACAGTAGGCTCCTTAAGTGCTGGGCAGAATTTGTTGGAGTTTTTTTGTTGTTGTTGTTTTATTTTAGTCATTTGCCTTTCCAATGCAGAAACAAGTTTTAAAGTAAGTGGTTGCACCTTACAGTGTCCTCTCCAGAAGAAGGGTACCAGCAGGCCTGAGCGAGCCCTTCTGAAAGTGACTCTGATCTGTAAAAGCAGATCTAGATCCGAGCGTAGGTTAACCGAGCCCAGACTCCTGAAGCTATAAGGCAGCTGATAAGACTGTCCGCCCTCTGCCAGGAATCATTCAGTGCAATAAGCTGCCTGAGAAGAGAGAGAGAGAGAGAGAAAAACAGGAGCACGGAGGGAGGGAGGACTCTGCCACTTGCAACCATTTACCGTTTCGCCTGGAAAACCTCCAAGGATTCTCCTGGCCCTGCGTCAGCGCTGAAACCATTCTGGGTGGAGACTCTAGCCTTGATATTGTGCCTGAAGTGGCTTAAAGGAGGGACCGCCTGGCTTGTCTGCAGCTTGTCCTCAGAAGAGACGGATGATCCTCTTCCCCAGGGTTTCAGTTTGCACTTTGCTCTGCAATCCAGTTGACAAGGGAGAGAAGGCAGAAATTTGTAGCCCAATGAGAGCTCATTCTCTGGGATGTCAGCATGTTCCCACCTGGCATGTTTATAGTTCAAAGGGAGCAAGACTGGCATCAATCTGCATCAGTGGAAATTATAAGAAAGCGAGCATTATCTCCTCCTGTGCAAAATTTGGGACATGTGCTTCCCTGAGACTTAATTGCAGTTGCCCCTCTGTTTTTATCCTAAGATGCAATACGAGCTGTCTTAAAGCAGCAGCACCAGGAAACTACAGGACTTTTTTTTTAGCTATTAAATTTGTCTTCTGAGGAGATATTCCTGTTTAAAGATTTTTAAAACTCCTCTTGCTTGTCTGCTGCATAGGTGGGCAGGGGGAAAAGTACTGGGCTTTCTCAGAACCTCCTGCAACCATCACACTGGTGACTGGGACGGGCACAGCTGAAGGCCGGACTTCTGAAATGTGTGGGCATTACAAAAGAAAAGAACAAGTGGAAACCCACCTAGGATCACCCCAGTGATGTTCTGTAAAATTTCACCTGCACTCAGTCTGTTCCTGGAGCCCGGGGGAGGCATCCCTTAGCCCTGTGTTTCTCTCACAGGTCCCATGGTATTCTGGCCAAGTCCTTGAGGGTCACAAATGGGTCAGGTTTACAGGATATTCTTAATGAATATTTATTTATTTTATTTATTTAATAGCTTTTCTATACCGGTTTACATGTAACTGAATGAAATACAAAAAAACAAGGGTGGGGCAAGGGGAGCAGGAGGAAGAGGCAAAGCGGATATCCAGGGGAGGAGAGAGACGGAAAAAGGACAGGACATTAACTATTGGAGGAACCGTAACTTGCAGCAATACAATAAAACTTGGAACAGAACTTGCAAATATACAATATAACATGGGAAATAACATTTACGAGATTAAATTGGGTACAGGAGAGGGACTGTGCATGAGATAGTCACATGCATACTGCCTGGATTGTATGCAAATCTATCTCATGTATATTCATTAAGGATATCCTGAAAAGCAGACCAGTTGTAGAAACATTGCCTTAGGCCTGCACTTACCATTTCTCTCCTTGGTTCTGGGAAGGGAACCCCTCCCCCAGCTCTGAGCTCACACTCAGGCCAATACAGAACGGTGCGCTCGGCCGAGCTCACAGTTAGCCCCCGTCTGAACGCACGTTTCCGATGCGCTATTATTACCCCTTATACAGTCAGGGGTAATAGCGCGAGGAAAACGTGTGTCCAACCCCCCAAAAACTAATAGCGCACGCAACATGCAAATGCATGTTGATGAGCCTATTAGTTATTCCCGCACCATACACAAATTAACACCTGCCCAAAGGCAGGAGTTAATTTCTGCTGGCACCGGGAAAGTGTACAGAAAACCAGAAAAAACTGCCCCAAAAATAAAAAAAATAAAAAATTGTAAAAAAAAAAAAAAAAAAAATCAGCCCGCACTTGCGGGTTGGAAGACGCATGCTCAGTTTTGCTGGCGTCCGTTTTCCGAACCCGTGCCTGTCAGCGAGTTCGACAACAGATGCCGGTAAAATTAAGCGTCGGCTGTCAAATCTGCTGACAGCCACCGTTTCTGCCAATAAGGAGGCGCTAGGAACGTACTAGTGTCCCTAGCGCCTCCTTATTACCGTGGGCCCTCATTTGAAGACTAAATCGCGCGCCCAGGAGAGTGGCCTGGGCGCACATTGGGAGAGCGGGCGCTTGCCGTCTGTGGTGAGAGGAACAGGCTCCCCCAGCCCCACACTGACTGCCCTTCCCGAGTCACATCCCACACCGACCACATGACAAATCCAGGTACACTGGGTGTGCTTCATTTTAACAGTGGCCCCCTAACAGCCACTGCCCACAGCTTCTCATTTTTTCTTTTTTGACCATTTTTTCTTAAAAGCATCAATCTGTTCAATATTCAGAAAAGCGGTGAGCGGACATGTTATCCGGCTATCTTGTCATAGATATTCAGTGGGATAAACGTCCTGCTGAATATCCTCTCCTAAAGTTAACTGGATCCATACACCTGCATAACTTTAACTCTACCCAGCTATATACAAAATATAGCCCAGTAACTTAAAAAAAATACTTCTGAGCGAGCAGACCTGATCCCCCATCTTCCTCAGTACTTAAAATATTCCTCAATGATGGCAGGGCATAGGGCCCCACTCCCTGACTCCCACCCCCATTCCCATCTTCCCAAATAAAAAGAAAAGTTGCAAGCCCAGCTGCCCCTCACACACACATATTAAATTGTCTTAACTCTGGCTTCCTGCTGCCAACCACTCCACTCTCCTGGAACCCCTAAACCTACCTCACAGCCCCACCCCCCAATCCAAGATCGAGCAAGAGCTGGCCTGGTACAGTCACCGCACTCCTGGCCGCTTCCAGCTTGGCCCTGACTGTAACCGTGTTAATGTAGCCTATCAGCACTGCTGTCAGAGCACCTCTGGAAGTTGCCCTGAACGCAGTAAGGGCTGTACTGGCTCCTTCTTGGGGGATCCGAAAGGGGTAACAGTGCGGGGCCAGGGGTTCTGACAGAGCAAAGGTCTCATTTAAAATCTGTGGGGCAGAGGCAGGGACAGATTTAGGATTCTGCCACCCCTGGGCGCTTTTGGTGCTTTCTCCCTCTGTTTCAGAGTAGCAGAGGGCTGAACTCCGCTGAATGAGATTTAGTAGCCTGCTGCCCCTAAATAATTACCATCCTAGGCAGAGACATAATGGGTGCCTACTGACAAATCCAGGGCTGGAAGGGGGGACCTTGGGCTGTTATGGCCCATACATTTTTATTTGGGGAAGGCCATGATATTTTTTGGTGTATTCTTGGGAGGTTTGGGGTAGAGGAAGGAATTGTTATCCAGCTATATTTTGAATATGTCCAAGTAAGTACCCAGTTAACCCTAGGACTACTCTATAGCAGTACCAGATGTACAGGGATAACACTTGACTATTGCAGTTATCCTTGTCTCAGAACCAGGGCTGGATTTTACAGTACAGGACCATAAGCAGAGGATTGGGTATGAGGGGTTTCTCTCCTGGAAATGAGAGAACAGCAGGGGGATTCCCGGTTTTTTGGGGGGCACCTTAAACATTCTGTGCCTGTGCTGCCTTCGCCTACATCTGGCCCAGCCCAGAATGCCCCCAATTCATCCAAATTAAGTTTTAAGCAGCTAGCAATGTATTCATATAAACTGAAACAGGATTTTTCAATCCCGCTGTCTGTCCTGCGAAATCCCGAATTCGGCCGGATACCCCGTTTGATGATTATTTTTTTGGCCGAACTGCATCTTTTTTTTCTTTCCAGCGACGGCCAACCTCCGTCAGGTGTGAAGGGCCAGGGTGATGGCGGCTCCCTTCAGGCGATAGACAGGGCCGGGAGACCGAAGGAGGAAGCGGGCAGGTTGCAGCAGTGGCGAGGAAGGCGGCGGCCCCGGCCCGCGTTTCACCGGGACTGCGCTGGCTCAGGCAAACCGAGCCCTTTCTGCGCCAGGGGCTTGTTTATGTGCGAGGCGGCCCTGCCCCTGCCGCGCGCTCGGTCTGTCCCACCCTGGGTGTGCCCTGCCCACACTGACGAGGAAGGCCTCAGCCGCGGGTCCTGCTCAGGCACGCAAAGCGCATACCTCCAGCACCCGAGCCGGCAGCAGGCTGAGCGGGGTAAGTGCGAGGCATGGGGGAGGGGGTTACAGAAAGGCCGGAGCCAGGGCTTCCTTTGCCCAGAGGAAAGGTTGGCCGGGGGCAGGTGTCTGGTGGGAAGGCAGCGCGCTCTAAAAGTGCCTTGCTGGAGCCTTTGCCATGTATTTCTGCCGTGAAGGGTTTTGCTTCTCTGCACAGAAAAAGGCAAACCTAAACAGACATCGGCAAGAATGTGCTTAATAAAACTGTGTGTGTGTATGTGTTTAAATGTAGGATAGCTTTGAGTGCGGAGTTGTGTAATGCTTGTTGTTTATGTGTGTGTATAGGTTTATGTGTGAGTGCATCGGTTTGTGTATATGAGTTTGTGATTGCATGCTTTTGTATGTTTGTGGCTTTGTATGTGCATATGTACATACTGTATATAAGTTTGTTTATATTTGTGTATCCATGTGTTTGTGCATGTATATGTTTGTGTGTATATATGAGTTTGTGTACACATGTTCTATACATATGTATATGTGTGTCTTTGCATGCATATGTATACGTTTGTGTGTATGTATGAATTTGTGTATGCAAGAGTTTGGGTTTGTAGATATAGATATATTTATAGACGTGTATGTGTTTGAGTTTGTGTATGTGGGGCACTCCATGAAGTTAGCATGTGGCACATTTAAAACTAATCGGAGAAAGTTCTTTTTCACTCAAAGCACAAACTCTGGAATTTGTTGCCAGAGGAGTTGGTTAGTGCAGTTAGTGTAGTTGGGTTCAAAAATGGTTTGGATAAGTTCTTGCAGGAGAAGTCCATTAACTGCTATTAATTGTTTACTTAGAAAATAGCCACTGCTTTTACTAGCAACAGTAACATGGCATAGACTTAGTTTTTGGGTACTTGCCAGGTTCTTATGGCCTGGATTGGCCACTGTTAGAAACAGGATGCTGGGCTTGATGGACCCAGTATGGCATGTTCTTATGTTCTTATATAAACTTATATAATACTGGTATGTGTGTATGAGTTTGTGTGTGTTTATACATGCATGTGTGTAAGAGTTTGTATGTTTGTGTGTGTGTAGGTTTGTGCATGCATGGGTTTGGGTTTGTGTATGAGTTTGTATGCAAGAATTTGGGTTTGTGTGTGTATATATGTATATATATGTATATATATATGTTTGTGTGTGGAGGTTTATGTATGTGTATTGGTTTGTGTATGTGTGTAAGAGTTTGTGTATGAATATATGCTTGTGTGTGTTTGGGGGCATTCATGTGTATGGATTTGTATGTGTGTAACAGTTTATTTGTGTTTGGGTTTATGCATGCATGTGAATTGATTTATGTGTGTGTGTGTGTGTGTGTATATATATATATATATATATATATCAACCTAATAATTGAAGGTTGACCGACGTGCCGCAAATGCGCAGTAGAGACCAGCTCTACCGCGCATGTGCGGGCGAGCATGTCGGTCTCAGCCAGCGTCAGAAAAAAAAAACATGGCAGCGTTGGGTGGCAGCGGCGGCGGCGGCAGCGGGCGGTGGCAGCGGGCGGTGGCAGCGGCGGCCAGTATCGAGGGAGGGACGGAGTGGGAGGGAGGGACTGAGTGAGAGGGAGGGAGGGACTGAGTGAGGGGGAGGGACTGAGTGGGAGGGAGGGACTGAGTGAGAGGGAGGGAGGAGTGGGTGAGTGTGTGGGAGGGAGGTAGGGGGTGGGGAAGAGTGAGGGGAGAGGGAGAATGAGGGAGAGGTGAGAGACAGGGATGTGAGTAAGTGGAAGGGGGAGAGGGAGAATGAGGGAGAGGTGAGAGACAGGGATGTGAGTAAGTGGGAAGGGTAAGAAGTTGTGGAGCAGAGAAAAAGGGAGGGATGGGATTGAGAGAGGGTGGGGAGTGACTGAGGGAAGGGGAGAGAGGTGGGAGTGACTGAGGGAAGGGGAGGGAGGTGAGAGTGAGGGGAAGGAGGCAGTGGGAGACAGGGTGAGTAAGACTGAGTGGAGGAAAGGGGAGGAGTGAACGAGGGGAAGGGGGAGAGAGGGAGAAAAAGTGTAGAAGGGTGCTGTGTTAGAAAATGGACTGAAAAAAAAATGTAATGTAGCCCGTTTTAACGGGCTTAACAGCTTGTGTATATATATATATAAGCTTATGTATGTGTGTGAGTTTGTGTTTGAGGGGGTTTATGCATGCATGGATATGGTTTTGTATGTGTGTGTAAGAGTTTTTATATGTTTATGTGTAGGTTTGTTCATGCATGTGTTTGGGTTTGTGTGTGGAGAGGAGAAGTTTGTAGTCCAGGTGGAGGGAAGGACTTGCCCAAGCTGGAGATAGTGTTGGGGCCTTAAAACATGTTTGTGTTTCAGCTGTGGACAGCATGGGGCTGGCACTGGGAGTGACTGCCTCAGCAAGGATCGGGATAGCACTGGAATGGGCAGGGGAAGAAAGTGATGAGCAGTGGATGCTGTGCTCGCTAATGATGCATTTTTCTGCATTTTAAGTTACAATTTTGACTAGAGGTGTTCATTAGATTGGAATTTTGAGGGTAGAAAACGATCCCTGCTGCCACGTGGAGACTGGAAATTCTACACTGCAGGGATATTTAGCTGAAATGTGCAAAATTCTGCAGAGGCACTGCTGGTGGCTGAGTAGGTAATCACTACTGACTTAGGGGCCCATGCAATACAGTGCGCTCAGCTGGAAAATTGCTTGCAAGGGTATGAATCTAGTAGAAATTTGCGTTTGACAGATAAACATTCCTTGCCAATTCCTGCAGTTAAGATCTTTCGTCATGTATGTTTGTGGAACAGATCTTTATCTCTGTCCCAAAATTCTGAAATGATTTCCCATTAAATCTAAGGACCCGAGAAACAAAGCGGAAGCCGATCCAAATTGCTGATAAGCGAAGAAACAAAGGTGATCGGTGTAAAAGTAGCCTTTATTGGAATGAGCCTGACATCTAGCTCATCTTTTTGTTTTAATACATGTTGAAGGTATACTCCTCTCAATTCAAAATGTCTTATGATTACTGCATGCCACACTTGTTCATAAACTCATTTAGATCTGCCTTTACAATCCCCTGTTCCTTAAAAAAAACGGGACTTGTGTTTCCTGATAACAGTTAGTTATGACATTTTTATAAAAAGAACGGGACTGATAACAGTTAAGTTTTGATACCTTCACATATCCTATACCTCCGTATATAAAAAATTGTATTTGCCTTCAATATTTTCATTAAGAACTATTTGCCTCACCAACCGATCGGTTTTCATTATTATTATTTTTTATTTCTATTTTTATTGATTTTCCAATTAAGAATTACAGAACAATTAATTCATAATCACACCACAATCATTTATGGTCTAACAGAATAACAATTTCATTATATATATTCAATCTAATTTATAATATAATCAATGGTGTCTTTTCTAATCATCAACTAAAAGAAATCCAGAGGCTTAGTAACTAAAGGGAGAAAATAACAAGAAAAACTCTTATAATCAAATTTTAGCATTGTACATTCCTGCACTATCACATTTTTATTCACTGGGTAGAGGAGATACTACGGCTGATCTTCTTTGTTCAATAAAAGTTTTTAAATGATCAGGCACAAAGAAAATATAAGTATTTTGTTGTTTTTTAATTATGCATTTACAGGGATAACGCAGTGTGAACGAATATCCCATGGAAATAGCTTCTTGGCGAAAGACCAAAAAGCTCTTTCTCCTTAACTGTGTAGTTACTGATAAATCTGGGAAAATTTTACCATACATTCATGAAAGGAAATGGGATATTTGTTGAAATATTGTTTCATTACCTTATTCAAATCTAATAAATTCATAAATGACACTAATAATACGCCCAGATCAATTATCTGATTATTTGTACTTTCTAAGAAATTTGTGAGGTTCCCTTGAAAGGGGTTTTTCTTTGGCAAAAAATAACAATAACTAATTATAGGCAATTCACTTTCAGAGAAACATAATACATCTTTAAGAAACTTTTGTAACGTTTCCATTGGAACTTCACCTGCTACTCGAGGAAAATTAAGTAAACGAAGATTCAATCGTTTAATATTATTCTCAAACATTTCAATTCGCCTCCATAGAAAATCCCTATCCTTTACTACTGCAACTTGAAATTCTGTATTCTTTTTCCCATTTCCTCTAAAGTTCTGATTCTAACTTCCGAATTATTTAAAACACTTTGGATAGCCATTACTTCCTGAGTATATTTTTCCCTGCAATAGAGTCCATCTTTTTCTCTAGCCCTTTTATATTTGATGCCATCGTATCCCACAATAACTCCAGTGTAACCACTGTGGGGCGTGTCAAGGTCTCTAGGGTTCCCCCACCACCTATTGCTTGATCTTCTTTGTCTAACGCAGTTTCCTGAATGGTCCGTGCCCTAAGTTCTTCTATCGGGCTCACATCAGATCTCTCTGCACTTAGGTCTCCTGCACCATTTCCTCCAATCGGCGCTTGTGACCCAAGGACATTGAGCTGTGCTGGTGTACTTCCCTTGATTCCCTCAATTGCCCTCCACTCTGGTGGTAATCCTAGATTGGGGCTCAGCGAAGCCTCCTCCATAGATTCAGACCATCCTCCCATTTGGCCTGAATCAGCTGTATCCTTGGCTGCTGGTTTTAATGCAGGAGCAGTCATGAAACGAACAATTTCCTGCTGTATAGGTGATGGAAGGGGTAATGAGGGGAACACCCTAACTTTCTCCTTCCGTTTTGGAGGCATGACCAAACAAAAGAAAAGTTAAACAAACCAGCAGGCTGTTCGTCTCCTTGCAGACAATGCCATCTATTTCGCCTCTGTGGCAGCTGTGACCCGGATCAGAAAATCTTTTCTCATCCTCTCTAGTCCGAACCAAGCCGGACAAAGGCGCGCGCGGCTTTGGCGGCGCGGTGGTGGCGCACCTAAGATACGCCGATCTTATGGGCGTCTTGCCTCGGCTCCTCCCACTGACGTCGGGGCAAGCGGCAAAAGTTCACACAGGTAATAGGGAGCGCACCAAATGCTCTTCCAACCAAGGTTCAGCTGCCTCTTTATTCTTTCCATTTTTGTTTTTATCCATTTTGTTTTTATCCTCTTGTCTTCATCCATTTTTAACTGTGGACTGGTTGATACTTTGGTTTTTTCTTTCTAATAGATCATAACACCAAGTTGCTCTGTCTGGATTGAATAACATTTTTGACTGCTTACTGTATCTTTCACATTTGAAGATACTCACCAACAATAGGTACTTGTATTTTTTGTTTTCTGACCATAACCTACCTTTACTGTGAGTCAGTGTCCTCTGTGCCCAGCACGTATAAGTACTTCAATTACTTATCATTCATTTATAAGTCTTAGTCCTTTGTACCAAGGATAATACACATACAAATATATCCACCCTTTTCCTTACACATGATTCTCATGAGAAACGGTACTATTCATTTATGCATTCCTGCATGTCATTAAGATATGTGCACACCATTTGATTTATCTGATTCATTATCACTCACATTTTTGTCATTGCTGGCAGTATATGTGTACATAACCTTCGTTTGTTTCATTACATATGCACATAGTCATTTTTGCTTTATTTACACTTATTTATGTGACATATGTATGTGTATTTTATTTTAAGTGTTAAGAGAGATTTTTTGCCCTCAACAGCCCCTGAGGCAGCTCCTGTGGGAGCGAAACCGACCAGAGTCGGGCTTATTCCAATAAAGGCCACTTTTACACCGATCACCTTTGTTTCTTCCATTAAATCTAAGGGAAGAAAGTGATCTCCTTAGATTTTGGAATTGTTAAAAACTTGGTTGATGGGAACTGTTCCTGGATGATTTAGTTTGCTTTTATTTAAATTGGAGAAATGCTTTTGGAAAGTAGATTTGTTGAGATTGTTTATAATATGATGTACATTGCTTACAAAGATTTATCAGGCAAATTATAAATAATTTTTAAATAAATACATTTTGAATCTCAGAGAAAAATGCTTTCTACATCTGGCCCAGTACTGGAGGCAAATGTTCAACCTTTCCTTCTGGGCTTGTTGGGGAGGAGGTACAGGAATATCTTGTGGAAGTATTTCTGTAAACTTGTACCCTGAGCCCCGGGATGCTCTTCTTAGAAGAGATGAGGCACTTAGCCTCCTGTTCACTTCAAAGTAAGTGGCATGCTCTGCAGACATAAGAGCGTAAATACTGGGTCAGACCAAGGGTCCATGAAGCCCAGCATCCTGTTTCCAGCAGAGGCCAAACCAGGCCACAAGAACCTGGCAAGTACCCAAACATTAGATTAAATCACAAGCTATTATTGCTTATTAATTACCATCATAGCAGTTTATGGATTTTTCTCTAGGAACTTATCCAAACCTTTTTTAAACCCAGTTACACTAACTGCTGTAACCATATCCTCTGGCAATGACTTTCAGAGCTTAACTGTGTGCTGAGTGAAAAAGAATTTTCTTTGATTTGTTTTATATGAGCTACTTGCTAACTTCATGGAGAGTAAATAACCGATTTTACATTATCTTGTTCAAATCCTGTCATGATTTTGTAGACTTCTTTCATATACCCCTCAGTCGTCTCTTCTCCAAACTAAACATCCCTAACTTCTTTAGCCTCTCCTCATAGGGCAGCCGTTCCATGCTCCTTATCATTTTGGTTGCCCTTCTCTGTACCTTCCCCAGTGCAGCTATATTCTTTCTGAGATGCAGCAACCAGAATTTCACACAGAACTCAAAGTGTGGTCTCACCATGGAGTGATGTAGAGGCATTATGACATCCTCCATTTTATTCACTATTCCCTTCCTAATAATTCCTAAAATTTGGTTCGTTTTTTTGATTGCCACAGCACACTTGGCTGACAGTTTCAATGTACTCTCCACTATGATGCCTAGATCTCTTTCCTAGGATAGAACCTAACATTGTGTAACTATAGCAAGAGTTATTTTCCCTATATGCATCACCTTGCACTTGTCCACATTAAATTTCATCTGCCATTTGGAAGCCAATCTTCCAGTCTTTTGAGGTCCTCCAGCAATTATGTAGCCCTTGCTTTTATAATCATGGTAGCATTTGAGTTAAGGTCAGTATGACAGTGAGAGAGTATGGGAGGAGAGAGGGCTCTGGTGAGCAAGACTGCTGGGGACAAGCAGGTGGAGGGACTGGATTGCTGGGGATTGGAGTGAGTGAGAGGGGATGAGCTATAGCTGCTCTCTGTTCTGCTTCTCTAAGATGGAAAGTAGGAAGAATTTGATTTTCTCTGTCATTTCTCTTGTGTATAGTATAGAAAAAAATGCATTTGTTTTTATTACTCTGGTGTTATTCTCCTGGCAGAGTCTATTTTTGGGGGTTTTCCAGATCAACTTTTGTCTCACTATTTCTAATTTGTGGTCAGTTCGGTTATTTGGTGAGGGTCTGTCAGTGTTTTGCATGTGGGGACCAAGGTGAGATATTCTGCTAGTGTGTAGTTTCTGTGTCCGGATCTGTAGCAGTCGAACCTGATCAGTTTTCCAAATCTGCACCTCCTAGTACAGGGTGTATTATGTTCTAGAGCAGTGAGAAGATGTGTGAAACTGAGAGATAAAGTAGCATGCGTGTAAGGAAGCATGCATGTCTGTAAGCATGCGTGTGTGTTTCTTTATACTGTTATGGTATCTCTACTCTGTATTTGGTGAGGGTCTGTGTTCTGAGGTTTTCTTTTACTGTGTAGGGATCTAGATCAGCTTGGAGGTGTATTGGGGCCTGTTGTAATATTTGAAGTGTTGCTTTTTCATAGGTAGGTTTAAGTGCTGGCAGTTAGTGCTGACTTGTTTTGGGAGGTTTACCATATTGTAATTATAATTCAATTTAACAAAGGCTTTCTGAGGGCCAAGCCCTTTTAACTTTTTTGCAAGGTTTTCTGGTTGACATCACAACAGTGCATGTAAATAATATGCATGTTGTAAGAGAGATTTTTCCTCAGAAGACTGTACTATAAACGTTTTTTTATGTAAAGCAGAGTTGCTTACCTGTTACAGGTGTTCCCCCTAGGACAGCAGGACCTCCAGCATCCCCCCTGAAATTTGGGGAGCAGTCATGTTAACGGAGTCACAGATTGCCCCACACACCAAATCCAGCTGGCCCATATTGGCGATGGTGTTAGATGTGTCGTTGCATAAGCACGTGTGCACACAGACACTCTGCATGAATCAAAACAGTTGATCTGTACCGTCATTTCCGTCTGAAAGCTAGATCTTTTTCAGGGATGACCCTACAATTTTGGAACAGTTTGCCATCCAGTTTGAGAGAGGAACAGGATTAATTAAAATTCTGGAAGGCTTTGAAAACTTGCTTAATGAAGGATATTATTCAGCAAGGTTAATGGATTTATATTTTAAAGGATGATTATTTGTTCCCTGTACGTACCCAGATTAGGCCAGACTCTTGGGTTTTGCCTCCCTTCCAGCAGATGGAGACAGAGAAAGCTTTGCTGACACTGTCATATAAGCTGGTGTGCCACCTGCAGTCCCTCAATATTTCTATGTCTCCAGCAGATGGTGGAGGTGTAAAAACTGCAGTCTGAAACTAGGTTTTTAAAAAAAAAAAGTTTAGTAGCCTTTTTGAGATTGCCTCCCAGGAGGTTGATAGATCCTGGTGGGGCAATCCTTCCTGGTTCTGAGGCGGATGAGTAGGGGGTTGGGGACTCTCATCTTGCTTAGTCCCTCATCGCCGGGGGTAGAAGTTCCCTCTCCCTTAGGAGGACGTGTAGAGCCTGCTGCCACTCTTCAGTTGCAGGGAAGTGCTTGTTGTCTTCTTTGTACTTTCTTGTAAAGTTTAAAAAAAAAAAAGTTTCTTTATTTGCTTCCCTGATCGAAAGGCACAGTGGTTGGCGGTATTCAAGCTTCACGGAGCTAAGTTGAGGCGGCTCTTGCTTTTGGCACTCCTCAGGCAGCTGACTGCACTCGTGATTCAGGAGCCCCGAGAGAATGCCACACGGCTCCAGTTGCATGGAGTGCGATGATATGTGTACGCATTGCTTTCTCGGGCTGGACTTTGTTCCCGATAGCCCTCTGGGGGTAGAGGACAGTTCAGGGACGACCCTAGCGGTGTCAGGAAAGCAGTATGGGTCTGGGAGGCTCTCTGGTGCGTCGGAGGAAGCAGCAGGCCCATTTCCAATTAGAGCAGGAACAGTGGCCATTTAGTCTACCTTCACGGCTGCTTCAGAGTCTGCAGGGGGAGAGGGATCTCTTCTGCTATCTCTTACAAAACTATCCAGGTCCAGTCTCTCATGGTGGCTTGGTCAGGACCAGTTGAGGTGCGGGGTGGACTTGGGAGGTTCCAGACAGGGTGGTTGTTACCATCTATGCCAGTCTCTCCAGGTGGGGAGTGGTATGCCAAGACTAGTTTGTGCAGTGCCAGTGGTCGATAGAGGAAGCATTGTGGTCTATCAATCGCTTAGAGACAAGAGCAGTGCAGCTGGCGCTGTGTGCGTTCCTACTGCTCTTTCATGGAAGGCCAGTGGGGATCTTGTCAAACAATGCAATGATGGTGGCTTACATAATCGACAGGGTGGTACCAAGAGTCGTGTGGTGGCTCGGGAAGCCGGGGAATTAATCCACTGGGCAGGGCAACATCTGGTGCTATTAGCGGCTTCTCACATCGCCGACACAGACAATGTACAAGCAGATTTTCTTAATCAACAACAGCTGGATCCCAGAGAGTGGGAGTTGTCAGAGGAAGCAATGCACCTCATCCGTCGCAGATGGGGCAGGCCCCACATGGTTTTAATGGCAATTCACTGAAAAGCCAAGGCTCCGCGCTTCTTCGGTCACAGAAAAGAGCGCAGAAGGGGTCGATGCCTTGGTTCTTCCTTGGCCAGGGGCATCCTTTTGTACGTGTTTCCGCCATGGCCACTGGTTGGAAAAATATTATGGCATATAGAGATCCATCCAAGAGAAGTAATTCTAGTAGCTCTGGAGTGGCCACGGTGCCTTGATTTGCAGATTTCATCAATCTGTTGGTGGATGGGCCATTGAGGCTTGCTCATCTACCAACGCTTCTATGCCAAGGTCCCATATTTTCCAATCAGGCAGCTTGCTTCTGTCTTGCGACTTGGCTTTTGAGAGAAAATGATTAAGGGAGAAAGTATATTCTGAGGATGTCATTTCTACTCTCTTGCAAACTAGAAAGACTTCCACCTCTTTGGAATATGTGAGCATCTGGAGAGTTCTTGAGACTTGGTGCATTGAGCAGGGGGATTGATCCTAATTGGACATCCGTAGCAAATATTCTGTCCTCAGAGGTCAGGTGGCAGTCTTGTGTTGTCTTTGAGGCAAGGTGCAGGGAGTTGCCCTTGCTGTACATCCAGATGTGGTTCGTTTTTTATCTGTGGCGTAAAGCATTTGCGTCGTTCAGTTTGGAAGTTGTAACCCTCTTGGAACCTTAACTTTGGTCTTTATGATATGTTTGCAGCTCTGTTCGAGCCTCTTAGAAGGGCTACTATGAAAAATCTCACTTTTAAAGGTGGTTTTCTTAGTGGCAATTTGATCTGCTAGAAGGATCTCGGAACCTCAGGCATTGTCCTTCAGGGATCCATTTTTGAGAATTACAGATTTGGGAGTCTCGTTGAGGATGGTTCCTTCCTTCCTTCCAAAGGTGGTGTTCCATTTAAGTTAATCGGTCAAGATCCCAGCCTTTCCAAATTTGGATGCTTCAGCACCTCATGCAAGAGAGTTGTGACTCTTGGATGTAAAGCGAGTTTTATTGTGATATCTCAAGGTCACTAATAGCTTCTGATTGTCAGACCATCTTTTTGTGCTATAGAGTGGTGCAAAGAAGGGTCATAAGGCATCCAAATCCACAATTATTCGTTGGTTGAAGGAAGCTATAGGTTCAGCATACATCTGTCAGGGTCATCCTGTCCCAGAGGGATTAAGGGCTCACTCTTCTCATTCTCAGGCAATCTCCTGGGTCGAATGTCAACAGATATCGCTTCAAGAGATTTGTTGGATGACTATTTGGAAGTCTTTGCACCATTCAGAGGCCAGGGGTTTTGGCAAAAGTGTGCTTTGAGCGGGATTCTCACAGTCCCACCCTATTTAGGGAAGCTTATGTAAATCCCAGGAGTCTGGACTGATCTGGGTACGAACAGGGAAAGGAAAATTGGTTCTTACCTGCCAGAATAGTCCAGAGGCCTGCCCAGTTATAGTGGGGAGATTTGGAGAGTCCGCTCGATCGGTTATTGTAAATAGTCTGAAGAGAGATGCAGGTTTTTTGTTTAGTTTCTCACGGTTAAATTTTCTTAAGACTTATTATAAGTATCTGCTTCCTTCTGCTCGTTCAGGGGGATTTTGATGTATGATTGGTGTTGGTGTAAGTTGGTATCTTGGCTTGGGTACTTCTCAATACTGAAGAACTGCAGGTGGCACACCAGGTTATATGGCAGTGTCAGCGAAACTTTCTCTGTCTCCATCTGCTGGAAGGGAGGCAAAACTCAGGAGTCTGATGTCTGGTACTAAAGGAACAAAAATTAGCAGGTAAGAACCAATTTTCCTTTATTCATAAAGAAATTGTGTAACTAATTGTTTATTTATTTATTTTAAAGGCTTTTATATACCGAAGTATAGCTCGCTGCCTTCACTCCGGTTTACAGGATAACAACTTATTACATTTAATAACAGTAGAACCATGTACCATATTAGAACTGAACAACTTTAAACATTTTGTTAAACAATATTACTGAGCAAGGACTTACAATGAATAATCAGGTAGTGATTAAAATGTCATATAAAGACTTGTGTACTTCATCAGTCGTTGGGGGGGGGGGGGGTTTACATTTTTCTTACTTGGGTACTTCATCATTCTCTGTGAGAGTTTAGATTTCTCTTACTTGGGTAGCGTTGGGACTGAAGGGAAGTAACTTATCACGGAAAGCAGTGAAATGCAGAACAATTGAATAAATAAGAGTACCTGAATTAGGAGTCTGTGAATAGGTATGGGGTGTCACGAGGGTTGTTGTCTCTAGAGGTAAGTATGTGCATAACGGAGAGTGTTTATGTGTATTAGCAGTTGTGAGCAAATTAACCAACGCCATCATTGAATGCTTGGTTAAATATCCATGTTTTGCGTTCCTTTTTGAAAGATTTGATATGGCTGAGTGAGCTTATGTAATCTGGTAAGGAGTTCCATAATTTCGGTCCCACAATGGAGAAGGCTCTGTTCCTAGTGTTGGAAAGCTTTGCTAGAGGAAGAGATGGTATTACTAGATGCAGTTTATTGGCAGATCTTGTCGTGCGTTGTGATTTGCGCTTCTGGATCATGTTATTGAGGGCAGTGTTGTCTGCTTTGTTTATTGCATTGTGTAAGATTGTTAAAGATTTGAATTTGATTCTTTTTTCGACCGGTAGCCAGTGAAGACTTCTCAGAACGGGGGAGATATGGTCAGATTTTTTCTTGCCGGTTAGTACTCTAGCTGCGGCATTCTGTAATAGTTGTAGAGGTTTTACTGCAGTTTTTGGGAGACCGATCAGGAGACAGTTGCAGTAATCGAGGCTGGTGAAGATAAGGGATTGCAGGACGGTTCTGAATTCTTGTTGGTGTAGAAGCGGTTTTAGATGTTTGAGTATGTGAAGTTTGTGAAAGCCTTCTTTTGTTTTCATTGCGATTCTCTTTTTGTAGTTTAGTTCGTTGTCGATCCAAATGCCTAGGTCCTTTACATTGTTCTTTAGTTGTATGCTAATGTTGTCAATTTGTAAGGAAGGCATGAGGGTTATTTGTCCTGCGTTTTTTCTTTCTATGAGGATACATTCTGTTTTGTTCATGTTGAGGCATAACTTTAGGTGTTTTAGCATGTTTCTAATTGAGACAATAACCTCCACTATCTTCGATAGTGGAGGTTATTGGAATGAGGAGTTGAATATCGTCGGCGTACATATAATATGTTGCGCCTAGACTTGAGATGAGTTGGCAGAGTGGGAGTAGGTAGATATTAAAGAGGGTGGCTGAGAGGGCGGACCCTTGAGGTATGCCAGTTTCAAGGGGGATGGCATCGGAGGAGTTGTTGTTGAGGGTGACTTTGAAGTATCTGTCTTTTAGGAAGGAAGAGAACCAGTCTAGGGTTTTACCTGACAGGCCTATGTCAGCAAGTCTTGAGATAAGGTTTTTGTGGTCTACTGTGTTGAATGCTGCAGAGAGGTCAAGTAGGATGAGTAAGTGGCTTAGTTTGTTGTCGAGGCCTCTTGGTATATTGTTTGATAAGTTGAGAAGCAGGGTTTCTGTGCTTCGGTTTTTCCTGAAACCATGCTGGGTGGGATGTAGTATTTTGTTGTTTTCTAGGTGTTCATTAAGCTGTATCAGTGCCGCTTTCTCTGTCAGCTTGGCAAGTAGTGGAAGGTTTGAGATAGGACGGTAATTATTCAGATCATCTGGATCTAGGTTCTTCTTCTTCAATATTGGTTTGATTGTTGCAGTTTTTAATTTGATTGGTAGCTCACCTTCTTTGAGTGATTTGTTTATAATTGCTGCTATGGTTGGGGCAATGATGTGCGCCATTTCCTTTAGCTCTCGTGTTGGGATTGTGTCTAGATCATGTCGAGCTGGGTTAATTTTTCTTAGCATATTTTCAGTTTCAGTGTTTGATATTGGTTCGAAATTCAACCATGGTGTTATAGTTGTTGTGGATATTTTGTCATCTGCGAACGATGATTTGTTGATGGTGCCAGTTATTTTGCTTATTTTGTTCTTAAAGAATATGGCTAGGTCTTGGCTTAAATTTTTTGTCTCGGTTAAGGGGGTGTTGTTATTATTTTCATCTATGAGGTTTCTTACGATGTTGAACAGGGACTTGGAGTTATTTGTGGAGTTTTTTATCTTCTGACTGTAGTAGTCGCATTTGGTGTTCAGAATCATTTTTTTATAGGCTGCGAGATGCGTTCAGTATCTTTGCAGGGTTACAGGGCATTTGGATTTTTGCCATTCCTTTTCCAGTTTCCTAAGGTTGGATTTCATTGTTTTAAGTTGAGAGTTGAACCAAGGGTTGTTTTTTCTCTGTTTTTCTTTATCTGTTTTGATTTCTCAGGGTTTATGTTATTAGCAGTTAGTTCTGTAAGATGAAACCAAGATTGAATAGCGTTATTTATATTGGAGAGGTCTAGATTTGCTAGTTGTTTTCCGGGCTCCTGTTGGAGAAGATTAGGTTGGAAGGGAGGTTGGTATTTGAATGATAGTGGTTCATTTGTATTTGTCATGTTGTTTTTACTTGTGTCCTGCATTGTAAGAGGTAGTGGTCCGACTAAGGGACTGGACTGCATGATATTGATGTGTCTGAGAAATAGTGATTAGTGAAGATCAGGTCCAGTGTGTGACCCGCTTTATGAGTGGGATGTTAACTTGTTGGTTCAGGTTTAGGCTGGATAGCATGTCAAGCATGGTTTGGCAGTTTTGTGATCTGGGGTGGGCATCTGTGTGAAGATTGAAGTCGCCAAGTATGATCGTAGGTTTTTTCATGCTGATGTTTGTTATTAAGAATTCTAGGAGTAGGGAGATATCGTTATCTAGAAGTTTAGGAGAGCAGTAAATTAGGCATAATTGTAGGTTTTCTGAGTCGAATAGGGCGATTTCATATTTCTTTGGGAGGTTGTGAGGGATCATTTTCATTGAGAGATGCTTTTTTATGATCAGGAGTAGGCCTCTTCCTCTGCGAGTCTTGCGAGGGATTGAAAATATGTCGTAAGCATTGTTGGTTAGATGTTTCGCTAGTACTTGATCTGTATTTTTAAACCATGTTTCAGTTATGGTGATGAAGTCTGGGTTCTTTTCTTGGATTATGTCTGATATTAGCATGAATTTTTTGGATAAGGATTGAGCGTTTATCAGGAAGAAGGTGATATAAAATAGGCTTTTAATGTGTTTCATAAGAGGGATGTTAAACAGGTATCTGTTTCTCTTCTGATGAGTCACATTGGGAGGTGAAGCCATGACTGGGCTGTTTGGTGTTTTTGGAGAGTTTGAATTTCCTTCTGGTCTTGGTGTCGTGGCCAATGTGTGGTTTAGGCTGGAAGGCTGGATGAGTGATGGGGGGAGCTGGGTAGGGTTTGGAAGGGTGCTGTATGGTATCGGGAGTGGTCAAGGTGAGTGCTGGGTGCGATCTGGATGCGTGGGGGTGCTGGTAGGATCTGGACGCATATAGGATGAAAGCTGGAAGAGATCAGTAAGAGTGGTGTAGGTGATCATGATGATTGCAGGGTGATAGGATGAAAATGATGAAATCCGGATGCGTGTTGAGGCTGGATGAGAACAGGTTGAGTGCTGGAGGAGCTCTGGATGGGTGCTGGATGATGTTAGGATGAGTGCTTGATAAGGTCAGGGAGTGTTGGAATAGCTGAGGATGTGTGCTGGAAGAAGTCAGGATGAGTGCTTGAAGAGCCCTGGATGGGTGCAGGATGCTGTCTGGATGAGTGTTGGATGAAGTTAGGATGCGCGCTGTCCTGTGTCTCACGAAGGGGCGCACTATTTGTGAAAAGCCGGCAGGGTTAGGGTGGGTGCGGTTAGACTCACCATCTGGGTCCTGCAGCGTTTTCTGGCATCGAATCACAATTTACTTCTTTATCCCCGATCTGGTTCCTTGCTGGCACACCGCTCGGGCTGGTGAGCGAGATGAGGGTGTTCTTCGGTTGAGTGAGGCGGATGAGTGGTGAGGGAGTGTCCGTCTCCTAGAGAGTGAGTGCCCGTCTGCTGAGTGAGAAAGGTGGGTGATGGGTGGGTGTCCGTCTGTTGAAGAGGGAAGAGTGTCCGTATGTTGAGAGAGGATGATGAATGATTAGAGAGCGTCCGTCTGTTTGTGCCTTGGGAGTGGCAGTATAGTAGTAGATACCCCGTGACTAGGATGGATGGATAGGATGGTGTGAGGTGTGGGAATCCATCTGTTGCGTGTCCGTCCACTGAGTGTCTGTCTGTTGAGAGAATCTGTTGAGTGAAGAGTCCACTGAATGTGAGTCCGCTGAGTGTTAGTCTGCAGAGTAAGTAGGATGGATGAATGTTGGATGATTGTTTGATGAAGAGATATGGAGTGGCTGGGTTGGAGCGTGCTGGAATGAGCTGACGGTTTTGTAAGGATGGGTGCTATGCTATGTGTTGATCCGGTGCGCACAAAGGGGCAGGCCCCTTTGTCGTGCTCCTTAGGCGTGCGACGCCTAGGGCCATCAAGCCTTTTAAAGGGCTCCGGGACGCCTAGCTGACGACAGCTCCGGGTGCCTGGCTGATGTCGGGTTGTGTGGGCGGTCTTACCGCGCTGATTTTTCTCTTTTTCGTTTGGGTCAGGTCCAATTGTGTTGTAAATCACTTAGGAAGATTTTTAATCTGTTAGGTGATAAATAATAATTATAAATAAATAATAGGAAAGCAAGTTAAAGAATTGCAAAATAACAACTTGCCTGAAAGCTTTTAAATTGAGAAACCAGAACAGATATGTGTTAGCCCCCCAGAAATACAGTTAAGTGAACCAGAACCAAGAAAATGGATGCAATCCCATTAAAAAGCAACAAAAAATGTAGGGGGCTAGACAGTCTTCCCAAGAAATGAAACTATCCTGCCTGTTTCAACTCCCTGTTTCCCAGCTTCGTCCTCCTGCTTCCTTCCCTCTGCCTGATTGGATTTATATCTCGGTCTCTGGTTGAGAAGTATTTAGATATTATTAAAAAAAAAAAAAAAAAAAAAAGGCGAGTAGATAGCTCCATGTCAGGGTCACAGAGGACAGGCTGAGTCACTCCTGGTTTTACCTTCATTGCTTCTAGGGAATTGTCTGGTTCTTCCGGCGAAGTGCACTGTTAACCCGCGGTTGGACACGCGGTTTCGACGCGCTAGCTTTACCCCGTATTCAGTAAGGGGTAATAGTGTGTCGAAAACGCGCATCCAATCCCCCGAAACTAATAGCGCCCGCAACATGCATGTTGATGGGCCTATTAGTCATTCCCGCGCGATTCAGAAAGTAAAATGTGCAGCCAAGCCGCACATTGTACAAAGGTAGGCATTAATTTCTCTCAGCTCCGGGAAAGTGTACAGAAAAGCAGTAAAAACTTCTTTTCTGTACACCCTCCGACTTAATAGCATGGCGATGTTAAGTCGGAGGTCCCAAAAATAAAAAATAATTTAAAATAAAAAAATTTAAAATCAGCTCGCTGTCAGTGGGTCCGAGAACCAACGCCGGCAAAATTGAGCATCGGCTGTCAAACCCGCTGACAGCCGCTGCTCCTGTCAAAAAGAAGGCGCTAGGGATGCGCTAGTGTCCCTAGCGCCTCCTTTTACGCGGGCCTTAATTAGCATAACTTTATTTACTGTATCTCGCGCACAGGGCACTGGCCTGTGCATGCGCCGGGAGAGCGGGTGCTCGCCCGCGTTTGTTTCTGTATCGGCCTGCTTGTCCCCTCTCAACCCTCTCTCTCCAGTTCTGGCCTTCTTCCTATACAGTCCTCCTCTCTCCACCCCCAACATCCCTCTCCAGTTCCCCATTCCCTTTTCTGCAGCTCTTCTCCCTCTCAGTTTCCAGGATTATGGTGAAGACCCAGGAGTTGGGAGGGAGAGAGGCTGCAGGCACAGAGTGAGTGCATGTTCAAGGCTTTGCAGCTCACCCTCCGGGAATGGCGCGTGATTCCTGAAGGGAGAAAGACCGAGAGCACACACAAGCCTGGGTGTGGGGGGTGCAACTGGTGCAGTTCCCACAGATACTTTTCCCTGTGGACTTTTCTCCAATTATCAAAAGGGAAATTATCTGAAGATTTTCCTGCTGAAAATTGTCCTGGGAAACCTTTCCCTGAAAAAGAAATTTGCCTAGATTTGAAAATGCAAAACTACTCGTGGCGCCGCCTCTGAGCCTGCTTACTTTTACACATCACCAGGCGAGCTTTTAGCTGGGGGAATGGGTGGGCAATTTACCCGGGTAAATGGCTTTTGAAAGCTGCCCTGTTAGTGGCCCTGTATTGCCACTGGCCTGCTACAGGCATCAGGACAGGAGTCGAGCCAGCCAGTGCCAAGGGCTCCTCGGGGCTTTGAAAGTCTCTTTTCTTCATTAAGGGCTGTGGCGCCCAACTTCAGACTCTCAACTCCAGGCAGGACCCACTTCATTTCAAGCATCCCTGTAGGACTGTCCTGGTATCCGGAAGAGAGTTCTGTGCATTCAAGGCTGGGATTTAATGGTTACATAGTGTCACAAAAAGGTACTTTAAATCACAGCTTCCTTTTGTTCTGCTTATTAATTTACTCTTCTTGCTCTTATTCCTAATTCTCCTTTTTTTTTTCTTTTTGCCCTACATTTATTGCTTATATTTTACACACCTTTCATTATGTCTGAGCCCACAGTTTTAAAATGTCCTTCCACGAGTCTGCTTTTCAGTTCTCCTAGTGATGGTCGTGTTCTCCGCACAGTGGGAAACCTGCAGCTAGGTTCGGATGGTGACCAGTACAGCAGTGAACCAATGGAATTATATTCATAAGCATAGAAATGGCTTCTTTGCTAACCTGACTCGCTCTGAACATAGCTGTGGTATGTGACTGGCCTGAAGGGAAAGCTCTCAGCACTCTGGGTACAGAACAGTTATCTGTAGTGATCTGCTTGTTCTTGGGAAGAGAGAGGGTAGGCTTGGGATCTTTTCTTCCTGATTATGAGTGACTGTGGTCTCCTCTGTAGCTTGAGCAGATGAAATCTACCCAACTGCATTCCAGCAAGGGCCAGAGAGTCAAGCTGGGGCAGTGTAGACCATGAGTCATGGGTGGTGCACATTCAGTGTCGCACGTCTCCCACAAGGGTCTGCTGTGCAACCCTTCTTCCGGACTCCATGCAGCTGACTGCACCGTGGAAAGAGGTCACCCTGGTCTTCCTTCTCAGGGACTGTGCGTGACGACTCCTCGGCACATCCAAGGCTGGGTGGCAGTAGGTGCAGGAATCAAACACAAGTACCTTTCCACAACATTGCATGAACATAAGAAAATGCCATACTGGGTCAGACCAAGGGTCTGTCAAGCCCAGCATCCTGTCTCCAACAGTGGCCAATCCAGGCCATAAGAACCTGGCAAGTTCCCAAAAACTAAGTCTATCCCATGTTATTGGTCCTAGTAATAGCAGTGGCTATTTTCTAAGTCAACTTTATTAATTTTATTTTATTTATGTGTTTTTATATACCATTGTTTCGTACTGGCCTTCACTACGGTTTACAGGTGCAACAACAATACATATAACGTTTAACATGTGTAATGAACGAACATAAAGATGATTACAATTTGTGATCAATGCAGTGGTTTACAGTTAGCAGGTAATGGACTTCTCCAAGAACTTATCCAATCCTTTTTTAAACACAGCTACACTAACTGCATTAACCACATCCCCTGGCAACAAATTCCAGAGTTTAATTGTGCGTTGAGTGAAAAAGAATATAAGAATATGCCATACTGGGTCAGAACAAGGTCCAACAAGCCCAGCATCCTGTCTCCACAGTGGCAAGTCCAGGTTTCAAGTACCCGGCAGATCCCATAAAGTAGTTTATTAGTGAAACGCTTTTCCACCACCAAGTTCAAAGCGAGTTACAATCAACTAATTACTTGCGTGAAAAACTCAGGATTTGCCGTCAAGGCTGAGGTACCCAGGCATCACTGGGCTGTGCATAGACTGTTAAGACCTAATCCTCCAGGGTGAGCCTTGTTAGCAAAGAACCCAGTAAGGCCTAGGTTGGAATTCCCAACTTGAATAATTTCATATGTAGGAGTCCGTGCTGCTTAAATCCACCCAAAACCCAAAGCAGTAAACAATAAATGCCTTTAATGGGTGATGGCAGGGTTCCAGCAGGATTACCATCACATCAGGACGCTGGAGCAATCTTTGATGCTCAGAGAAGTGATCTGATGTTTAGCTTGCCATGCTCAGCAGAACAAAGGGTTAAGGTAGCTGTGTGTTTGGAGCCTGCAGGGTGTGGGCCGAGGCCCTGCGCAGGGATGGTGGAGGGTCGGTGAAATGCATGCGCTGTGCTGCTATAGCAACAGGTTGAAATTCTTCATTCTTGTGTTCCTGGCAAGCCTATTGTCCCCGGGTCAGGGTCAGCCGCTGGCTCATTTTTCCAGAAGCTGTACATCGAGGAAGGGAGGGGAGCTTTATAAAAGGAGGACTCTCTCG
This sequence comes from Rhinatrema bivittatum, assembly GCF_901001135.1. Classification (NCBI taxonomy): domain Eukaryota; kingdom Metazoa; phylum Chordata; class Amphibia; order Gymnophiona; family Rhinatrematidae; genus Rhinatrema; species Rhinatrema bivittatum. The sequence continues at coordinate 6,790,519 of NC_042618.1, read as the reverse complement.
GCTGGTATGGTTGCTGCATTAGATATGTAGAAATACCCAGAGAGGTGTGTTTTGTGCATCATTTACCCAGCATTTTACTGTCTCACATGATGCAGGATCATGGGGTGGGGGGTGGGGCAGTTGTTAAAAAGGAAGAGGATTTGAAATGCACCATCCCCCACAATAAGGAGGAAAGTTTTCAGTGTATCTTGAATGTATATGGACCCTACCTTTTATGCCATCCCATCCAGCTCTCCTCAGGGAGCCATCATTGAGCCTTTCTTGGGAGGGAGCTTGTTTTGTTCCTTCTCAGTTTCTTCTCTGAGGTATAACTATGGTAGCATGGCAGCCTTTTGTGTGCAAGAGGATGTTGCAGTTCTCTCAGAGCTACTTCTGAATTCTGATGTTGGTTTTCAGCTGGTGTTACAGTTAGTAGTCAGCTGTCCTTCACTGCAGGGGATGTGATTACTATCAGAGAAACCCGCAGAGAAGGAGTCTGAGTTTGGGGCCACCACCACAAAGAATTTGCTACTGCTGACCTTCTTAAAGGGAGAATGCAGTACTTTTCCCTCTTAGCATTTAATAATATGAAGCAGTGCTCTAAACTTGTGGTTGGGTATTTCATCTGGTTGCAAGTGTTACATGGTACTAGCTTCAAGGTTTTGGAAAATCCAGGAGCCGAACTCTGTTAGACCTCAGCCAAGGGCAGAGGATTGCCGCCAACACAGAATCAGAAATTCACTTTGAAGACTCTGTCCACTGTCTCAACCTCATGTTTTCAGAATTAGTAGAAACGTACATTCAGAGTCCAGTTTAAAATTGGCTACTGGTGCAGAGCTTCCCAGTTTGATGTGGCACTGCTCGTCCCGCCCTATAGGACTTAAGTTGCTATTGGATAAACAGGTGGCAGTGCAGATGCCCTGGGCAAAGAGAAAGCAGTTTGGCAGCCCCAGACCTTGCTGGGAAGGACCATGAAAAGAAAAATGGTTTAATCTTAAGAAAGAAACACAATTTTGAAGCTAGAACTATGAAGCACATCTTCTGGGACAGAAAAGATAGGTAGGGCTGTCTACAGGAGGCTGCTGCCTCTGTATTCCACTACTTTTGCAAAGGATGTTGGGAGAAGGAATGAAAGATGAGTTCCTGCTAAATATTTTTTCCAAAATAATATAAAGATGAAACTGGTGGTAGCAGAGCAGTGAGGAGGAAGTGTACTGAGGCTTAGATTTGCAGGAGTTTGCTGGGCAGGTGACTCTGATGGACAAAATGTCTACGGTGAAGTCTAAAGAAGTTTCAGAACAGCATCTCGGATAAGATGTGGGGGCTTCTATTATTATATCCAGATTATATCAGCTCACTTCTCTCAGATCAGAGATGGTGACATACTTAAACCCACCCAACAGGAAATACCCAGATTATGTGTTGGGTTTTGGGTCATGACCCCTCACTGTGATTTTCTGACCCATCTCTACATAAAATCTAGAATAAGACATCATGATGGAACTCAGGAGTAGCATTAGAAAATATTTATTCAGGGAAAGGGTAGTGGATAAATGGAACAGCTTCTTGGGTGGGGGGTATGGGAGAATTAGTAAAGGAATTCAAGAGAGCCTGGGATTAGCACAGAGGAGTGAGGGGAAGCCAGAGATCCACTGAGCTCTTAGGGAAGATAAGGCCATTGTAGAAAGACTAAATTAATTCTTTGCTTCTGTGTTTACTAATGAGGATTTTGGGGAGATACCAGTTCCTGAGATGGATTTCAAGGGTGATGAGTCAGATGAACTGAACCAAATCACTGTGAACCTGGAAGATGTAGTAGGCCAGATTGACAAACTAAAGAGTAGTAAATCAACTGGACCAGATGCTATGCACCACAGGGATCTGAAGGAGCTCAGAAATGAAATTTCAGATCTATTAGTTAAAATTTGTAACCTATCATTAAATCATCCATTGTTCCTGAAGTGTGGAGGGTGGCCATTGTATCCCCAATATTTATAAAGGGTTCCAGGGGTGATCCAGGAATCTGTAGACCAGCAAGTCTGATTTTAGTGCCAGGAAAAATAGAGGAAACTATTCTAAAGATCAAAATCACAGAGCATATAGAAAGACATGGTTTAATGGAACACAGTCAACATGGATTTACTCAAGGGAAGTCTTGCCTCACAAATCTGCTTCATTTTTTAAGTGGTTAATAAACATGTGGATAAAGGTGAACCGGTAGATATATAGTGTATTTTGATTTTTAGAAGGCGTTTGACAAAGTCCCTCATGAGAGGCTTCTAAGAAAACTAAGAAGTCATGGGATAGGAGGCGATGTCCTTTCGTAGATTACAAACTGATTAAAAAACAGGAACAGAGAGTAGGATTAAGTGGTCAATTTTCTCAGTGGAAAAGGGTAAACAGTGGAGTGCCTCAGGGATCTGTACTTGGACCGGTGCTTTTCAATATATATATATATAAATGTTCTAGCAAGGAATACGACGAGTAAGGTAATCACATTTGCAGATGATACAAAATTATTCAGAGTAGTTAAATCATAAGCAGATTGTGATAAATTACAGGAGGACCTTGCGAGACTGGAAGATTGGGCATCCAAATGGCAGATGAAATTTAATGTGGACAAGTGCAAGTTGTTGCATTTAGGGAAAAATAACCCTTGCTGTAGTTACACGATGTTAGGTTCCATATTAGGAGCTACCACCCAGGAAAGAGATCTAGGCATCAAAGTGGATAACTGTTACGTTCGTGGACCCTTGGGCCGGTTGGGACAGAGGATGAAATGCTGTGAGGGCTTACAGCACGCGTCCCAACCAGGAGGCGGTTCAAAGACCCGGGGCAAGTGGAGATACTGGACTTCGGTGGAGTCCTATGTGACCAAGGACTCGGTACCCACTGGAGGGATGGCTGCCGTCGGACCCTTGATGAAAAAAGAATCTTCGCCCTGGAGGCCGGCACTCCCCCGGGAGGAGCCCTTAGGAGTCCAGCCGCTGGGACTTTTGGAGATTCACCTTGGAGACCGAAGTCCCCCCAGGAGGAGCTCGTAGGGATCCGGCCGCTGGGACTTAGGCGATTCCCTGAAGATGGAAGATGGTCCAGATGCAGGCGCCTCCTGCAGGTCGTGGGTTCCAGACGGCTGGCGCCTCCAGCAGGTCGTAGGTAATTCAAAGGTCTGTTCAGGAGTCTGAGTCCAAAGGACGGTCCGCAGCCAGTCCAGGGGTCGAAATCCAGAGAGCGGTCCGAAGCCAGTCCAAGGTCGAAGTCCGAAGAGCGGTCCAAAGCCAGTCCAGGGATCGGAGTCCAGAAGAATCAATCCAGCGAGGAGGGCAGAGCAGAAGTGGGACGAAGAACAAATCAGGAACACAGCAACAGCAGGCCGAAGACCAGGAACCTTGTTGCAAGGCACTGGAGTGATCAAGCTGCAGGGTACTTATCCCCTGAAGGCGAATGACGTCATCCAGGGCCAGATTGAGATTTTCCCGTGCTGGCCCCTTTAAATGGGGCTCCTCCCCGCGCGTGCGCACGTCAGGGGGCGGGGCCAGCCGCGCCGGAGCGTCGGCGTCTCTCCCGAGGAGGGAGAGACGCGCTGGAGGGCCTGCGAGCCCGAAGAAGATCAGAAACAGGCCGGGGAAGGGTGGAAACGGCCCGGGCCGCCCCCGAGGTAGGTGGAGGGACCGGGGCATGGCCCGGGACCGCAACAATAACACATTGAAGTCATTGGTTCAGTGTGCTGCAGCAGTCAAAAAAGCAAACAGAATGTTAGGAATTATTAGAAAGGGAATGGTTAATAGAACGGAAAATGTCATAATGGCTCTATATCGCTCCATGGTGAGACCGCACCTTGAATACTGTGTACAATTCTGGTCGCCATATCTCAAAAAAGATATAATTGCGATGGAGAAGGTACAGAGAAGGGCAACCAAAATGATAAAGGGGATGGAACAGCTCCCCAATGAGGAAAGGCTGAAGAGGTTAGGACTGTTCAGCTTGGAGAAGAGACGGCTGAGGGGGGATATGATAGAGGTGTTTAAAATAATGAGAGGTTTAGAATGGGTAAATATGAATTGGTTATTTACTCTTTCAGACAATAGAAGGACTGGGGGCACTCCATGAAGTTAGCAAGTAGCACTTTTAAGTCTAATCGGAGAAAATTCTTTTTCACTCAGCGTAATATTAAGCTCTGGAATTTGCTGCCAGAGGATGTGGTTAGTGCCATTAGTGTAGCTGGGTTTAAAAAAAGTTTGGATAGGTTCTTGGAGGAGAAGTCCATTAACTGCTATTAATCAAGCTGACTTAGGGAATAGCCACTGCTATTAATTGCATTAGTAACATGGGATATAATTACTGTTTGGGTACTTGCCAGGAACTTCTAGCCTGGATTGGCCACTGTTGGAAACAGGATGCTGGGTTTGGACCCTCGGTCTGACCCAGTATGGCAATTTCATTGCCCCAGTGAGTAAATTGGACAGAGGCTTGATGGGCCTCGCGGTCCATTTCTGCTGACAGGTTTTGTATTTCCGTGATACTTGTTATAAGAGCAGCCCTAGACTTGAGGCAGCAGGGAGGCAGGGATGACTCCTGCTTATGAATGGCTTTGGCTGGTATTGTGGGAAAAGCTATGGCCCCTCTGCATTGGCCATTGGTGACAGACTCTAGGGGGCCGATGTAATAAGACTTACAGCAAAACATGTGCGCGGGTTTTGATTATCACGTGCAGCTGAAGCTGCCGCTTCCGCGGGATGTATAAAAAATAAATTATGCAAATGACTTGCGCACAGAAATCCGCGCATGTATGGAAAAATGCGCGTACCTAAGCATGGTAAGGGCCTATGTAATAAGCAGCCGCATCCGCGCTCAAAACCCGCGCTGATAATCCATGCATAAAGGCGAGTGAGCGAGCAAGTGGGTCTCCCTATTAAGTGAAAGTATGACCCTGGATAGTAATTTTAATATTTCAAATAACTGTGCTGCAGAAAACTTGGCAAATATTTTCATGGATGCTAATTCAAAACAGTCTTGCCGCTATTCCGGCCGTGTATCTGTCCGCCCAGGGAAGTGCCTACCTCAGACACCATGAATAGCTCTTTGCTAAACTGGCCACTCTGAAGCTGAGATAGGCGCTCAGCCAGGCACTTATCAGGCCGGTCGTGCTCTTCTATTTGTGGCAGAAAAATCTGCACAATTAGGCGCCCAGAAAGGCGCCTAGCGTACCTTGCCATTTGGGTGCTCAACTAGGCGCTTAGTTGCTCACATAGCTGTATGATCGGGTTCCCAGAAAGGCGCCTAGCTAATCTTGCTACTAAGGCGCTGAGCTAGGCGTTTACTTGGTCACACCCGAGCGGCACCGGTAACTAGGCACCTTGCTGGGCACCAATCGTATAGATTCGCAACCAAGTAAGCACCTAGCTCAGCACCCGAGCGGCAACAGTAGCTAGACATCTTTTTGGGCACCCAACAGCATACGTTCAATTCCAAGTAAAGCGCCTAGCCTTTTGGGTGCCTAGTTACTGTAGCCACTCAGGCACTGAGCTTGGCGCTTACTTGGTTGCGAATCTATACGATCAGGCGCCCAGAAAAGCACTTAGGGAAGCACCTTAATTTGGCCGTCCTGACACCCAGAAAAGCACCTAGCTAAGCTGGCCACTCGAATGCTGCGCTGACACTTAACTCATGCCCTGACCGTGGCATAAAAAACCCACACTGGCACCATTGCTGCTCCCTGCATTGCCTATGATTAGCTAATCGCCTCCTTTGCATGCCATTAGCATGCATTCGCGCAGGAAAAACCGCGGGTCTGTGAGCGCGTTCGTACACACTTTTTTCCCCGTGCACAAACCCTTATTACATCCCCATATAGGGCTTTGCACGGGAAAACGCTTGTACAAACGCGCGGCAGCTTCAGCGCACCTTATTAAATCGGCCCCTAGGAATGGTACTGTATTTCCATGGTCTTCCTCCAACACATGGCAGTGAGAGATTGTTCTGTTCAGCATCTCACAGGATAAAGTAACAGCATCAGCAAAGTTATCATTCAGATGTTTCCTAGGCAGGTTTGTCCTCGCTCAGGGCTTGTGAAGACTGATCCAGGAGGCAGCTTGGAGAGAGTGAATCTTATTCAGCTCTCCAAAGTCGCTGCAGGAGACAGGAAGGATCAGACTTGATTCTGCGTGCTGCCGAGGATCCTGTAAGTCTGATGTGGCTCCATTGTGCAGGCCAGCAAAGAAAGCAGCTGGAAAAAGAAGACTTTCTGACATAAAGGCAAACTACGAATCCTTCCCTCCTGTGGTCAGTGTCGCCCACCCATCCTGATTATCTTTAACAGCTCATGATTCCCTTTTTATAGAATTATACTTTGGTGAGCCCATGAAGGACCTGATGTACTAAGCATTTTCCCCATTTACACACAAAACCCCCCTTTATTCTATCTGGCCCCATCCCTCCTTACAGGTAAACTCAGACAGAGAGGAGGCATTTTACTCCGTAAAGGCCAAGCCTACAGAAACTTGAGTTTCCAACCTGCTGTGAGGTTGCCTGAAGTTTGCATGTTCCTGCCAGCATGTCTTTAAAGGAATATCTGTCTCCCACACATCACATGTTTGTTTGAGCAGAGATCTGCTGCTGTTTGACTAGCTGAAGGTTTTCTGCCATCCAGGAGGGGAAAGGAAGGGCTGGTGGCTGCTGTCTTTCCTGTCAGCCTGTCTCTGCAGCCTGACCCTTTAGTAATCCAGTGGACTGAGTCCAGCATTTCAGAACACGAAGGAAGAGACAGCCCAGCGTTGTCGTCAGACTGTGGTGCCTTCCTGTAATTGCCGAAGTTGGGAGCAAGCTGATGATTACAGTAATGCAAAGAACACAACAGGCTCTCCTCAGCCAGGACAGGGTGGAGGCTGTGTGCGGATCACTTTTAGGTGTGAGAGGAGAGGATGGGGAGTGTCCAGTTACAGCGGCAGAAACCCGAGTAGAACCTCCCAGGAGGTGGAGGTAACTCCAGGTCTCCCAGACGTTCCTGGTAGTCACATGAACGTGAGGAAATGTTGCATTTGTTTACTTGAAGTGCTGGTCAGTACCTGGATTATGCAGTCTGAGTTGACCATTCCCTCTTAAATAGCTCCCAACCTGCAGTCTCGGGGATGATTTTGCCAAAAATTAGGCGACATGAAAATGTGTAACCTCTGGGCTAATAACCTTCCTATGGAGCCCCAAAGTCACCTTTAATGTCAGAGGACTTAAGATATTTACACTTCTTGCACAGTTCTTAAGTCCCCTTTCTGAGTTCCCAAGAATCCCTGGGGGGGAGAGGGTGTTGGAGGAAAAGACTTCTCTCCAAGGCCCTGAGCATTGTTAAGATAATCTTTGAATACAGCAGTAGTAATCAGGTTGGACGCTGTGGTTTCTAACTTAACTTTACTGACAATTGCTGATGGAATATCTAAAGTGACTATTTACAGCTCCTCCTGCAATTCAGTCTGTGTACAGGGTTAGCTCATCAATAGATCTGTGACTTTGTAATTCTGAATGCCTTTTTTCTGACGTTTTTCTGTTTTGTGCTACTGTTCTGGTCCTTGGCAGTTGTAAAGGTAGCTATATTTATTTATTTTATTTAAAATCTTTTTATATACCACTTCTACAGGAGAAGGTAGATCGAACCGGTTTACAATAGTAA